>NW_019174324.1:0-73954 GCF_002260705.1 Seriola dumerili
TTTTTTGACATTTTTTGCCTTACTATACTATGAAATTTTTAGACATTTTTTGCCTTACTATACTATAACGTTTGTTGACATTGACGTTTTTTTGACATTTTTTACCTCACTATACTTTTTTTTTTAACATTTTTTTACCTTACTATACTATGACGTTTTTTGACATTTTTTGCATTACTATACTATGACGTTTTTTTGACATTGACGTTTCTTGACATTTTTTACCTTACTATACTTTTTTTTTTTAACATTTTTTTGCCTTACTATACTATGACATTTTTTAACATTTCTTTGCCTTACTATACTATGACGTTTGTTGACATTGACGTTTTTTTGACATTTTTTGCCTTACTATACTATGACATTTTTTGACATTTTATGCCTTACTATACTATGACATTTTTTGACATTTTATGCCTTACTATACTATGACGTTTGCTGACATTGATGTTTTTTGACATTTTTTACCTTACTGTACTTTTTTTTTTTTAACATTTTTTTGCCTTACTATACTATGACATTTTTTAACATTTTTTTGCCTTACTATACTATGACATTTTTTAACATTTTTTTGCCTTACTATACTATGACATTTTTTGACATTTTATGCCTTACTATACTATGACATTTTTTGACATTTTATGCCTTACTATACTATGACATTTTTTGACATTTTTTGCCTTACTATACTATGACGTTTGTTGACATTGACGTTTTTTTACATTTTTTACCTTACTATACTTTTTTTTTTTAACATATTTTTGCCTTACTATACTATGACATTTTTTGACATTTTTTGCCTTACTATACTATGACATTTTTTGACATTTTTTGCCTTACTATACTATGACGTTTGTTGACATTGACTTTTTTTTAACATTTTTTGCCTTACAAAACTATGACATTTTTTCACATTTTTTACCTTACTATACTATGACATTTTTTGCATTACTATACTATGACGTTTGTTGACATTGACATTTTTTGACATTTTATGCCTTACTATACTATGACATTTTTTGACATTTTATGCCTTACTATACTATGACATTTTTTGACATTTTTTGCCTTACTATACTATGACATTTTTTGACATTTTTTGCCTTACTATACTATGACATTTTTTGACATTTTATGCCTTACTATACTATGACATTTTTTCACATTTTTTACCTTACTATACTACTTTGTTTTTTGACATTTTATGCTGTGGTATATTATGATGTACTCATGACATTTTTTGCCTTACTATATTATGACGTTTTTTGCATTACTATACTATGACGTTTGTTGACATTGACGTTTTTTGACATTTTATGCCTTACTATACTGACGTTTTTTGACATTTTTTGCCTTACTATACTATGATGTTTGCTGACATTGATGTTTTTTGACATTTTTTACCTTACTATATTTTTTTTTTTTAACATTTTTTTGCCTTACTATACTATGACATTTTTTAACATTTTTTTGCCTTACTATACTATGACATTTTTTAACATTTTTTTGCCTTACTATACTATGACATTTTTTAACATTTTTTTGCCTTACTATACTATGACATTTTTTAACATTTTTTTGCCTTACTATACTATGACATTTTTTAACATTTTTTTGCCTTACTATACTATGACATTTTTTAACATTTTTTTGCCTTACTATACTATGACATTTTTTAACATTTTTTTGCCTTACTATACTATGACATTTTTTAACATTTTTTTGCCTTACTATACTATGACATTTTTTAACATTTTTTTGCCTTACTATACTATGACATTTTTTAACATTTTTTTGCCTTACTATACTATGACATTTTTTACCTTACTATACTTTTTTTTTTTTAACATTTTTTTGCCTTACTATACTATGACATTTTTTAACATTTTTTTGCCTTACTATACTATGACATTTTTTGACATTTTATGCCTTACTATACTATGACATTTTTTGACATTTTTTGCCTTTCTATACTATGACATTTTTTACCTTACTATACTATGACGTTTTTTGACATTTTTTGCATTACTATACTATGACGTTTGTTGACATTGACGTTTTTTGACATTTTTTGCCTTACTATACTTCTTTTTTTTTTTAACATTTTTTTGCCTTACTATACTATGACATTTTTTACCTTATTATACCTTTTTTTTTTTAACATTTTTTTGCCTTATTATACTATGACATTTTTTAACATTTTTTTGCCTTACTATACTATGACATTTTTTGACATTTTATGCCTTACTATACTATGACATTTTTTGACATTTTTTACATTACTATACTATGACGTTTGTTGACATTGACGTTTTTTGACATTTTTTACCTTACTATACTTTTTTTTAAACATTTTTTTGCCTTACTATACTATGACATTTTTTAACATTTTTTTGCCTTACTATACTATGACATTTTTTGACATTTTATGCCTTACTATACTATGACATTTTTTGACATTTTTTGCCTTACTATACTATGACATTTTTTGACATTTTTTGCCTTACTATACTATGACATTTTTTGACATTTTTTGCCTTACTATACTATGACGTTTGTTGACATTGACGTTTGACATTTTTTGCCTTACTATACTATGACATTTTTTGACATTTTATGCTTTACTATACTATGACATTTTTTGACATTCTTTGCCTTACTATACTATGACATTTTTTGACATTTTCTACCTTACTATACTATGACGTTTTTTGACATTTTTTGCATTACTATACTATGACGTTTGTTGACATTGACGTTTTTTGACATTTTTTACCTTACTATACTTTTTTTTTTTAACATTTTTTTGCCTTACTATACTATGACATTTTTTGACATTTTTTGCCTTACTATACTATGACGTTTTTTGACATTTTTTGCCTTACTATACTATGACGTTTTTTAACATTTTTTTGCCTTACTATACTATGACGTTTTTTTGACATATTAATTGCCTGCTATAGTATGAAAATTTCATGCCTTATTGAACTTGACGTTTTTTGACATTTTATGCCTTACTATACTATGACATTTTTTGACATTTTATGCCTTACTCTACAATGACATTTTAAGCCTCAATATATTACCTAGTTTTTCTTACTTTTTCTGACATACTATGACCTTTTTTTGACATTTTGATCACATAATATACTATAACTTTTTATTCCTTACTATACTATAATGTTTTTTGATATTTTTTATGACTTACTACACTATGTTTTTTGACATTTTGATGACTTACCATACTATGACTTTTTATCATAGTATGACGTTCTTTGATATTTTTATGCCTTAGTGAACTTGATGTTTTTTGACATTTTTTGCCTTACTATACTATGACATTTTTTGACATTTTTTGCCTTACTATACTATGACGTTTGTTGACATTGACGTTTGACATTTTTTGCCTTACTATACTATGACATTTTTTGACATTTTTTGCCTTACTATACTATGACATTTTTTGACATTTTATGCCTTACTATACTATGACATTTTTTGACATTTTATGCCTTACTATACTATGACATTTTTTGACATTTTTTGCCTTACTATACTATGACATTTTTTGACATTTTTTGCCTTACTATACTATGACATTTTTTGACATTTTATGCCTTACTATACTATGACATTTTTTGACATTTTTTGCCTTACTATACTATGACATTTTTTGACATTTTATGCCTTACTATACTATGACATTTTTTGACATTTTTTGCCTTACTATACTATGACATTTTTTGACATTTTTTGCCTTACTATACTATGACATTTTTTGACATTTTTTGCCTTACTATACTATGACATTTTTTGACATTTTTTGCCTTACTATACTATGACATTTTTTGACATTTTTTGCCTTACTATACTATGACATTTTTTGACATTTTTTGCCTTACTATACTATGACATTTTTTGACATTTTTTGCCTTACTATACTATGACATTTTTTGACATTTTTTGCCTTACTATACTATGACATTTTTTGACATTTTTTGCCTTACTATACTATGACATTTTTTGACATTTTTTGCCTTACTATACTATGACGTTTGTTGACATTGACATTTTTTGACATTTTATGCCTTACTATACTATGACATTTTTTGACATTTTATGCCTTACTATACTATGACGTTTTTTGACATTTTTTGCCTTACTATACTATGACATTTTTTAACATTTTTTTTGCCTTACTATACTATGACGTTTTTTTGACATATTTATTGCCTGCTATAGTATGAAAATTTCATGCCTTAGTGAACTTGACGTTTTTTGACATTTTATGCCTTACTATTCTATGACATTTTTTGACATTTTATGCCTTACTATACTATGACATTTTTTGACATTTTATGCCTTACTCTACAATGACATTTTAAGCCTCAATATATTACCTAGTTTTTCTTACTTTTTCTGACATACTATGACCTTTTTTTGACATTTTGATCACATAATATACTATAACTTTTTATTCCTTACTATACTATAATGTTTTTTGATATTTTTTATGACTTACTACACTATGTTTTTTGACATTTTGATGACTTACCATACTATGACTTTTTATCATAGTATGACGTTCTTTGATATTTTTATGCCTTATTATACCCTAATGTTTTATTTTTATTCTTTCATTTCAATTCACCAGACTTTTTTGGCTTGCATGACATTCTTAATGTGTTCCCAAAGCACAATACAATTATTCAGCGTTATGAAATTATGAAAGAAGAAAAATGTAAACAATACCAATAATAAAATACAATATAATCATTAATATAATCAATAGAATGTATTGATCATGAAATAAAGAGAAGGAAAAAATTATATACATATACACGTATATACACACCTATATACATATGCAAATATAGGCATACTTAAAGACATACATACACATAAGTAAAAGCAGTTATTTCTTCTTTTTTGACAGGAAGTGACATATTTGATAGACAACACTGCACATTCGTACTTTTCCGCCAGAATTATGGGTAATTTCTTTACTGATGGGAGGGATTTCTTCAAGATGACAGTGTCTTTACCCATAGGGCACAAGGGGTCACTTCTGGGATTGATAAACTGTGACCTTTGACCTTCACAGTCACCAGATCATTAGGGACAGTCTGGGAGAGGGAAGTGTCCAGTCTATAATTACGTGTTCATTTTTTAATCCGTCACAGTGTCTGATCCTCTGCATGTGTTTTCTGACAGTAAGAAAAATACAACAATAAACTTGTATCTCAACAACACTTGGACCCTGTGGACCTGGACCCCTGATGACCCCAGTTCACCACCAAGGTTCAATTTGTGTCGCTCTCTAAATGACTGAAAATGATGAAGTTGCTGCCGATGTGTTGATGTAAGCAGCCGCAGCTCCATCAGGGACCGGGCCCATCGGCATGACTGTGTGATGATGGAGATCCTGTCAGGCGTCGTCTGATGAAGATGACGCTCCACAGTCCGGCCCTGGGACCCGGCAGATGACCTGATCCATCATCACGTAGACAGCGCGCTCCTCACTACTGATGCAAGGGGCTTTTATTTTTGCAAGCTTTCGATGGAAGCGCCTGCGTCCCGGGTCCCGCTCTCTAAACAAAGATGAGATGATGTATCAAGGCAGAGGGGCCGAGCCAATCAATAGCTGGTCTGGCCGATGCATCACCAGGGCAGGACACTGTGGTCCCACTCTCCATCACTCTGCTTCTTCTCTCTCCTGGGTTTTCAGTGGCTCCTTCACTATTAAAACGTTCGGCTGTTACTGCTTCTTAAGTGATGAATCACTTGTGTTTGAATGTGGACCTTCTGTAAATCTCCAGCACCATGTTTATTTTCTGCAACACAAATGAATCATTAATGTCCTTAAATTCAATCATGTGACACATGAATGTGTTATGTGTAGCTGTATATCTAATAACTAAGAACCCCAAACGTTTCCAACCTGTTCTACCAGATCACATCCTGACCCAGGACACTGCTGTGAATCATCACTCCTCCCACTCAGATGGTCCAGTCCTGTCAGTTGTCAGTCCACGTGGGCAGCTCGTCCACTCCACTGGATGCCAATTACACCAGTTTGAAGCACCAGTTTGAACTGGAGGGATTGTAAATAACTTCTGTAATAAAAATGATATATTCTTTTCTCATTTCAAGAAAAATTAGGGCTGTAATAACAGAGAGCTTTCGAAAAATGTGCATCTTAAAATAAAGTGTATAATGTGGTGGATTTTCTGCTGAAACACTGCACAGACACAGATCAACTCAAAGATTAATAAAAAAATATTACTGATCAATAAATAATTAAGACAAAATAAAAGCTGTGGAAAGTGAAAATACAAAAGGAGGTTAGAGAACAGCTTCTCCATCACTGCTGGCACCCACTGGAGTGTTCACATCCTTTACTTACTTTAAAAAACTAATGCTAATGCTAAGCTAGGCTAACCAGTTGCTGGTAGCTTCATACGTAGATTAATGTGCATACATGAGATCAGTATTGAGTACAGAACCAGCCTGGACCTGACAGCAGGTCACAGAAACGTGTGTATTAAATGGCAGATAGTGGAGCTCTGCTGCAAAACTAAAGTAGACTTTACAAAAGCAAATGATGAGCAGCAACATTATCAGCTCACAACGAGCAGGCAGGTGTGAAATTACAGGACGCTCTCCTGAAACCTTCATCCTGCAAAAGACAGGAGACAACGAGGCGGGTGGAGTTAGTGAGGGGACGGCAGAGTGGACTGTTCACAGTGAAACGATGAGTGGATAATAAACACACGTTCTTCAGGATGTGTCTGTTCTCCCTCGAGCTTCTCTCACATCCCACCAAACGTGAACTCGTCTGAACGCCGTCACACATTTGGCCTCTCGGGCTTTATGCTGCAGCTTGTTGAGGGGATGTTTCTCTTCCCTGATTTTTCAGTGCACATAAAAGGAAAAACTTTGGCCGCTTCCCTCAGAGAAGAAGAAATCAAATCAGCAACAGTTTCCTGTCAGTGTTTGACATCCTGAAATATGAAAAGCAGCATTGAAAATGCAGGATTTTTTTTTTCCTCTTTTGAGACTGCTCTGTGTTAACATGTAGAGATTTCAATTTCAGGGTCTGCATACCTCTCTCTCCTCGCAGATCGTACAGCAGGAAGAAGGCAGCTGATAACTGATGTGTTTTCTTTTTTTCACATATTAAATGTATTAAACGTAACAGAGCTTGTACCAATTTAATCATTCTAATTTGGTCAAACAGCGCTCTGTCATTAACACCAACCAATCAGTTCATTTAAAAATTAGATACTTAATAAGAGCAAAGGTCAGACACTTTTTCGTGGCCGCTACAAATACATCCTCATAACCCCGTAACAGAAAACTGTACATGAAACTAATCGCCATAGGTCGTCTCTACCAGCAGCTTGTTTTGTTGTTAGGCGACCTCTAGTGGCCGTAGCAGTTATGACGAAAGCAAAGGAGGAAGTCAGGTGATGCAGCGAATCAGGTGACGTTGTGTATAGAGTGACAAAGTTCACTTTGACTTTCACGTCACAGACTGCTTCGTTTCCCTGTGAGATCGACGTCAGTGTTTATTTCTGTCATCCGTGACCATTCTACAACCTTACCTGAGTGTTTGTTCTTGTAACCATGACAAAGAACGGCCTGTACCCTCCGAGGAGTCATCACATGGTTACCATGGTGACGAAGGTCCAGTTCGCCTGCTGCAGAGGTGGAGGACTTGTTGCTGTGGATTTAGGACGATGTAACAAAGAAAAAAAACTTTACAACAGACGTCAGTCGTTACTGATCTTTGAGAGTTAATCACAGATGGACAAACATCATTATTAAATACAATATTCTCAATTTCCATCACTGGTTAGAAACTACGTTCTTTCCCATTTTACCTGAACGCTGCACATGATGAAACACTCACCGTCTCTGACGTCTTTGACATCCGGGAAGATGTGACTGAGTCGACTCTAATCGAAGCGGCTGAAGGGCGTGACTGAATGAAGTGGTGAGGTTAGTGCGTGGGCGTAGGTTTGCACAAACCTTTGCCTTCGCTCGAGTGTCAAACTAACTAGTTATGACGTGGTAGTTAGTAGCTACTGTTGACAAACTACCACTCAAACCTACGATCAGCTGGTGAACACAGGACTGTCTGGTTGCTCATCTGTTAATTGATTAGATTATTAATTAGAGTCCAGCACTGACTAAAGCAGAACATCACATACACACACACCGTAAAAACAAAGACACTGACGCTTGGCTGCAGCTTCTTTTTGTTTGTGACGTCATTTTTTCTCCATTTGAAACAAGATTAAAAATCCACTGTTTCACAATAAATAACCGTAGATGACATTAATGCACAAGCAGCTTTAATTTTTATATTTTACCTTCCATGTGACAGAGCTATAGCTAATAAGGTGCAGAGGTCATTTTTCATTACTCTGCAATTCCATTTCCATTAATTATTTATTGATTAATTTATGTCAGTGCTGCGAGGCCTGACACGAACAATGACTGCACCCATCAACAGCACACGGCTGATTAGCTTAATTTCACACAGACGCTCTGATTGGCTGCAGCCTGCTGCAATTAATGACTGACATTATTTTACAGTTAATATTTGACTGATTTATCATTTATCATTACTCTTTATCAGAGACTGAACCCACTCTGGACTGCCACACCAGCTTCCATACCTACATTCATGTATACTGAAGACACATTATATATATTACAGTATATATTATATTGTAATGAACATTGCTGCAGCTTTTAGTGAACATCCCTGATGAAATCTAAATGAGCATCCTACAGTCGAGGTGGTCTGTTGATGGATCCGCTGCCCTGTGTTCAGTCCACACACCACACGTCCAAACCTTGGAAAATATTTCAGCAGGCTGAGTACTGGCAGGAAGCGTGGGATGTGCATAATTTAAATCATAGAGGAAGCCAACATGTAGCTGGAGACCGATTTTATTTTTATTTGATTCCTGTATAATGAAGCCGCCTGTGAAACGAATCTGATTATAAAGTTAAAAAACAAGATTTATGAAACACTGAGGTCACGAGTCCGAGTCCCCACAACCAGACACCATGGAGTATCTTAAACTGTTCATCTCTTTATTACTTGATTTTTAATGTTATCATTGAGTTAACTGTTGTAGTCTATTCTTTTTCCCAACATGAGGATTTAACGCAGTTTTAAAACCGTCTCCACGTCAAGAAAACAATAATCTGATGAGGAAGCACCTGCCTTTAAGCTGCTGTACAGAGAACTCCTCTGATTTAGCTGTAATGTTCTCACTTAATGTTGTCAGACTCATGATGGACAGGAGGTTTGGGAATATCTAAAATGTATGACATCACATGAGTGGGGATTATTTTTGCTTTTTGCAGAGGGGGAGTTTGAATTGTATTTTATGTTTCAGGTGTTTTTTTCAGTAAAATATAATTATGTTATTGTATGTAATGTTTTAGGTAAAAGTGATGCTGGCAAACAGCAGCTCTAGTTTTATAAAGTTTTATTTGTCACATGTCAAAGTGAAATGTACAGTAAGTAAAGCAGTGAGGTGAGGGTCGGACTCAGCAGCAGGACAGACTGCAAAACTGCAAAAAAGAAAAAGGAAATATACATATGAAATATATATATATATATGTATGTTATGAATATAGCTGGAAATATATTGATATTCAATATTATTGACTATCGGTCCAAGTCTAATGGACAGGATCAAAATCGATGCAGCTGAAGCAGATATTTGGTGTTTTTTATTCCACACATTCTTCCTTATCACAACCTGGTGCCTGCATTACCCACAATGCAACTTGAACAGCTAAAGTTAGGTCAAACATTTGGGTCTGTGCTAAGCAGCCTGGAGCCTTTAATCTCACGCTGACCTGAGGAGCGAGCTACAACGAGTCACATGAGTCTCTGTTAATGTAGAAGTCCTGATTGCAGCTGGTCAAATTCAAATATCCATCCACCAATCAGCTGTTCCTGCGGAGGAGGGGGGGGGGGGGCCACCCGGGACAGTTTAGAGTTTAACCCAACCTGTGATTCTTTGGACTGTGGGAGGAAATCCACGCAGGTGTGGACAGAGCACACACCACACAGAAAGGCGACGGTCTTAACCACTGCCCCACCGTACCGTCCAAAAGTCAAATAACACAACGCTGGAATTAGTTTTTAAATTTGCTAAATCTCAAAAATGCCAGAGATATTATCGGGGACATGACCTCAGAGTCCTGACGGAGGTGAGGAGCATCTTTAAATAACAGCCAGCGACGTCTCTGTGACCTTTATCAACCGATGGTTAGATTCCAGTGGGAGACTGAGAGTACAGTCAATAATGGTCATAATTGGATGTAAAGGTGTCATCCTTTGACTCAAACAGACGTGTGTTCTTCCTCCTGAGCAGCTGTTTACAGAAGTGTTAAGATTTAAGGACTGAGCGGTGGTTTCGGTCAGTGGTTTACATTCTCCAGGATCACCAGGACACTATTACCTCCGCTTGTGTCTGCAGCAACGTTTCTCAAAGATGCTCCAACGCTGGCATTAGCATAACATGCAGAAAGCTTGGAAAAATGACAACTGAGGCTGTAATTGATAAAGGTATGAGAGGAAGCTGATAGATCAGACAGATTGTCAGGAGAGCAGAGGCCCTTAGAGACTGATTAGGCACCTACCAGAGGAGAGAAGAGCGAGACATCAGAGGAATAGATTGTGTCAGTTGGCAGGGTGGGAAACGCATCAAGAAAATGTACTTCTTGTCCTGTGAGTTAGCACCATCAGAGGCTCAATCTGGCTTATTACAGCTTGTTTTCAAGTGTCTCCAAAATGGATTTTGGCTTCCTTCCCACCCTGGGACTGAGGCGGCTTCAGGAGGAGTGAGCGAACGGACAGAACAGAGGAGAGAGACAGAGGAGGTGAATGCAGAGCTACAGAAGAGTTTTATTAGGCATGCTACAGAGGTAATGCAGTGTACACCAAAAGACCATGAGAGGGAAAACTCAAAAAGCAGGAAACCAAGTCGCACCTCCCCTTGTTAGAAAATAATCCAACCTTTAATTGTGCCTCTTCAAAACTATACCAAATCGTTACATTTTGAGCTGTAGAAAATCAGACTTAGAGGAAAAAATATACAGAACTATTATTTCTGAGCAGACACGCTCAAGTCCAGAGGTTTTATTGTATCAAAAAAAACGAGTGGGAATTTACTCGACACTTAACATTCTGGGCATTTTTCCTGAAATCAACATTTCATTATTTTCAAATGCTTTTTTTTTTTTTTTCTCGTTAAAATGAATTAAAGGAACAGGAACTAAAGGCACAGAAACTTTGGTCCAACCGAGTAGCCCTCTCGAGTAAACTGTCACATGACAATGAAATCACAGTGGACTCATCTTCTATCTGCTTCCACAGCATGCAACACTTTCTGATGTGAGATCCTATCGTCACTACACATGCTCAGAAAACCATTGTCACTGACAATTACATCTCACTGATATGGAAAAGCATGGAAGGCTTCAAAAAACACACATAAAGAAATACTTAGCCGTGAGCCACGCTGTGATAGTTCGTCTTAAGCATGAATTGTGAAGCCCAAACTGGGGGAGTTCAACCTCGCACTGAACGTACTTGTGGAATAATGGAATTCAAGTTAAACTGCCTGTCACAGGCTGCTGTAAAAACTCTGACATGTTTCCTCAGGAATATTCCTCTCTCCTGCTGCTAGACTAAAAAAGAAAATGTTATGAATCTAAAACTCTGAAACAGAACAGAACAGCTTCGCCTGGTTGGTGGCACAGCTTCAAAAACTGTAATAATGTCTAGAGGATGACAAAACAGCTTGTGTTCTCACCAGCCCCCAAAAATATTCAATACCAATGTGCCTCAAAAGCTTCGGAGGGTATTAATGAAGACGTCCATCTGTATAAACAGCTGATAATGTCAAGTAAGGCACATAAGTACTTTATCTTTTCAACTAAATCAAGAATTAAACATTGATCTACATCAAACTATCGTACAGGAGGACAATCAATCATGTCAATATCTGTGACATAAAAATACAGAGGTACAGTTAAGAACAGCTGGGAGGATCCAGATTCTGCAACAACTGTTCTTTAAAAAAAGGATGAAAGTCAAAGGTTTCAGTGTCTCTCAAGGAATGACAGGATCAACAAAACCCCAACAACAAAACTGATGAAATCACTGTGGTCCCCCCCCCCCCCCCCCCCAGTGTCCAGACACAGTCTGAAAGGTTGCTGACCGGCTCTGAGACAGTAAACCCTGGAACTGTCACCAGTGTGTGGGTCACGTTCTCAAATGGTGGACTTGGAGAAGGAGACTCTCAGGTGCTGGTTGCCTCCCATGTTGTAGTTGTGAAGGTCGATCAGGGCCTGGATCGCTTCCTCCACCGTCGACATCTGGATCAAAGCCATTTTACGATCCCTGGAACATGTGACACAGTGTGTGAGGAGCACAGGAAACTAACTGCACCAACAAATGCTAAATTCAAATCACCAAGACGGATCCTTTGAAGGATCTCCAACACTAACAACTAACAGAAATATGATTCTTTCAGGCGTACGTACTGGAAAAACTTGAATGCTTTCACAGTGCCTCCAGCGTTGGAGAAGAGCAGCCGCAGGTCGTCCTCCGTCACATCTTGTCTGTTCAGATGAAACCACAGATGAGAGTCAGGAGTCACTCACAGACTTCACTGGGACTCGATCTTTGGCACTGAGCAGTTCTTATGAAAGCTGTCTCCTGATAATAATACATTTTTCAATGCTTTAAGCAGAATCCCATTCACCTCCACTGAGATTTTATATCTGAACAAATCAAAACAAAGCCTGCATGGCTCGATACCACCAGAGGGAAGAGACAAAACACACTCAGCTGTCAGTTTATTAGGAACACCTAGCTAAAACAAATGCAGTCTAACACAACAGTCCTGCAATAAACCCTCCTTCATGGAGGTGATACTGTCAACGTGTTGATTCAACTGCATGATCATTATGGAGGCTGCATGTTGACAGGTGTTTTTAAGTCCTGGTAGTGTGAACCTGGCTCACTGTCACGGCTTCTTCCTGCGCTGGCGTGGTACTTACGGGATGTTGGAGAGGTGGAGGGTGGCAGAAGGCGGGAAGATGTTCTGGAAATTCTTGGATCCTGGTTTCTTAAAGCGGTGAAGCGGGGAGTTGGCGTAGTCTTTGGTCAGGCCCTGGTCGTCCAGGCCGTCGCGAGGCAGCGCCACCGTCTGGTGCTTAGACAGCGTCACCCGGATGATCTTCCCGTACATCTTCTGGCCGTTCAGGTGGCTCATCGCTGTGGACGTTACAAAGAAAAGGAAGGTTCGTAACGATGATGATGCTGCAGCCCGTCATGTGGTGTTCACTGGCTGTTCTAACAATAAGAAAACTGCACAGTCAAAACTAGAACAATATCCAAATGAGAAACAGTGATTGTGTTTACATCCTGTTCTGAAATGAACCAGCTGAACAAACAGAACTGCTTACACACAGTTAATGCTTCAGTGGCTCATTAAGGCCTGAAAGTTACAAAACACTTTGTGCTGTTACAGTGAAAATGTACACAGTCACTTAGCTGGTTGCACCAGGTGATGACAGCTCTTTATAAAGTAATACTCCCTCTGCTTATGACAGCTGCCTTACAGTCACTGCCAACAGAGAAGTAGATGATGCTGCAGGAGTTGTCTAGTGCCTCACTGAGTCAGTACCAAGCTACCTGGATCTAGGGGTGGACGATGTGATGTAGAGGGACAGCTGCAGGACCTATAGTCTGCCTCTGTGAATAATGTGTTCATGCAGTCAGTTGTGTATATAGGAGTCAGTTCTTATTCTTGTTAAAACTGTGTAACTCTAGGAATATTAATAATACCCTGATTTTTGATAATAAATATATTATTGTCATGTTTTTGGGAAAATGTTTACCTTTGTAAGATGTTTATGAATCATGACATAATGAAGACCATGATGATCGGTCATGTGACCTCTGAGTATGGATTTATCACACCTGTGAACGCTCTGATTATACAGAGTGAACCTGAAGAAGCCGCAGGTGAAACGTGCTGTTCGCTCTCAATACCAGTCACGGTGACGTCGTCTCAGTGCGCCGTGGTTACATTTGACTTATACTTTAGTTGTTCCTGCGACCTACCAGCACCTGCCCGTTAATACTGGCTGTGGTTGAGAAACGGTAACTGAAGATGAAGGTGGGTGAATTGGTCCTGAACAGAAGCAGCTCTGGTTTAAACGTCTTTCTCTTGATTCTTGTCGATGAACTTTTTCGCCGTCTCAAGCAGAATGACTGAACCTGGTTGTGATTTCCCCCGTTTTTGCAAATTTAAAATTAAAATCCAACAGAAACCACTAATGAATAAACAGCAAACAACAGTGTTTTAATGCAGACTGATGTTGCAGGGACTACAATCATCATGCTGCTGTGATTTAAAGCATCAAAGGGTTAAATCGAAGTGCTTTAGAGGAGATTTCATAATATCAAGATATATATTGTGCATCATGATGAAGTTATTTTAGGCCGTATCGCGCTGTTCTACTTGGATTAAAGACTATTTAGACCTGCATGACCGAGCTTGGTTGGGTATGACATCTGCTTACCGAGCTGGGCCTGGTTGGCGTCCGACATCTGAATGAGAGCGCTGTCCTTCTTATTGTAAAGGATTTTCACCCTCTGGACATCCCCATACACTCCTGCATTAAAGCCGCAGGCAGGAGGAGGAGAAGAGGTGAGGTGGAGAGAGAGCAGACAGTTAGACAATTAAAAAGTTAGCACTGGAGAAAAGGATATTTACAGACAAGAAGCAAAGAAGAGAGAACAGCGTACACACAAGAAATTTACAGTAGACTTTTAGAGAGAGAGAGAGAGAGAGATTGAAGACGAGACGAGACAGAGAGTGAGGAGGACGTGAGAGAGAGAGAGAGAGAGAGAGAGAGAGAGGTGTAGAAAGAAGGGAAAGAGAGAAGAGACACCCTCTAAACAGATCAGTTATCAAGCTGAGTCAGATGCTATGAATAAAAACACCATGCAAAAATAATTAAGACTTAACCGTAAATGAACTGATTACTACAAAATGAAATTTAGGGCAAAGTAATAAACATTAACCCAAACCAATAAACAGGGGACAAGAAGGTACAAGCTACTGCTCTCAAATAAAGATACATAAGACTGTCATAATAATAATAATAATAACAATGATAAGAATAATAATTGTAATAATAATAAAGACAAATGTGTCAAAGATAGAATGGAAATAGAACAAAAAGAGGTGGTAGAAGAGAGAGAGGTAGAGAGAAAGAGAGGTAGAGAGAGAGAGAGAGGAAGAGAGTGAGAGAGAGAGAGAGCTAACGATAACATACCGAAGAGGGTAAACAGACTTTGGGGCGTAACCATCTTTAGAGGGAGAGAAGAGCAACAAGCAGCGTGAGACAGGTAGAGAGGTAGAAGAGTCGGAGCGGAGCGGAGGTAGAGATGGACAGATCGATCCAGAACGGAGGTAGGTAGGAGGAATGGTGGTTTTTGTTTTCCCCCCGGAGAGTGATGGAGGTGGTGGGTCATGGAGGAGGGGAGCAGGCGGCAGAAGAGTCATGGTGGGGGGAGTTTTGAAGGGGGGAGGGGAGGTGGTTAATGAGGGGAGGAGGAGGTTGAAGTGGAAGGGGTGATTTGAGGGGGTTAAAAATTACCCAGCAGCACATGGAGGGAGGGGGGAGGCAGGATGAATGGAGGGGAGAAGGAGGGGTGGGAGTAGAGAGAGAGAGAGAGAGAGAGAAAGAGAGAGAGAGAGAGAGAGAGAGAGAGAGAGAGAGAGACAGACAGAGAGAGAGAGGGGGAGATGAATAGGGAGGCAAATGCAAATTGGGGGGAAAATAAAAAATAAAAGTGAGGAGGGGGAGGGACAAAAAATAAAATATAGGTCAGTACACTGGAATAATGCAGGTAGTTTGGTCAGAGATAATGGCTTGGATCAATGTTCTCTTTAGTCAAAATACAGCAAATAACTTGTGCCAAATGTATTTCACCCTGGACAAGCATGGGGTAAAGGTACATTCTCGTCAAAATCATAATAAAATCAACAATATAAAGTCATAACCATGGGATAAAAACAACATGCAGCAGGTCAGACATCTGAAGATCTACAATCTTTCAGCGAGGGAGAATGAGGCTACGACAGTATGAGAAGCTGAGGGGGGAAAATTAGTTAGGAGACCATGCAGTTAAAATTTTGCAGTATAATTTAGGCATGCAAGAGTTGATGTGAAGGCCACTTGAGTAAACGGTGGCGTTCACACAAGTCCAAGAAGCTAAAAGAAAGCTTAAAGCACAGTATCTTAACATCACAGGTTCAGTTCGAATGGTTCAGATACTGTCAGAGGCTCCAGGATGACACACTCATTCACAGCCAGAGAGAACAGACTGATGAGGAGAGAGAGACATTAGGTGGGACAAATTAGATGCTATTAAGTCACAGTTTAAAAAAGAAAAAGAAAAAAAGAAAAAAAAAGAGAAAAGGCAGAAGAACAGGGAGAAAAGACGGCAAGTGAGCATTTCAGAGAGGCAGGTATTTGTTCCCAGAACTGAAACACAGGCGAGGAGACCACAGAATGATTTCATATGAGCTTTCATATGAGCTGAGGAGAGGTGAGGAGAGCTTAGAGAGAAAAACAGAAGAGAGACAGTTAGCTGAGTTAGATACAGTTTGACAAGAGGAGGGAAGGGCAGAACATCGGAGGAGAGAGGAGGGGAGGGTTTTAGTGTGGTGACAGAAACAACAAATCCCCCTCTCTCTTACGGGGACATAATGAGTCCTGACCAAAAGGAAAAAAAAGCAACAGCAAGGCCCTGGGCATGTAAAGGACACTAGAAAATACAGCAAAGGAAAGGTTAGACAAAAAAATCTTGCTTCATATTAAAAATAAGTGGAATAACAAGAGGACCAGTCCATTTCTATCAAAGAGGTTTGGATTCCTTAGTCGTGCCCAAGGACAGTTCAGTGATTAGTGACTATCACAAATAATCCTACACAAACTCTGAGCTCCTCAGACTCGACAGAACACAGGAGGATGTTCCTGGATATTTTCAGTCTGACTACAAAGAGAAAGTTTGTAAATTAAAAAGATGAAATAATTCTATGGGTGAACAAAACCTCCCTCTCATTCTCACTGAATCTCACAGAAGAGTCTCATTTTTTAAGTGTCTCATATTTAACTTCATAAAACTGAACTTAAGATGAAACTGTCCAAGATCACATGTAAATGTGCACCATTAAGTTTAACTGGTCAAATATGTGCAAAAAATCCCACCATGGACCTTCTTCATGTATCCTGAATGACAGACACCAGACGATGAAAATGGTAGCACAAGGAGGACGACTGGGCTTAACCAGCAAAAAATAAAGAGAGAACAGAGGGATGGAGGTGGCGGGTAGGAGTGATGGAGTTCAAGCCTTAGACGGTCCATTTTACTGGTGGTGTTTGGATGAGTGTTACTGACCTCCTCGTTGAGGTTGCTGACCAGCAGGACCCCGCTGGACCCTGTCTGTCCAGCCAGGGCCACCCTCCCTGCAGCAGCAGCAGCTGCTGCTGCGGCGCTCAGAGGGTTCAGGGCTCCTGACAGGAAGGAGACAAAACAATCATGGAATGGAGAGCAGCACTTCCACTGAACCGCTGCATTACAACACTGAGGAGGACGCAACTTTTACACCAGCCAAAATAACTTTGGTGTTTTCTATCTAGGCAAGAAATTCAGCAGCAGTCACCAAACAGTTTGTATCACCTCAATTTAAAGTGTTTACAGATGAATCAAACCTGAGTCTGATCAAAGTCTCATAAGAATAAATCCATACCATGTGAAGTCTAATCACATAGCTGCGTACTTCAGAACTGTCTGGTCATTAGCACAAGTTAAAGCATTTAGCTTGAGGGTAATAATAACAAAAACAAAATAAAAAGGAAGAAATATAAAAGTGTGATCTACCTGGGATCTTACCGAGGAGGGAGTTGGAGTCTTTGCTGAAGGCGGCGGCCACCGAGGGGTCGATGCTGGGCTGGCCGTCACCAGCAGGAAGCTCGGGCCGCGTGTAGTCACGACTCTTATCGTTGTTGTACTTGACGTTCAGATTAACGAGCTTGGAGAAGTCGATACGCAGCGTGCAGCATGAGTTGTAGATGTTCTGGCCGTCCAGCGCCTGGCAGGGAGAAAAATCATCATCCTCTGTGTTCAACTATTACAGCTGGTGATACAAAGCACTAACAGACAGTAACAAAGCTGCATCACATGACTACCCGGAGCAGCAGGCAAATGACCTCTCACCAGTTTGGCCTGCTGTGCGTTGACAGGATCACTGAACTGTAGAAGAGCCTGGAACTGATTGTTCTTAGTAAATGTGATTATCTTCATGACTGTGCCGAACTTAGAGAAAATCTGCCAACAAAACAAAGAAAACACAAACGCTTACTCTGAATACTCTTAACATGACAACTGAACCACTTCTTTCTCACAGAAACTGTCCCACACCTGTTGCAGCACATCCAGCGTTACAGGGTAGAACATGTTGTCGATGATGATCCGCAGCACGGGACTGGAGGCTGCGGCCAGAGCCTCCTGAACATCTGAGCTCGGCGACCCACCGGACTGGACTGCTGAAACCGCCTGCAGCACTGCCTGAGTCCGCTACGGCCAAACACAAGCTGTCAATCACTGGTTCTTACAATGGAGCACGCCAGACGAGAGGATAACCCGTTTTAATAACCATTAATGCGCTGAAAACATAACAAGCAGGGCTCCAGCTTAAGGGCCCCCCGTCGTTCCGGGGCCGATAACAATATGATCAGAGAGGATGCAAATTAATTCTGGGATGAGAGTTGAAAAGAAAAAAAAAAAAAAAACTGATAACATTGCAATAAACTGTGATTAAAATAAAGCAATGAAAAAAAGAGCTGAATTTCCAGACTACTTTCAGGTCACATCCCTGTTTACCCAGAGTCATAAAAAATATTAACGATTTGTGTCATAATGCTGTGAAATCTTGAGTAACGGCTAATTTAATTTAAATTTAATCCGTTTATCCGTGAGTCCTAGTGAATGTTTGTGCCAAATCTAAAGCAGTTCCGTCGAGGTGCTACTGAGATATCGTGTCCAGGAGAACGGATGGACGGACAACCTGAAAACAATATGGCTCCAGCCCTGACTGTCACTGGCACGGAGGAATAAAATCAATCAGCAGATCAATAGATAATGAAAATAATCATTAGTTGCAGGCCTACCTGATTGCCAGCATCAGTTTTGAGTTCTTTGTGATTGGAGTACTGAATGAAGACGGGGACGTTGCGGATATGAGGAGTTACTGTGGTGTAGTAGTTAACCATAGTGATGGCCGCCTCCTCCGTCCCCATCTCCAAGAACGCCTGGAAGCAGAGAAAACAAAAACCATCAACGTCGCTTTCACTCAGGAAGTAATTATCTGATCATTTATGTAAATCGGTAACAGATAAATAGACAGGCTTATCCTCAGACACATCACCTCTATGCCAGAGGTCAATACTGCAAAGTGCGTTAGCTGTAATTCACCACTGTGGTAAAATGTTATCAGTCCAACACAGACGAATCGTCTGAACGTTGAGATGAGGCAGCTGTCGATCGATCAACACTAACAGACACGCCGACGCTGCTACTGTGAGCAGAACAAAGTAGCTGCACTTGACAGGAATCTAGGGGACAAATGCCAAGTATGTTCTCCCGCCCTCCTCGGCAGACACACAATAGGCTTTTGGCCAGCCTTTCTATGGAGCTGTGGGCATGTTTCAGATGCACTTTGAGATAGTAAGAGCGACTGTGTCCACGGTGCTTGTGTGGTACAGCAAGATGTCAGCTGACACTTGACGAGACGAGAAAAATTTGACCACTGTTCTCCAGGGGAAAGAATACTCTCCATGACTAGTTTTTAAAAATTTCAGTACCATCGTAAAAATCTACAATCTCGCCATGTTATCAGTTTCTTCCACTCACCTGGTTCTTTCCCTTTAGTGTGAGGATGTTGGTGACTTTGCCAAAAGGCAAACCGAGGGCGATGACTTCAGTCTCTGAGGCCTCGTTGGGCAGCTTCCTGATGTGGAGCACACGAGATGGAGGGGCCTCCTCCACCCTGAGCTTTTTACTGTCACTGCCATTGGAAGCCCCGTCTACAATTTTAGCATAGGCACTGATTAACTGCACTTATCAATACAGGGACAGTCTGCCTCATTTAATGGATAAAGATGGCAACAGTTTGTATTTTTCTAGTGTCAAAAAATCCCTTGAAAAGACCAAAACCAACTACGTGTTTTTAGTCCATCTCTTAAGTCTGTAAACCGTACCATAATCCCCATACTTTCTGACTTCCTTTCTGTCTGAGCTCATTGTTTTCTACTGAAGCCATAATTCTTTCAAACTGATTTACAGTTATATACTTTCATTTTTAAAAAACACTAGATAATTTCCTAAAACAGCTGTTCACTGCAGTCTTTAGCAAACATCACTCAGACAGGAGGAAACGATGTACTTGCTGTGGACTGGGCGCTCTCTGTTGTATTCCTGGCAGCAGGATGGTGGATATTTGACGGAGTCAAAATAAACTACAGTGTGTGTGTTCATGGTAAGATACCATAGATATATCAGACTTTGGATACACACACAGTGTTAACATAAATTCATTGTGAGTTTTGCTCTCCACACATGGCAGTGGTAGTTCCTGGTGGTGTTGTTGGGGCTGTAACAATCAGTTTCAGTATTTCAGTGTTAACATGTTCATGCTGTAAGAGGAATAGTAGTTTTGGGAGACTGTGCTCTGGGTAAATATAGTGGGGGTGTAAGGACAAATATAAAAGAAGATGCATATCTATGAGTTGTGATAATGAATTAAGATTGTGCAGTTCACTTGGTCATTTTTAAAAAATGTTTAATATATGGTGATAAATAAATATAAAATTGAGATATGATCATTATCAATGGATAAATGTAGCAGTCAAAGTTGTTTTATTTCCTTTTTTCTTATTTTCTCTCTTTTGGTCTCTGTATGTTTGACAGGCTGGAAGTCCTAGTGTTTGATGTCTAATCTTAGTGGTGAAAAGTTTATTTCTGTTTTTGGTCCTTGTTCCAACTTTCTCTGATTATACATTGGCCTGTAGTGAGAGGGTTGCCTCCTCAGGTAACATTATGTAGAGAGGTGGTAAAAAGCTATGGCGTCAGCCCACACCTTTCATTGGCGTGTTTTGCTTCTATAATGTGTATTTACTATCTATAAATATTAATAAGGACCAAAATAAAATTGAAATGAAATTTTAACTTTTATCTGTATACTGGCAACATTTACTCTTTTGATACAATTCTCTATACACAGTGTAGATTTTTGTCCACTCTTTAAGCTCTGTGATTGGTGCTTGGACTGGACCAAATTTACTGTTTCCATTTGTGAAAACAAAAGCTTTTATTCTGAAGGATTTGGGCCTGAAATCTTGTTGTGACTAGTTGATCACGGAGGCAAACCTCCAGACAACGATCGCTTTGGTCAAACACGCAGCCAAGAAATTTGCTGCACAAGTAGATGCACGTCATGACGGACGGCCAATATATATCACTGGCCAATAAGTAGCACAATGAAATTATTGTTCTTGCTCTGATAACAGAATTTCAGCCCACAATCACTGCCAATAACCAGTCGCATGCTGAGGAGCGGGAACGCCACTAAAGACCTGGTTCTCAGTGGAGATTCCCGCCTCTCTCTTCACCTGCTCTGTGTCGGTTACTATTTGCTCTGCTGATGGCTGTGTGTGTGTGTGTGTGTGTGGAGCTCAGCCTTGTAAACAGTGCAGAGGCCACAGATCTGAGGTTGTATTTCATTTGAGTTGACAACGACAATGCCTGTTGACCCTTAATCCATCAGTAGGGGAGACGATAATCTTGAACAAGCAGAATACAAACTTTCAGAAATCTTCCCTTTTAATCCTCAATAAACACACATATGGAGCTTGTTGTGCTAACAGTGAATGAATGAGCTGAAAATAAATACTAACTGTATTTAACAGTTGAGCCAAATTAGCCCCGTGTCTATAGACTCATTTATTAGGAGGATTAGTGGGAGTCAGCGTCCGACCATCCACACCTACTTCATGCTGTGATTGGTCACCTGTGTGGAGGTGAGAGAGGAGCCAGGCATCAAGCTCTATTTTGTCTTTTTTCTTTTTATTTGTTACAAAACTATTTAGTGACACTTCTCACAAGAACAACCAAGTGCTACAGAGTGAAAATCTCCCAGGAGAGATTGTCTGGCTGTCTGGCACCATTATCCCCATTTTAAAACTACATCACGTCTCCTCTCTCTCCATGACGGCCAGTCTTCACTCTGCTATCCACTGTGGCCTTTCAAATCAATTAGAAACACATCTGAACTAGTTCTGAGAGAATGTAAACCAGTCTTTAGCCAGTTTACTGTAAAAGATTTGCACCTTTGAATAGCTCAGCAGCTTTAGCTAAGCAGTAATTTGTCTGACAGTGCGTTAAGTTTTTCTAATTTCTAATGTTTGTAGCCAACAAATACTTATCAAAAAGTAGATGAGGATTGGTATCAATTAGTCTATGTAGGTTCATTACAAACACATTTACAGTAAATGAATGTAATATTTATTCTAGTGATAATATGACAACACAAAAGGTGCCCAATCACATCTTTAAAGTGCTGGCCTGGGATCATCTCTCTCTTCAGGAATTATCTTTAATTGTGAACCAGTCTGACCCGGTCGACTCACCTGCCTGTCATCTAACTCCAAGCCACGTGTCAGCACACACTGACATGAAACTGGTGGCAGAACTCAGTCACTCACTGTCATTTTCTAACTGTAAGAACACTGTGAGATACAATAGAAACATAATTTAATGTTCATCACACTAATCTAAAAGCCAGCGAACTGTTGACGTTTGTCTTGATATTCTATCCCTGCAGCCCAGAAAAATGATGATTTGTTAATAAAGAATTTCACATATGCAACATGTGGTCACAATAATGAGATGTATAGCTACAGTGAACTAATGACTATTTATTTATTAATGTATTCACACTATTACCAAGTAACCACTGTAAGATTTTGTATAGCTCAGATATATTCATCTGAAGTTTTGTTTTATTGAGAACAGAATTATTATTATTAATAATAATAATAATAATAATAATAATAACAACAACAACAACTTGGTTTAGTCTCACACCTGACCTGCTCATATTTAATCTTTTCTTTTTTGAGAGCTATCATAACAGGACGTTTAAAGTCCTGCATTAAATGAAAATGAACCATTTGGTTATTCAAGATCACTGATGGTTGATATTGTAAAGCTACCAAAACACAAAAGCAGCCTGAGAATCTTGATCTCACATTATTTAACAGTTCCCTCGGGTAACATTAGCTTGGATGTGTAGCGGTGGTCGACTGGGACTTTGATTAAAGAGACAATCTCCCAAAACCCTTGTGTGTGCCTTTACCATTGTTCCTTATTTGGTGAAACAGTCTTAACTGTACACGTCTTCTCTGTGCAGCGGTGTGAACAGTCATCCTTAATTCTGCAGTTTTCTCCGAGATGCTTCTGACATCATCTACAGAGCAGGCATTAAAATGCAGTGGTATCCAGTATGTCTGTTCTAGTCACATGCTGTGGTGTGTGGGTGCCCACCTACTGAGGAGCGTGATGTTATTCAGACACTAAAAAGCTCCCATGAGAGAACAGTAAAACCCGTGCAGCCTGTTTCACTTTTCAAACACCTATTAATCCTTTGATTCCTCTTAAAGCCACCTGTCACTACCGATCAAATGGCTTCATGCAAATTCTGTCAATCCCCTCCCTATTCAGGGGTGGTCGGAACGAACTCACCACTGATACTGCTCATGCCAGAGTTGGGACTGTTGTACATACTCAGCTCATCTGATCCTCTCTGCGAACAAAAAAAAAAATCACAAAGACAGACAGTCAGACATGGTTGTGAAATAATGGGGGAAAACTATTTTCATTTTCCAGACTGGCCCTCAAAGACAACAATAAAACAGCTCTCTGAAGACAGTTTAAAGGGACAAAAGGGGGGCAGAGGAGTCAGTGGAAAGAGACATAAAGCAGCAGAAGAGTGGTCCGACTCCTCCTCTGCTGGTGTGGGTTTAATCTTGCTGAATTTAAGATGTCAAGATGTGTCATTTCATCCTGAGCTATACTAGGTCCCAGAAGGCTTGCTGGAGCTGACGGGCGCCTTGTGCTCTTAAACCTGACTGATGGGATGACGAAGAACCTGGCTGGGGACCCATTACACACACAACTTTATAATAGCTTCATACACCCTCTCCTTGTTTCTGTCTGACTGAATTTGAACCAATTGTTCTTCTGTCACTAACATTCTTTATGGTTACGATAAACTAGATGTTGTAGGCCCTGCTACAGCGGCATGTCACAAATAAATTGAAAGGGTAATAAAGTTGTCTGACTTAGGTCAAAATGTGAGCATGCAGTGCACGAGCTACAAGAATCCCAAGACATGATTTCTCGCCTAACAGCTGGCAGTCCTCTGTGTTTTGTATTTGACGTTGAAATATTGATGAAATAAAAAGGGCGGCAAAGACCACCATATCAGAGGAATCAGTATTTTATCACTGTTCCGTTTCCTTTCGAAAAGAGGACTTTAACTTTGTTTTGTGCTGCAGCTGGCACTCAACAAATCTGGTTAGGTAGCCAGAACAACAACGCACTTACACAGGGAAACAGGTTTGTTTAGTGATCAGCAGGGACACAAGCCCAACCCATTTCATTAAAGCCAGTCTTATATTTAAAAGAAATCAGATTGTTCTGGTGTTAACGTGCGGCTACGCTGTCAAAAAAGGAATTTAAAATGAAATGTCTTCATGGCGTGTCTCTTTATATTAACTTCACGCTGATTTATTGTGTTACAAAAGGTTTAAAACACAGCAGTAACCTCAGGCTAAGTCAGCGCTCCATTTTGGATTTTTCTTTCTTTTGTTCTGTAGAATCTACTGTAAATCTATTATTAACCATCAGTCCAACAAATTAACATGCCAAGAATTACATTACAAGTCAGATTTAGGAAAGAGGGAGGATGCATAGATCATCAAGATCAACAATGATTTTTGAATGTGTTGGAAATGTTGACAAAAAATACCAAAAGTGTCTCAAATATGAACATTTTCCTTATATGATAAATTAATGAGGGCTGCAGCTAACGATTATTTTCCATACCGGTTAATCTGCTGATCATTTTCTGAATTAATCATTTGTCTATGAAACATCAGAAAACATGAATGAAAACTTCCCTCCTCACTTTACTAGAGCCCATAGTGACATGGTTAAAAGTCATGTTCTCTCTGAACAGCAACAAAACCCAAAAATATTTAATTAAATCCAATGTAAGAAGCAGCTAATTTCCACATTTGAGAACCTGGAGTAAAATCAAATAAAAGAACAAACTGGCTGGGAAAAAAAAAAAAAAAAAACAAACTTAAATGATTAATCACTTATCAAAATAGTTGCCAATTAATTTCCTCTTAATCAACTAAGCCACAAGTCTTCGCAAATCTAAAATTTATATCTTTGGATTTAGAGCTGTTAACAAATCTCTGGTTATCTGTGACAGGGATGTGTAACAAATTTCTGACATTTTATAGCGTAAATGAGTGACCAATTAATCAAGACAACAATCTGCAGATTAATCGATAATGAAAATAATCACTATTTACTGCACTAGCAGAAGTTTAAACTGCTTCATTTGAAGTAACTGAGGCAGAAAAATCTTTTAAAAAAGAATCACAGTTTCTGGAGCTGCCCCCTCAAGTCAATGACTTGAGTCATCAGTCTAAAAGGCTGACTCACATTTTGTCATTACAATCACTGCATTATTTCCTGTGTCATTATACCCAAAGCAACAGCATGGCAAGGTTTAAACCATACAAACTCAGTCTTGTCTCAAAACGTTCAAACCACAAAACTAACTGCACTAGAAGTAGAGAGTGGTGGAAATGCAGGGCAGTACAACTCATCCAGTGTTTTCCCATTACAGACAATGAACAAAGACATTAGAATGTGGGTCTTACAGGTAAATTAACATGGTTTACAAATGTCTACAACAATAATGTCCACTCAATGCTGATTTCTTTTAATAAATTCAGATGTATAGCTATTTACCAGTCACTGCTGCCCTCTCTGAGACCTTCACTAATGCTGCTTCAATATCTGTGGTCTAATCTGAAGCTGTTGTTCAGCTGCAGCAGTATGCAAGTAAAAATGTGGATGCTGTTTCATAATGCCACAAAAAAACACCTACAGTGTCCAAATCAGGCTCATGTGATTTGTGTATTGAACACTAGGAGAAAACCCACCTTCACTCCAACTGCAACATCACCGATGCTGAAAGAGAAAGAATTTACATTTGGTCAAAATGATTTAAAATGGAAAGACAAAACAAACTAAACACAAAATAAGAAAGCAAGATTCTGTCAGAACCATCTGATGTCAATCATTTGGTCTGAAGTAGACTGTAAGTCGTTTGACAGTTTTAATGTGTCTTCACCAAGTGTAAATTGTTGGTGCCAATTTTATGTTCTGATAAATCATATATACAGCTGCACAATTAATCAAAATATAATTTGAATCGCAATATAAATAGGTGCAATATCCAAATCGCATGAGCTGAAAACAAAAATTTTTTTTTTTTTTTTTTGATAAAGGTAAAATGTGTCACAATGTGTTGTGCATCGTTAGCAACATAAGCGTTGTGGTGCTACAGAGACGCCCCGGCCTACAAATCATATTCACCAGGTGTAAAGGAACATGTTTGTTTGGTACAAGACCAACAACAATCACATCATCATTTTAAAATTTTTTTCAGTGAATATAATATAAAATCACAATCACAATATCTGCCACAATGATCGCAATAATTTTTTTTTTTTTTCCATATGGTGCAGCCCTAATCATATACTGTATATCAGAAAATACCAAGTATTGTGACAGCATTTAAACAGATTGTTGTTAGTCAGCCAGAGGACACAGAAATGTTCAAATCTGATGCCACATACTTAGACACAATAATATCATTAGTCCCACTGTGAACCAAAGGTGATCCTTAATTGTATATTCTTCATAGAGTAATACCTACTAATACACATCCAGGCTTTTCATTCTGAAGAGAATGCCTCAGTATCAGTACACTTAGAACTCACTCTCCCCCTTATGTATCAAAGTTACCATTTAGTTATGTGTGTATATCTATAACGTTAAAGCTGTGTCTGTATAACCTCTATTCTTCACCACATCTAAACTATCTGGAATGATGCTGTTATAGGGTTCCATCTTCCCCAGGGGGCTGATCCTCAAGTAAGGCTGAGGTCATGCTTCATTCATTCCCAATGCGTGGTCAACTTACATTCTTTGAATGACACACCCTACCAGACTTATTGTAACATTTCATATTATGGCCAACCCATTGTATCGCTATTGGAGTAAAATAGTAACGGTAGTTACCGTTTAACAATTTGTATGAATTCAACCGTACTGTTTCGCTAACGTTGGATTGAACAAGTGTTAGTACACATGTAAATTTAAAACCAGTTACATCTTATGCTATTTCAGGTTCAGTAGTTATAGCCGCTCGGTCAGCTAAAGCTAAGTCCGTTAGCTACAACACAAAGGATCAACGGCACTGTAGATTCGTTAGCATAACGGTTTGCTAAACATCACTAGCCGCTTCATTAGCATAGAGCTGTGAAATACGACTGTGGAGAAGGAATGGGTGATGGAACTGTATCAACACGTCTCACCAGGACGTCGTCATGTACGCTAAGCATTTATATCAAATATAAGTTACAACGCAGGTAATGTAATAAAGAGAGGGCGTTAGCTAAGTTATGCTAACGTGCTAACATTAGGCACTTCCTTAATGGAAGGGAGCGCGTGGCTATGGAAACCCGTTCACACACGCATACGACTCCTCCTTATTCCTATAAATGACGCATTTCACATAGTCGGTGCTGTGTGCCGCCTCAACATGTAACAAGATGTAGTTAGCATCGATGATAAAAACATTACCCGTCCATTTCTGTAGAGATTTTGCAATGCGTCCGCTTTCGGTCCTGTTTTCTCTCCAGTTTACACCTACACTGCGCACGCACACATACACACCAGAGCAAAATGGAGGCAAGACGATGCCGCGGCGGAAATGACCGGAAAGTTCCGAAGCTATTGAGCGCGCCGATGAGCTGCAGCTGCCAAGTTTGACGCTGTATTTGTGGTCTGTTGGGGAAATATTTAGCAATGCTGCTCTGCGTTGTGTTGGTTAGTAATGAAGATGCGGTGCCATCACCGTTTATTCTGACAGGACAGAAGATAAGGCAGAACCCTCAGGCCATCCATTACCATCACCAGCTCCTATAAACATGGAATAAATATAAAGGAAAAACAGGAGTAAGCTTATTCACTGTAAATCAGAGTGCAAATTATAAAATGACAGGGGAGTCAACTTTTTCTCCTAGTGTTACAGTTTCTACAATATGTTTCTTGTTTAACTAAAGCTGTCAAATGAATGCAGTGGAGTACAAAAAAATATACTTGAATTCCTGAGAGAAAACAAAGGTGTTGACTATTATATAAGCTAATAGTAAAAGGGTAAAAGAAACCACCACAGCCACAAAAAACCATTGAAATGAAAAAATAAACTCTATAATGATGTCAAAACTTATCTCTACAACAACTAATCCTTCATTGTCTCACTGCTCATGACTGAGCACCAGAGTTTGCTAACATTACATAGCATTTTGTATTGGAAATGAAATGACAAGCTAACATTGGAGATGAAAGGGTGCATAGGCTAGCTAACATTAGTTAGCTAAACTGTAACTTAAGGCTGAAGTTAGAAACTAGTAAACATTCGTTAGCTAAACTGTAACTTGGAAATCTATCGTAATATTTACAATTAGTAAATAAGTAAGTAGGATAAAAATTTATAACCAAAACTTGGTCAAATGTTAGTGAATTTTTATAAACTTGAATTTAAATTATTGTCAAATAAATAAAATAATAAATTGGTTAAACTAATTTTGGGGGTTTCATTTTATGGGATTCAGGTAATCAAATTAAACATTTTTACATGTCACAGTACAAAAAGCCTTTGTATTAATAATAAATTTAATGAGGTCTGAATTAACTGCTTCGGTTTTAGGGTATCATCATCATCTCTATTTTTTGTACATTAAAACAAAATGTCTGCTGTGAAAAGGGCCAATAACACGAGAATGTGCTGAAAACATACATACAAACATGGACCTAATGCAGATATGTCTAATATTAGGGGTGAAATAGGTTATAACTAACACAATAAGGGACTTTTATTTATTTATTTATTTAGAGTGTATCACATGGAGATCATGGTTTTACGGCCTCTTGACTTTATCATATGTCATGAAAATATCTTATTTGTTTCATATTTCACACACTGATAGTTTCATGAGAAAAATATCTGGCTCTTTAGGTGCTAATTTCTCCACTATGGGGATAAATTATTTACAGGGGCAGAGTGAGAATACAAATCAAAGCTTAAACAAAGCTTAAATTAATGATGATTTGTTGAACAACACATTAAACAAAACACATGCACATGAATTTTATTTTTATAATTTTATAATGTTACAGCGTAATTGTTATTTACACAGTACAGATTCTCTGATTTTATTTCTGTAGTTTGTGAAGAAACACTGTAGTACCTTTTAGAGTTCACAACTACATCAAAGTAGTTACAGTCTCAAAAAATTACTATTTAATTAATGAGTGTCTACAAATAATTAACATTAATAAGCTGGTATTAACTGCTGTTCAATTTGTATTGTATTTAGTTGTATTTCCACTTTCCACTTTTCATTCTCTATAACTTTAAGTTGTTAGTGCCTCATCTTCCTTCATTGAATCCTTCTGTAATAAGGATAAAAAATAATAACACAGACACAGACTTTAATTAACATATTAGAAATTCTGATGAAACCAGAGCAGAAAACGAAGCTATACAACATTATCCTGCTAAACAAATGGAACCGCTGTGGACCACGCGTCCTGCTGGATGGGGCTGACCACCGTGACGCAGTGCTACCTGTCCCTCTCCCTCCTGCTCTCTCGTTCCTTCCCTTCTGAGCCCATGATAGTTTTCTTGCCTTACAAGTAACAACTTTCACATTACACACAGTCATTTGATACAGTATGAAAATATTGATGGGTGCAGGTTTAAAATGTGTGATTGACATAAGGACACAGGTGTTGTCAGGATACCAAGGGAACGCTACACTATGAGATATTTATTTTTATTGTCCTTGTAACATTGTGTTCAATTACAACTTCCTGAAAATGTCTGATTAACACTAAGAAAAGAATTCCCAGAATGTCAAGGGAACTATACACAATACCACCCAGGGACTGTTAATTTGGCCCATTCAGAGGGCTTTTCTTTTTTTAGCAGGGCAGTTAGGGACTCCTCTTTCTTGCAAAGGTAAAAGGAAAGAGAGAAAAACAGGGCAGTTTTTGCATAATGATTAATCTTGACAGACATACGTCATGCTCCTGGGCTCCTGACAACGTCACACCCTGGGTGAAATTAACGCCTAACTGCTTATCTTAAAGGACCTGGGATTTAATTAAAAATGACATTTCCCCAAAGACATGCGCTTCTGAAGCTGCCATGTTGAAATTAGCTGATGAGGGGCCCTCTGAGCCAAAGGGAAATAAGCAAACTGTCAAACGCTCAGCAAATCACTGCCGTTTATCAGTCCTGCTCGCTGCTCAGGAAATAACAGTGGACTGACATCCTGCATGGTGCCCACTGCACCACCGATACAAGTCATATTGTTATTAACCAGGAGGAGGGGGACAAAAAAAACAAGCCTGTCAAATGTGATATGGAGACAAACAATGTGGTTGAGCTAAATACGGGAATAGGTTGCTGAAATGAGCCCTTAAGTCAGCACAGACGTATTCTGCCTCTGACAAAGGCAGAAATTTCTCTATTTTGTAATGAGTGCCACTCAAACAGTGAGTCCTCAACAGAATTAAACAAAATAGAGAAGGAAAATGAAATGCCACTGAACTGACACGGGACACTGCATCCAGTCCAGAAACTACTACCTCCGAGTTCAGAGTTGATGGAGCTTCTACACTGACTGTCAGTGAAGAGGAAGATGACAGCGACACAATGACAGATTTCCTGTTTTACCCCTTTAGCTGCAAAGCAGACAGTGACAACAGAAATATAGTCACATAGGCTTCATATTAAAAGACTAATAATATACAAAAATGTGAAATAAATACATATCTTATTATATGTACCAATAAGGCGACTTTGATGCCAGGGATCCGGTTTTTCATCCTGAGTCACTTCAAGATTACAGAAAGACGGTATTGTTGGTTAAATGAATACACCTGTCTCATGCCTCAGTGGCGTGCCATCAGGGCGAGCGAGGCAAGCAGTGCTCGATCAGTTAAAGCTAAAAGTAGACATCGACACCGAAGAGGAAGCAATATCCTCCCCATAAAGAATCTGAAATCATATGAAATATATTGCGGTTGAACATTTTGCAGATAAGACATTTTGTACAAACTTTTTGAGACTTGGCCAAAAACCCTTGATTTAAATAATATTATGTTTTATCAAAAGGTATTAGCTTTTGTTGCAAGTGATTGAAGTTTGATTTACTACTGGATCATTATTGCAAAGCTGCATTCTCCATACTGTATTTGCAGAGAGAGCACGTGCTCTTCTTTTCATCCCATGCCCATCAAAAAAAAAAGAAAGAAATGATACCTTTTAATAAGCTCAGAGTCATCAAAGCGTATCTCGTCTTCCTCTGAATGTGCTTGTGTATGTCTTGTCTGAACTCCATCTCCTGGAGATTAGCAGAGACAGGAGTCATTACCAGCGTGAATAAAGTTAATAAAATACTTTTTCTTCTACAAGTGGGAACAAACACAGAGTTTTAGGGCTAATCTTCTTCTCTTGAGGTGCTGGGCCTAAAAGATTGAACTCTCTTACTGGATAAAAATAGGGTGTTATTTAAAATCTACATGTCCGGGCTCTGTGTGTGTGTGTGTGTGTGTGTGTGTGTCTCTACCTCACACAGAACCACACAGCTTTCATCTCTCATTGACAGAGGTGTCACAGTGAAGGCATCATCAGGAGCATTGTGACAGGCTCAGTCAGAGGTGATGTCATCACAGCGCGACCTGCGAGGACGGGGGCACTGCGAATCCCATCGGGCTGTCTCTGTCGGGGCAGGGTCGGCGGACTGGATGTGTTGCTGGAGGTGTGAGGTGTGTGTCAGTGTGTGTCGCCTCCGATATCTCCCTCACTTTTAATCAGCCACATTAGTTTTGAGTGTGAGTGGATACGTACGCCGCTGCTTCTACAGGACAAGGAACACACACACACACACACACACACACACACACAGAAAGTAGTCTGTGGGGAAGCTTCCTGAATACGCCACCATGGCTGATGCACAGTCGGTATTTAGGTTGGTAATTTAGCCCTTCAAGTTTGAAATTGAAACATTTAGACAGAAAACAGTAATATCATCAAATGTCATTTGTGTCATGGCAACCAGGCGAAAGATAAAATATCATCTTGTCTGAGAATGAATATTTCTGCAGGGTCGAAGAACCGAGTTATTAAAACCACGGCGCCGGCGCCCCTCTTTGCTAAAGAGACAGTATTCCCTGTCATGTTTCACAGAGACCCTCCAGCTTGACATTTTGATTTCTCTCATTTTGTCCTTTCCAGTTTTCTCTCACAGCGACAGCATGAATGCCTTCACATGTGTGTGTGTGTGTGTTTGTGTGTGTGTGTGTGAGTGTTTAAGTGTGCCATAGAACAAAAGCCGCCCATCCTAAAAGGCAAGAAAAAGTGAATGTCAGAAATGTCAGGACGCCAACATGGCCACTGGTGACATCGGGGGGGGGGTTGGCAGATGTGCCAGCCATCCTTGGAAGAACATGTTCCCACTGCTATTGAAGACTTCACTCTCATGATGTTTGACCTCTTCTCTCGCTGCTTCCCGGTGGACATTTTGAAGCGGAGACTTCTTGGAGACTAGACTTCTTTCTCTGTCTCTACATGCATTTGAACGATCCATCATCTGCTGACAACAGCTGTAGGAAGAATGTCAATTTGATTTTATGCAAATGTATTCAGTAGAATATCACAAACATTCATGGATTGTGGTGCATCGCAGAATGTGAATTTTATGTGCTTTGACGCTGTGCTGAATAACTAATGATGTGGGACTGACCTGTTTGCTTGAATGCCTGTCACAAAAAAGCTGCAGAATGAGAAGAGAGAATGGCTGCAGACTTTCCCACTTTATTTGATCAAACTCGTAAGTTACTGTCAAAGCAAACTCATTCATTCTGACAGGGAAAGAGCCTTTCACACGATATGGGCTTTGTATAGGGCTGAGTGCAAACACCTTTTTATTTTTTTGCAGCCTAAGCTGCTGATGCGGGATAGTTTGTGCTGATATCAACTGTCTCAAAATTGTATAATTAAAAAGAAACTAAACTTTTTATTTAAAGCAAGACTTTTGAAAGAAGTAACACTATCTTCCTCCTGCTACAGTGCAGCTCAGGCTGCGTATTTCTGTCTGAACTTGCTCCATTGGTCTCTAACTGAGTCTGTCTGCTGTTTGGCGTTGAGCAGGTAGTTTATAATTGGTTTATCAGAGCTTCACTGAAAACAGCTGCCTGTTGCTGTAAACGACTAAACAGCTAAGTTGTGTGCTATAAAACCAAAACAATAAGCTAATAGATGCTAAAATGCTTTATAGAGCTGTGTGGAACTGCAGAGCTGGTGATAATTATCTGAGGGTTTATCCCTATAAACAGTTATATAAAGTCAATAAACAAGGCTAGGTCAGAACGTAAATGGCTGGATTGTGTTTGGTCAATGTGCAAAATTGAGAACATAATGGAAACCTTGTGGAACTGCCGTAAACAACTGCCTGTAAACGCCCCCCTGATGGTGTAATAGAAACTGTTCATGCCAATTCATTCTGAAAGAGCAATGGCCAATGGGGAAACTACAAAATGATGGAAATGCACACAGTTGTACTTAAAATAAAAACATAAATCACATTCAGTCAATCATTTATTTACATGAAAGAAAGCCAAATTGTGAAGTCTTGGATGTGTGAAAGGGTGGTGTTGTATGGTTCAAAATAAAAAGTACAACCAAACCAAACAAGGGAAACCATGTGGTGCAAGGGGAGATCCAGTGTTGAAGTGAGAGAGAGAATGGGGATAGTTGGTCTTAGATGCATTCTGGGTGGACTGGCCAGGTGCTAACTAACGCTAGCTCCATCCAGCAGGACCTGAAGAGACAAAACACAAGCAGCAACCAAGGACAAGACAACCCAAGGGGCCATGGCAGAGCCAGTGGGCCGTCACACGGTGAACTGAGAATCTCGGAAAGTCTACAGACTCTTCATGTCATGGTTTTATAGTTTCTCAAACAGCTTTAACTGAAACAAAAATAAAATAATATATATTAATCTCATTCAGAAAAAGATCATGACAGTGAGGTGCCACATGATCATGTCACACATTTATTACAGTTATGACAGCATAACCATGTGTTGTAAACATCATCACATGGACACTATATAAACTTACATAGATCTTGTGCCTCCAGCTTCCTATTCTGGCTCTGATATTAAAACATGTGATTGTAAACACATATTGATTTCCAATGTGACTGCATAGAAGTTCCCATGTCTCTCCATGGGGACGGACAGAGGCTCAGAGAGAGCCGTCTCTTGCCTGTACTGAATCAATGTGTCGCTACCCAGGCAATAGCTTCAATATTCTCCCCTGCTCTGTTTCCAATTTGGTGCTTGATTGGAGACATCATTCTTCAGTTGTCTTCACAGAGAGTGGCTGTCAGTGGGGACGTTAGTCTATCCACTGGCCAGTGGGCTGTGGAGGCGGCACTGCATTTGTATTGTGAGTGCATGCAGGGCCTCTGGGTATTGAAGAGTGCTGCACGCTCTTGTGTTGTTGTCCTCACAGTTTATTCTGTCTTCACTGTAGACACACAACAATTGATTTCTACCTTTAAAATACAAAAGGTAGAAATCTATTAAGATATACAGCTCTACAAAAGGACATCGGAATGCAGAGATTTAGTTTTTCCTTCAAATTTGTAAAGAGATGCATGGAGCTGATGGTCCAAGTGAGAAGCAGCAGAGACTGAATTTAGAGCTGTACTTTTCATTAAATATATATTTTTATTTTAACAATGGATCAAATATGTGTAATGTGAAAGGTGTTGCTCATAGTGTTGGACCCATGGAGAATTATTACCCATTTCTGTAGTTCCCCTCAGCTCTAAGAGATAATTTAACGTCTTTTAGCTCATTGTTTTAATAATACACAACTTTCCTGTTTTGGTCACAGCTGTCATCTGCTTTGTTTCCAGCAGCAGCAGGCAACTGTTTTCAGTGAAAAAGCTCTGATAAACCAGCCGTGAACTACCTGCTCAGCACCTAACAGCAGGTACAGTTAGAGACGAGCTGGTGCATGTAGTGGAGCATTAGCATCGGAAAAGCCAGATATTTTTCAAGGAGTTGGTGGAGACAATAGACTGTAAATAAAGATGGACGTCGCCTCTGTGATGTCGCACTTTCTAAAGAGCGGTTTTGAAGCTCAAAGTGACCTGCGCCACCGTTGCCATCTTGGCAGTGCCTGGCTCCCCCCTAACTCCCAGCTAGTCTAAAAATGGGCAAAGAGGAGGGGCATGTGTGTAGCCGAGACTGCGGTGCATGCTGGTTTGTGGCAAGCTTACACTTGCCCACCTGTCACTCGAAGAGGCCACACCATCAAATCTCCATAAGTTTAGTCCTTAATAAAAATGTAAACAGGTGAGTTATATAAACAGGTGCCATGAAGGAGGAAATTAGCTCTAGAGACCAAAACAGTTTTTGTACCAGGCTGTAAACATGTTTATTTCTGCTGTAAAGTTGCACATTTTAACATGGGAGTCTATGGGGACTGACTCACTGTTGGAGCCAGACTCTAGTGGTCAATAGAGGAACTGCAGGTTTTATGTTTATGGCCTCATTTTTCAGCCCCAGAGTTTGCCACTTGCTGGAGACCAAACCAGAGCTTGAGAAGAGAATGAATATTGCTAATATTTGTGTGACAAAATAATCTTAAGTCAGGGTTCACTTACTTGGTTTTCTGGAGTTTTCATTTGAGTCTAACTGACTTCATCAATGAATGGAACCGACTCAGGTTTCATCATTTGACCTAAAATGTAGAACATCACTTCCTCACTGATGAAAACCATGAAATGCGGTTGAAAGTTTTGCAAAAAATAATGAAATTCCATACTTGGAACTTCATGTCGTTTCTCTGTTTCAGCTGGATGTGTACATAAGCCACAACACCTTTATAATGTGATAATATGTCAGATGTTGTGTTTTCAGTTTGTTCTACTTCCCCCGGTGGCTAAACAGACACAAAGGAGCTTCAATGTGTGTTAGTTATACAGTTGTGTCTAATTCCCATTGTTCTGGATGAGCCATCAAACAGAAGTGTTGGTGACATTGTACTGAAAGTGGTGCTCCTAAGGCATTACATGGGATAATAACCACATAATGATAATTAGCACAATAAGATATAATAAACACAATGTGCAAAACTGTAAGAATCTAAACAGTTTATGTGGAAACTGTTTAGTTAATGACATTATATTAAACTGAATGTGATGCTCTGATGTTGCTGATGATGTTCTCCCTGATGTGTGATGAAAGTTGATCTTTGCTTCTAATGCTTTTATAATCTGTTGGTAAGACATCAGAGTGCACTTAAAATAAAATGTTGCCAACAGTTTCTCATGCTGCTTTACTAAAGAAAAAACCTCCCTCATATATCATAAATGACTTTACCACTAAGTGTATCCTACAAACAAGTATTGTGTGTGTTTCCAAAGCCCAATATATTGTATCCTGTGCCAGAAAGCTCCAATGTTGTACAAAAACTATTAAAAACACATCAGTTGCACCTCATGAATGCACACATTGTAGATTACTTTGATTTAGTCTCAGAATCCTGTAGCGTTGAAATTATTCCACAAGAACAAAAAGCAAAAATAAGAAAAAAAAAACCTGAAAGAAATGTAGACGAGAAATACATTTTTTCTTATAAGATATGACAAGAACTTAACTCATCCAAGAGGATTCTTTTTTAGTGATGAAGATGCTCAATATACAAAATAAATGCAAAATAAATCCTGTCAAAGAAAGAAGAATCAAAATGTTACCAGTGTTTTTGGAACCAATAACTAGGATATACTTTATACAAGAAGAATGAAAATCATCATATTCCTTCTACATCTTGTCAAAAACTTTGAAATCTCAGTTTCACTTATATTGAGTTGTAACTTGAGGAAGTTGTGGACTTTTTAATTTGTTTTTCAAGGTGTCCTTGAACCTCTCTAAAAGGAAAACTGTGGAAAACTTTGCTTTAACTCTTTAATGTGAAAAAGTAGAAAACAAACTGAAGCATGTTGACTCCTATAAAATCTTTTTACATCATTTCAGACAGTGCTGATGCTTTTTTCCTTATTCATTTCCTCCTGTAGCCTCTCAGCTGTGAGGTGGGACAGTTCACAACTTTCACAGCCAATCAGCATCGGCTCCGAAGTGCTCAACCCCTCTTGCCAGCTGTCATTGGACAGAGCAAAAGATAAAATGATTGACGGAGGCAGCAGGCAATAGCAGCCCTTTCTTTGACTGACAGAAATGCGCCATCGCTTTCCGCTTGGTACGCTCCTGTTTTCACTCAAGTATCAGTGATATCTGAACGGATCTTTATCGGGAAACATCCATTGTATATCCAGTAAGCTAAAGTAAACAAACACACACTGACAGGGAGCCGGAAGGAGAGAAAATGAATGAAATGTAGAGAGAAGTGATGTGAATTAAGTCGTTCGACAGTCTGCGGTGGATTTCAATAATAAACGCTTGTGATTCTTTTGACCCATGGAATCTTTCGGAGGAAAGGAATATAAACAATAGAGGAATGGACAGACAGCCGGAATGAAAAGGTATGGAATCACCATGGCTTTGCTGGTTTTGTTGGTTTTGTACTTGCTCCTGGTTACCGCAAAAGGATCTTAAAATTCGTATTGTGGAGACTATAGCTGAACTAACAAGGTGTAGCGTGTCAACATTGACAGAAGTGTGAGCATTTACACCTTCAGAACATCTTTTTAAACATCTTTGTAAAAACTTCTTTAAAAACTTTGTTGTTCTGGTGGATTTTAAGAGGCATCATCACAGTAGCTAGCTGCTCCGTGGCTAGCCGCTAGCTGTCTGCACAGCTAATTTGAGTAAGTGAATGTGAGCTCTTGCCTGTGTGTGTGGTATTGGGGATAAGTAATATGGCTTGTTGTTGGTCAGTTGACTGAATATGAGGAGGTGTGTGGCATATTTTTTTGAGGTGAATGAATTTCTGTTTATATGATAGCACGAATTAACAGGTATCAGTGTCTGCGCAAACCATAGGCTACTTGGCTTGTTAGCTCAGCTCGTTAACTAGCCAATTAGCCAGCAAATACATTAGCCTCGGGTTAGCCAAGTCAGGAGTTAGGTGGAGTCAGGCACTGCCAAAATGGCGACGGTGGTGCAGCTCACTCTGAGCATCAAAACTGCTCTTCAGAATCCTGTGGATGATGACAGGGAGGCCGTGCCCATCTTTATTCCAAGTCTATGATGTTATTGTGCTGTTAGTGATTGAACAGCTGCTTGGTTAGGGTGTGTACCACCAATCAGGTACCTGGTTCCACTGCTGGCTGGCCGGACTGCACTTATTGCATATACTCCCTTACTCTCTCTCCTGCTGTTCCTGTCCCTTTACAAAAATAACTTATAAAGAAAAACATGTGAATCATCATCTGGGTCATCTTTATGTGAGCATTTATTTTTGCATGAAAAATGCAATTTCTCTTTCATCTTAATTGTATCACTTGCACTCAAAATTGTTTGTTCTAAACATTAATACAGATAAGCAGTTGCATGTGTGCACATATCCAGGGTAAACCACACCCTCACCCATAGTTCAACTAGCTGGTCTCATCAAGAAACCTTAAGAAATACGGCACCTCTGAAAAAACATGAATATCCAGCTCCAGCCACTTGTGTTCAGAGCGTACAGTATTTGGTGATGTATGTGCGTCAGTGTGTGAACATGTGCTTGCGAGTGTCTGTGCTCAGGGCTGCTGCATTTCATATTCCTCTCGCCCCTTTTTTTTATTAGGTTGTTTACCGGTGGAACTGAATACCGAGCAGTCAGGGGTAGTGAATAAAAAGTGAGGGTGGGTGAGTTGAAGGTGTGTGTGTGTGTGTTTTGGGGGTGAGGTGGGGTTTGAATTGAGAGCCATTTTTCAAAATTTGATCCAATTTCCGTAATTCTCAGGCCTCCTGTTTTCAAAGGTCCCTCCACTCTCCTTTCCCAGTCTGTGACAGGCAGAGAGGCCCGAGCGCCGAGGCTTATAGAGTAATATAATCACCCAGCAGCCCACCTTCTGCCCTCCCCGCCCACCAGCTACCCACACACACACACTGATGTGGGGCCTATTCGCACAATATTGGCACAGCTGCAGCACCCAGGGTGTCTTATGATTATGAAGATGAGGGGAAACAGAGAGCTGCAAGCTGTCTGCTGTCTCCTGGGGCCCATCATCACCTCTCCCCCTCTCCCCCTCTCTCTCTCTCTCTCTCTCTCTCTCTCTCTCTCGCTCTCTCGCTCTCTCTCTGAACTGCAGGTGAATCTCAAATATTTCACCTGATGCTTGTTTTTCTTCTACCAAATGGTGTATATTTACTTTATTTTTGTGTTCATTGCCTTTTCAGTTTTTTCTTTTGTCACATGTTACACCTCAGTGTAGATATGTGGCTCGGCTCACAGATTCAGACTGGCGCTCATTCTGAGGACTGTTGGAGGCCACATCCACGACAGCCATTTATACTACAACGGGAGAGAGTGTAGTCTGATATTTTCAGTCCGAGAGGTGAAGCAGTTTCGAGATCAAACTTGTCTGTAACACTCAGAAACTTGATCAACGGCCATTGTGACCTTGGTCTAAGTCCCTGGTTTTCAAACTTGTTTTTGTGCTGATAGGATTCACATAAATTTTTTGACTGTGCGTTGAATGGTTGCCCCACACTAGAGGATAGTTGGGCAGATGTTGGGTCAGATTCGCCCCTTCTGACAATTGAGTTTGATCATGTGAGTTTCTGTGAGATCCCCCATCCCCTGGGATTGGCCCTCTGAAATTGTTTAGAGTAAATGTCTCGTGTGTGTTCCTATGTCTGGACTGAGTCGTCTGGTGTGTGCGATTGTTAAAGTCTGTGGTCTCCCACCAGTTAAGATTTGAAAATCCATAGTGTGCACTGAGCCTTAGGTTTAGAGGTTGGAAGAGGTAAACATCTCCATGAAAAGACAAGACAAAATTAAGAAAAATAAATGTAAATCTCTGTAGCATAAATGTTTTTATCCCTCCTGCAAAAATTATGTTCACACAAGTAATTAGCAGTAGCAAATACGTATTTATCAGAGTCAGAATACTTTATTGATTTCCAGAGGGAAATTAGGTCACGTTACAGTTGTTCCCTCAAGAATGGGAATGTAACAGCAAAGAATAGAGAATAAGACGTAAGATTATAAAGGTGAAGGTAAAGAGATAAAATATAAACATGATACATAAAAACATGTCCTTATACTATGATGTATAAATAAAAGATAGAAATATGTAAAGATATATGTAAGGACATGTGCCACTACTATTGAAAGGAGATAGTTAAGATATACAATATAAAGATACATGCAATAATATATATCACTTGTAATGCTACTAAGATTTTTATCAACATTTATCACTCTTCACTGTCAGGACAAAACATTCATACTGAATGTTTGGACAATGCTAATGCTATTGCTATGCTAATTCATTTTATTTACTGAGTAAAATGCTGATTCTTAAAGTAAATCTCTAAAGCAAGTAAAACACTATATACACACACACTATGTGAAAGGTGAGATCCAGTTGTGCTGATCATTGAGCCCGGGGATCCCGCTGAGGCTCCCTAGGTCTCCTGTGATGGCGGAGCCTCCGAGCCACAGCTGGCCACAGCTGGTCGGTGTGAGCCGGTGGAGCCTGGTGACAGTGTGCAGACAGGCTTTTGCAAGAGCAGCCAGAGTAAACTGAATGTGTCTAACCAAGGCGTACAGGATACAGTAGAATGTAACTGTTCCTGGCATCCTGGGGCTGGATGCATTTTGACAACATGTGATGGTTTTATGTAAGGATGAGGACCGAGTCTGACGACACACTCTGTACTGCTGCTTTGTCTCAGACTCTCACAGGAAAGTTTTCAATGTGGACACCAACTGTCTTCTGTCTGTTGCTTTGGTGTTGCATGTTTTAGCTTGTGGTTTATTCTCAAGTTTTTTTGGCTTATAGTTCTTCATTTACCAGGAATGATCGTACTAACCAAGGTAATAGCTGCGAACCAGGAAGCTGGGAACATGGCAACAATAAAATTCGAGCAAGCAGACAATAATGTGAAAAGGTTAAAGGCTTAATTACCAACCAGTAAGACGTTCAGGGGTCTCAAAAGTCCCATGTCCACTGTCTGGTTATTTGAATAACTGAAAATTTGTTTTAGTGGGGATTAAAGCGACACATGTGGCTGTGTGTGGGGTGAAGTAGTTTAAGGTCTTGAGATCCAGGAAGTCCAGTTAGAGATTAATGTGTTAAAAGGCCAAAACACTGTCCATCAGTGTTTGTAATACTCACAACTCTGAGAGGTTACTTTTAGAGACGCACTCACGTTCTTTTGCCACTGATCATATATGAGTGAGATCGGCTGATACTGACCATTTCTGTCATGATTGCAGATGGCGTACGTCATATGAGTTTCACGTCACACGGCCACCATGTTGCGCCGGCGCAGTGAACAAGGCGGGAGGCGGGACTACACTACAGAGCACACAGTGTATTAACCACAGGTGATCGGTGACTAGAAGCATTAATTCCCATCTACTGATCACGTATTTTTACTGATTGGTGGCCGATCAATCAGAATAACTGGAAATGAATTTGTTGGTGGGGATTAAAAGGATGCATGTGGAGCGTTTGTGGGGTCAGGTTGCTTGTGTTGTGTCCTGTGATCCAGGAAGTTAGAGCAACAGACTAATGTGTTAAAAGGCTAAAACACTGTACAACAGTGGCATGCTGGGTCGGGCTTAATACTGATGGTGGATCACTTAACTACCCTCAGTGAGGTCATCGCCACCTTTCTGCTGTGGCTGATTGTTGTAACTCATCAACAACTACTTTGTTGCCTAGCAACGTAGCGTTTTGTCGGTGTTTGTCAGCTGTAGCTGCTGTGGAGTTTATGTTGTTTATACATCTCCTTTGTTCCACTGTTAATTCTATAAGAAGCAGCAGCTGTTTGACGTAGCTTCATATCGCTACATTAAGTCTATGGACACCTGCTGCATCCTGGTGTTTATATTATATTGTTCCATTCACAGCGGTGAAGGGAGGCTAACACAGCAATACAGCTCAACAGCACCACACACTGCATCCTCCCACATGACTGTACAGTCCAATCAACAACTCTTAAACAATTGTGATAATAACTGAACATTATAAGGGAACATTTAATGCAGGATTTTTGTATTAGACTGCATCAGTTTTAGCTAGGTGTCCTAATAAACTGCCAACTGAGTGTAGATCTGTAATTATCTGAATATTCGCCTGGTAGCCGAAAGATGTTCTTTAATTTAAAAGTTTTATCATATATTTTAATCACCATACAGCATGTTTTATCCCCCCTATTCCCCGTTTTAATGTAACGCAGTAACACGTTTACACACCAGTACATTTTCACTGACTTGTGTTTTTATCTGAGCACAGTTTTACACAAGTAATTTTACTTCTACTGGAGTAAAAGTTATTTTAAGCAACAGTGCAGTTTTCCAGTTCTCAGTAAATTCTACTGTTTCCATGGAGACCATTTGTTTGCTGACATTAGCTTATACCTTTAAGGAAACCTTAACTCAGACTTTAAGGAAAATCTTAACTTAAGGTGATTTGTTCAACTGGCCCCTGTAACTTTGTGATGTCACAACAAAGCAGTCACCAAGCCCCGCCCACCTGGACCCACCATCCAAACCTTGCAGGATTTGGTTTCTCTGAGTGTTTTTACCTGAAATCTGCTATATTTTTATTGGATCGCTCAGAAAACAGTCAGCCAATCAGAAGAGAGGCTCAGAGCCTCCTCTCTTGTTGTCCGTGTTGGTTGTTCCGTGTTCTTCCTCTTGGCAGCGAAACACACCTCACACATCACACACCTCAAAGTCGAGTACTTTCTGCATATCACATGGTCTCCATCTCATCTCTTATCAGATTCTCTGTCTTCTGATGAAGCTCATGTGATATGATGAAAAGCTTCAAAACTGCTACTAAATAGACCTTGAGGTGAAATTATAAGTAATAGTAATAAATGAGAACAAAGAAAGAAGAAATTTCAGCTCATGTTTGGATCATTTCCAACAGGTGACAGTATCAGTGTTGATGAATTCTACAATAAATATACAGTGTTATTGAACAAAGGTCATGATAACCTTCATATTAGAATATATGACTTTTATTATCAGCCGAGCTTATTGACAATCCAGACTTTAATCTGCCTCTCGCTGACGTCCCGTCACACACCGGCAGAACGTGAGTGTGTGTTTGAGGAGCTGGGCCGACAGGCTGTTGCAGGAAAGACCCGATAATGACATTTTCTGTGTGTTTTAGCTTATGATCTGCTTTGAGTGGGTTTTCATCTGGAGCGGTCTGCCCGCGTCTCGCCGCACTTTTACCTTCACACACTCTTCATTATTTGATTTCTTGTAACAGTGATAAAAGGCAGGGCTTGGCTGTACAGTGAGATAGCTAATATACCTCCATAATTCAATTTGAATCTTCTGAGAATCTTAGCTGCTGCTTTTCAAACCCATCAGTCCAACACTTAACCACATCCTTCAAGGGGATGACTGTCTCTCTCTCACACACACACACACACACACACACACACACACCAAATTAATAATCATTAAGCTTATTTCCATATGTTTTCTATGCAGATGCATCCAAATGTCAATTTAGAAATCATCAGTGCAACTGCAGATTGGAGGTTTGAATTCCTCGATGTACAGGGCGCTGCGCGTTAATGAGAGGTGAAGGGTAAAATTGAATAATGCCAAAAAGTATTCCCGTGGCATCCGACAGAGAGGAGGAGGAGGAGGAGGAGGAGGAGGAGGAGGAGGAGGAGGAAGAAACGTTGCATATAAACATTTCTCTCCGTGCTGGAAATCATCCTGGGCACCCTCAGTACAATTGGCTTCTCTTTAACTGTAATACATTGTAATGGAGAACAGTGTAAGGACGACGCCTCCACATGCAGTTAAACTGATGTTTGTGCAGAGCTCTGCGCTATTGTTTTTCCATAAAAGAAAATTAAGGATATAAGGGCAATCAGTTAAGAAGCAAGTGAGCCTGCACACTATAAACTTTCTAAAGTGCAATTTGCATCTCTACCCGAGGGTGATTTTTTTAGTTGTTGCTGTTATCGTGCCCGGTGCTGTTAGGGATGCTTCATCTGAATCTGAAGGCAGCACGTCTAAATCCCAGCACAGAGATTATGAAGCACCCTCGTGGCAAGATGCCACCAGCGCTGTTTGTGTTCTTCCTGTTAGTGCCATTAAGCGCTCTCAGCGAAACAAATCTTTTCTTGTACTGTGAACACTCTTACTTCCATTTACAATCACACTCAACACCTGCAGCCCATTACACCAGTCAGGGTGTAAACTAAACACTAAACACTGCATCTAAAAGCTGCGTCTTCAATTGGTGTTTGACCGCGTACCTTCACCGAGCAGCGTATGATCTAATCAATGTATTTGTCCGTAGAGGGTTCAAGAGGTCAGGAGCTCTATAGGAGATATAGTCAAGGCAAAGTCACACCCCCTCTTGTGTGTGTTGTAATCTGAGTTGGTGCATGTGGGTCCGTCCTGTTAAACCACGTTTATAAAGACACAGGCACCGCCCACAGGTGAGATGGCACAGTGCAGTACGTGATTCAGTGTTCAGGTGAGAGTGAAACCATGTTTTCATCTAAAGGGCCTCAGACAGAGAAAGAGATCAGACCAGAGCACAGGTGGACTGGCGATGGGGACTACAGGCTCAAATCCTGGTTGGTTTTATAAAGTGTTTACCGGGTCCATCAGTGTCTCAGCAGCCTGTCATTTGTGCGGCTGGTCCCAGCTGACCTGCATGGCGAGCAAGTTGATCGGTTGATTTAGTTCCTGTCAGGACGCGGGTTCATTGTTAAACATTGTTAAATTACAATGACGATATGACTCAAATAAACAAATATTGCAGTGTTCAGATACAGCTCCTATGTCTTTCTCAGCCATCATGCTAGCTAACCTGTCACCAACATATTGACACCAATTAATCAGAGGGCAGCTGGGGATTCGCCTGATTGGTGAAACGGTGTGAATGCACCCAGGGCTCTGTTTGCTGCGTGTGGACGAAGGGCAGGCTTGTGCACTTCTCACATTGCATGCAACTATATAGTATTATATTTATTTAATCTAAAGAAAAGATCTAGAAAAACGAGCCTGGAAAAGAAAAGAAAAAGTAAATTTGCCTTTCAGGGCCTCTGTATGTTGTCTGTGGTCCTGTGAGGTTTTGACTGAAGATGCAGCTGATGCAGGACACAGTCTGATGCAGCCGTAATGTTTCATAAATCTTGTCGGGCAGCAGTGATGCATGGATTATTTACAACTCGGGGAGTGTTTATCCAATAGGCCACAGAGACGAGCTTCCCAGACACCATTTCTCTCATTGTCCTGTGACATTTTCACTTATTGATAATTAATGTGCCAAAAGCACTGTGCTCAGATTAGCAGTGCAAGGAGTAATCACAATTTATGGCCTTAAAAGGGCAAAACCATCAGGCAGTACAGGATAAAGAAAAATGCCCCGAGGCCAAGTGATCATAAACACTGAGCTCAGACAGGAAACAGGAGCGTCAGTAGTTTTCATGCAGCACATTTTTAGAGAATAATCAAACCGTCTTTTATTTAGACCTGTTTATTTTTGATGCATTGAAATGTTGTATATAAAAGGCTGGCGGTCTGCTGGTCCCAGGTCTGCTGAGGCACAGGCGAACAGACCACAGCTCAGACTGCAGTTGAGATCACTGGTCTCTCTCTGAGATGGTGCAGCTTTAAATTATTATTAATAATGTCCTTCCTGAAGTAGAGGACAGAAATGTATGTTCATAAAAGTCAACAGATTAGATAGATTCTATTGATCTATTGATTTCTCGACTAATCCTTTGGTTAACTTCCCAGGAAGAAATAACCTGACCTTCTATCATCAATCTTTCAACCTCACATTCAAGTATTCTCTCATGAAATACTTATTCTATGAATGAAAAGATTTCGTCATAAATGATATCAGATGAAGTTTATATATATATGTATATATATATATATATATATATGTGTATAGGCCTAATTAGGAAAGGTGTTGTTTACTCCAAATGACTGGGGTTGCCAGGGGTTGTCCGTCTCTCCCCCCTTTTCACCACTCTGGCAAAATAAATAAAATTTTTTTTCAATAATACTCGTCAGCACAAACCTCAGTCCTCTCTGCCCACAGCGAGGTCGTGGATGTGGATGCGTGAGGCAGTTGCCAGGTCATAACGTAAACTTGAGTATTTCTGCTACCGATCAGTTAAAAGTACAGGCAACGATCGTCAGTGTTGCACCTGTTTTCATTTACAGACACAGGATTGGACATGAGGATGGAAGAAAACAAAAGCAGTAGAAGGAAAACAATGAGGTTTTATTTGAAAGTATGAAATTATAAATTCATAGTGCATTTTCACAAAATCTCCTGAAACAATATGAATTTTCCGGTACAGAGAACAATCCCAGGAAAACCAGGACGGGTGGCAACATGACACGTGACTGTGGATAGTGTTTAGTTACTTCAGTGGCTTGTGCCAGTTGCATCAGAAATGCACACCTGTGTTATTTATCAGTAAAAGGCTTAACGAGTGGTTTGGGTTCATAGGACTGTATGCACATGAACAAACTGCTGATGACTTCCTGATGACTGGAAAGCCGTCTGCTCTGTGGAGTCTTTGTTGAGTTCCTGTCTAAAACACGTGATGAGGACACAAGACGACTCCCGGCCACCGACACCAGAACTTACACTGCCGTCCCATCGTTTGAGGTCGGACAGCACCAGTATGTTTTATTCTGAGATGTTGAGATGTCACACTCTCTAGCATCACATCATGGTCTTGTGTCCGGGAGTGTGAGTCCGTGATGAACGGGGATGAATGTAAACACTGCGACGCATCGACGTATTTACATTACTGACATGATCAATTACGTCGTTCCAGCCCTAGTAATAGATAATGCAAGACAAATGTTACATGATTATCAGTCAATTAGTGTAAATGAGCCTCATTACGTAAGAAATACCAGGTTTACTTTCACCCTCATGTTGTTATTTGACAGAAAGAAGTGTTTAATACCTGCGCTGTGCTGTGGGGGCGTATGTGAGAATTTATTGGACACACATAAAGGAGTAGTTTGACATTTTGAGGAGTCGTTTCACTTGATGTCAGAGTGGAACAGTATTAAAATCCCAGCAGTGTTCCCAAACAGTCAGGTGCTATTCTTACACCTGTCCACTTGCTGTAGCACGTTTTCATGGAGACTCTCAGGAAGCCACCGGGCAACATCTGAGTCTCTTTTACATTTCAGTGTGCTGCTGTGTGGGGTAATAAATCATGTCTCCAGCTCTTCTTAGAACTCCCCAGACACTTTAATCATCCTGTATTCTTGTGTGTTTAGCCATAATAATTTGGCTCTATCATGCAAGGACAGTCCTGCCTGTGATTTATGTGAGCGAGTGTGAGGGAGAGCGGAAGGAAGGAGGCTGAGTCTCGCCGCCGCCGCCGCCGCTGTTTGGCTGATGTTTTTCACTTCCTCTAATCTTTCATCCCGGTGTCTGTGTTATATCTGTTCATTTTCTCATTCTGTTTCCCCTCCGTCTCTGCCATATGTTGCTCTTTATTAAAGCTGCAGAAGTGAAGAAGACAGAAGCTGAAGGAGTCAGTTTTCTGGTCAGTGTGCTGCACGTTCACAGACGATGAAACTCAGCAGGAAATTTACTAAAGAAATGAATGCAAATTCACAATAAGGAGTTCACGATGTGATTCAGTCAGAGGGTTGGGTATCATTTGGATTTTTGGTTCTAAATGATTCTCGATTCTGATGCAGAACAGGCCCCGTGCTTATTTCACAGAAATCACTTCTGTTTTTAAAAACCATGAAAAGTCATGGCAACTGAAATCCACTGAGATGACAACGTCGTCAACTCCATGACTGAGTGTTTCCACCTTGACCTGCAGTGAACCAATCACAGTGTCATAAACACAGATTCAGAGTTTCATACGTCACAGACCTGAGGAGCCAATCCTGTCAACCTGTGGGGACGGGGGGCGGGGCTAAACACACCTGAAACCTTGTCAGTACAGAGAGAGAGAGAGAGTTAGCATTAGGCCAACCGCTAACACTGTGTCAGCCACTGCCAGTTACAAGCTAACAAACAACAAATAAAAGATGCTAACTGTGCTAACGGTTCTGACCCGTCTGCTAGTCTCTGGTTCTGGTCTCAACAGACTCCTGAATCATAGCAGAGGATTTTTACAGAGTTCAAATCTCATCATCTGCAACTTACAGACTGTCTTTGTCTAGTCAGCCACGGTCATGTTTTGGATGTAAGGAGAACATACAATACATTTCTTTATTGTGAATTTTGATATCATAAATACCAGTTTCAGTTTTCCAGCTTGTCTCTATTTATACAATATTAAATTCAAGACAGTATTCCCAAATAAAACTTTGGCTTCAGAAAATATGCACTCAAAGTGAAAACTGCGTGTGTATGTGTGGGTCTGCATGTGTCTATAATTACACTGGGCACCTGTTTTGTCTCATTTGCTTTACCTGTCACTGTCATTTCCTTCTGGCTGCAGATAAAAAATTGTCACGGGTCAACATATGTCAGTAATTCCCCGGCAGCAGCGAGTACGAGAGCGTGTCGAGACGTCGTCAGGATCTGGGATCAGTTAACGCCATCCTGGCACCGTCCAATGAGGTTCATTTTAGTTGAGAAATAAACAGTCAGGTGAGACGGGGAGGACGTCCAATCAGGCTGCTTCTCCTGCCAGCTGATTAGGTGTTGCTGCCTCATTAATCACAAACAACAGCTTTGGCGCACAGTAATTAATTAATCTATTTTAATCAAATCAAAACAAGGTCCTATTGTTTGGAGAGGAGTGTGTCTGCTGGTGATGGGAGAAATTACAGGGCGTCAGTGTGAGACCTGTCTTGGAAAGCTCTAATTGAGATATTGGCAGCGTCTGACTGAACCAGATGGGTCGAGAGAAGTAAGAGATGAGCGGAGCCAAACGGAGCGGGCTGACTGACTTCTTCATTAACACACTTCCACTAACAGTGGGAGTTAGGCCTGAGTGGCAGTGCTAACCAGAGGCTACTAATGCACACTAATCCAACGCTGCTGCTTCTGCTGGCAACACGGGAACTTTTTAAGTCCAGCATATTTTCATATTTCAGGTTCATCCATTGAAAATGACTTGGCAGCTCCCAGAATGCACCGAGGCTTTCAGTCCGTCTGGAGTCCAACACAGGACACGGGTTTCTGTAGTGTGTGGCTGTCAGGTGTGTTTTTATAAAAGAAATGGTCTTCTCTTGGATTCCAGCTTTTAGTTTTTACAAGTGGCAGTGATATGTTTCCCTCCCCTCCAATATAACCTTTATCTTCCTCTTAAAATTGCACATAAACAGAGCTCTCTGAAAAGCAGTGGAAATTTCTCTCAATATGCAAACCTGTGTTCACAGCCCCTTTATGGCCGTCCTGTGATGTATTTTTGAGATATGCAAATATGACATTTCTCTACTGTGATTGCTCTTCAGTCCCTGCTCTCCCTCCCCCCTCTCCCTTTCTCTCTCTCTGTCAGCGAGAGGTGAGACATCACCTGTTCAGCTGTTCCAAACATTACTGCAGATTGCAGCATCTGTTTGGTCAAACTAAAAAGAAATTTACTGTCACTGTCCCCTTTTCATTTCACGCCGTCTCTAAGTTTCTATTTCCATCAATCCGCTCTTTCAACGGGTTTTATTTTTTTAAAGGAGTAAATTGAACCTAAATCTCATCATCAGAAAACTGTCCCGCACACTTAAATGTCAACAGGTTCCTGGGTGAAAAATTAATGATAATAATAATAATAAAGATATTAATGTTGTAAAAATGGCAAGTGAATAAAATAAATGTTTGTGCAATTTATTATATTTTAAGCCATTTGTAATATTAAGAGTTTAGTGGCAAATTTTTATAAAAAATGAAATAACTAGACATCTTATGTATTTGTAACATCAAATCAAAATGTATTATTATTATTATTATTATTATTATTATTATGACATTTAAGCCCAAATATCATTTCCAACCTAACCATCACATCATTTCCTGCACAGTATAAGGCTGGGTGATTATTCTAGTTTTATTTTCAATACAGTTTTGTCTTCTAACGATTATGAGAACAAGATAATCAAGATAAATATCTTTATCTGTCTATATCTTCAACTTATATTGTGAATAAGTGGAAAAACTACATAGACACAACGCTTTTGTTTTTTTTTAAGGTGAATAAATGCGTGGTGTTTCCAAAGTCGATGAGTAATCATGTTGAATAATTGTGATGGAGATATTGATCAGTATAATCGTGATTATGATTTTTGCCCTGATCGAGCAGCTCTGCAGGTGCACATATTATTCACATGCACGACACATACAATGATTATGTGATACAATGATATCAGGGGTAATCAATTCAAATTTAAAGAGGTTTAGTCAGATCAAATTTCCTCAATCAAATGTCCAGAAGTCGCACACACAACTTTTCCAACTGTCACGAGCATAAAAGATTTTTTTCCGTTTTTTATTTATTTAATTTTTGCACAAATTAAAAATGCGCATAAGTAATGAGCTGGATGGAAACACACCTACTAGTCATGTGAGCCATTCATGGAAATATTAATTGGTGCAGGTTGTACAGGTTGTTTGTCCCTAACCTCAGCGTACCAGGGACAGGCGTACTGGAACCTCCGTCGTCATGGTAACAGTAATACAGACATAGTTACGGTGATGGAAGAGTCATGATTTGGCTCAGGTTTTGGAAAAGATTGTGCGTGGTGTTAAAATAAGTCCTTTGATCAGGTTAGAGGACCTCCGTTGTCATGGTTACCATAATAAACGTGGTTAAGGTTGTGGAACACGTATTGACGATCATAATCGATTTGAAGCAGGAAATGAACAGCAGTCTCCTGTGTGGAAATCCTGTGTTTTGTCATCCCATCCATCCACCTCGTCCTCCATCTACGTCACCTGACTTCCTCCTTTTACTCCTGTCAGCATCACTACGGCTACTAGAGGTCGCCTAGCAACAAAACAATCAAAATAATCAGCTCTGAGCTGCACGTCATATAAAGAGACATGCTATAGTAAATATTGTTTATCGTTATTCGTATAATTTCCCACATGGCATGATAATTAAACCTGTCAAGTGTGGAGATGCAGGTGTGTAAGCACACAGGTGAAGCAGAACTTATACCTGCATACGTCCTGAGGTCATCCACGTCCCTAACATACTGTGAGCTCTGGATCACAAACAGTGGCTATATTAACCCAAGTACTTCCTGTAACCACCTCACAAATTAAAAGTGGGTGAATGTGAGTGTTTGGTCAGTGGGAACCTGCTGTGAACTGCTGCAGCTCTGAAGCGCGCTGACGTGGTTCACTCGACAGGAAGGTTTAACGTCTGGAGGGCGAGCGTTGCCTTGTTGCCGTGGTATCCATAAATACCTCAGAGACTGAACAGAGTGTTTGCCCGGACAGAGCCGAGTTTTAAACAGTGCCATGTTGACGTGGCACGCGCTGACCTCCGTCCGCTCTCACTCTGATGGGAATACAAATAGGGTTTCACACAGGCGAATAAACAAATGCTTAGTTTAACTGCGTGGCCTTTTACAGGGGCTCACTGCCCTTCTTTTTTACATTTTTTCTCCGTTTTCTGAAATGTCAGCTCTCTTCTGCACGCTGTTTATCTAACCATCTAATTCCTGTCACAAAGAGAGAGGCAGAGGAAGACAGACGGGTTACCAGCCTCACTGGTTTCTTTTATAGAGCAGTTATGGAGGGGTTGGCCTTTTTGGGGGTTTGAACAATGTTCTGGGAGCACTCTGTCATTTCTCACTCTGTGACTTTTAGGAGCTTATGACGGATGGTTCGCCGCCTCCCGCCTCTTCCACATTAAACTGAGAATGGTATCACTCAAAGTGGGCCTGTAATGCACAAATAACCGGCAGCCATTTTAGAATAAATGCATGGCAGTGGCAGCGGGACGCGGCAGACCTTTGGGTGAACCCCAAATGGAGCCTTCTGTTTCCTATTTAGCCGGTGCCTGTGATCTGTCACATATACATATATAGAGGCTGCTCTCCACCCGCTCCGCCTCTGAGAGCTGCTTCTGATGCTGCTGGAGAGACGGGCTCATCCAGGATTACACCGATATGTAGCGCTCTGCAGATATACGAGGCCGATATCGGCTTTTTATTGTTCCTCCTCACCGGCGCCGGTCAGAGTGGCAGCCATATTGTTTTCAGGTTGTCTGTCCGTCCGTCCCGTTCTCCTGGACACGATATCTCAGTAACGCCTTGAGGGAATCTCTTCAGATTTGTTACAAACATTCACTTGGACTCAAGGATGAACTGGTCGAGGGTGTGGTGACCTCACAAAACAGGGTTTTGGCCTTGTGAACATGTTTTATCTCGAGAGCCCCTCCCTTCAAATTTTGCACAAATGTTCACTGAAGGATGAACTTATTACATTTTGGTGATCAAAGGTTTTATTTGAGTTTTTTTAGTTTTATTAATTTTTGCACAATTTAAAATACACAGAAAATGACAAAGAGAACCAGTAGCATACCGAGCATTACTCAAGACTTCACACAAATGGTTGATATTTTCTGTGACTGTGGATAAACAGGATGTGACCTGGAACTAGTCTGAGTGGCGGAGGGATACGAGCAGGAGGAGGTGGTGCTAGGTTAAACTCACCTCCAGAGCGGTCAGCTCGCTCTCCCTCTGAAACAATGAACATCATGCAGTTTTACAGAAAACAGATTTATTCAGTTCGCCACTGAAGTTGTGTTTTCACTCGTCTGTCTCTCCGTCTGTCCCTCTGTCTGTTTATTAGGGAGACGTCTCAAAAAAGTTAGTGACAGATTTGGCTGATTGGTGGTGGACAGAGCTCTCAGTGCAGAGATCAGTTTTCACATTTGGTCAGGAGCCAGATCTGGGACGTCTGCCATCAGAAACAGGTTTTTAGCAATATTCTCTAAGTACTCTGCTGTTTGTGAGAAAGTTTTGAGGCTTTCCCTCCCTGAATAAAACATGGGATTGTTTTTGGCAACGTTCAGCACGTTCAAGGAACCTCTGTGATCTGCAGTTACTCATCACCCTCTCTCCTGTGTGGATCATAGAGATGTTTACATGAGTTATTCCAGTGTGACATAATGTAAAATGCAGCAGCAGCAGCTGAATTACACAGACAGAGACGTGGTTTAGCTGCAGGCGAAGGCAAAGACAAGTCAAGTTGGAAATGAGTCCAGCCAGGGATTTTTCTTGCATGTCATCCTCCATCTCTCTTTCTCTTACTCTCCTTCCCAAAGACGAGAGAGGGGGAAAATAGAAGCAGCTGGAGTTCCTGCTAAGTTATGAAATCTGTCTGCCTCAGATCTGACTAAAAGTAAAAACAAACTCAGTGTTTCAGAAAATCAGCAGCGAGCCACGAGGACTCTCGGGGACTGAGGGTCCTGAATAAAGTCTTTAACATAACATTTGCCAGAGTTGAATAAGAATCTATTTTCCACGGCGCACACAGTTCCTGTGTCGTCTGCTTTGCTGCTACTTGCTATGCATTCATCCCGGCAACTGTTAACATCCCCTGCAGGCACGAGAGGACGGTTCAGATGTGACGGTAACAAAGCTGCAGGACTCTATCTGGGGGGAAGTATTGCTCCGAGTCATTACAGCCTTTTCTGGTCTTGTCTCGTATGATAAAAGCTGAGATGTTTCCGAGGACTAAAAACCTCCCTGTAGACTCGCTGCACTAAATCCTTCACGAGTGAAAAATACTGCGAGAAGAAGAGGAGACTCGTCTTAACCAGAAACACAACAGCACAGTTATCACAGTCTGCTGACGAGCAGCCGTTTGTGGTGGACTGTTTCTTTTGACCGTCACAGTCGGGTCAGTACAGTGAATGAGAGCCCAACTGTATGTTGGCAAACATCGCTAAATACTCGCTAATGGCTGTTTTTACTCTGCTAGCATCTTTGTTAGCGTCACTTCAAACCCAGTGCTGCGTTGTTCAGGTAAAACAGACCATAATATGACATGGCATGTTTAACTGTTGTAGCGGGAGCTCTCAGTGGGTGTGGTTAATCTTGTTAATGACATCACTTCCTGTTTCTAGTAAAGAGGCTAAAGTGAGATGAACTGATGATAAATGATCTGAGTTCATTCAATTTATGAATCAGATTCTCACTGAAAATGTCCTGGAAAATAATCTCTAGAAAAGAGTGGGAACGCTACAGGGGAATTAAAAGGGTCATTCTTTTATTTTTAATCAAGTATCAGGTCAATAAATCTATTAATATTGCTCAGTAATAAGCTTTTACTACCGTCCACGTCCTCTATGACACAGGCTCCCGTCAGTGAGACCACATCATGTGTCTGAGCCTCCTGAAACTGAAGCGCTGTGGTGGTTCGGTCAGGATCAGGTGACATCAAAGTGACTTGATTACCTTTAGTGAAAGATCATTAAGGTCAGGGCAGAGGTGCACCGTCGGGAGCAGCAAATCAGGCTGATGCTTTCCACTGACATTCCCATCACTGGTAAATGTTCGTCAGGTGGAAAACATGATGGAAATGTGACATTTCTGTTTCTGTTGTATGTGTTAGTCTCCTCACCACCAGTGCTGCACCGCTGCCTTGTCAGAAAGTAGAAACTGGATAAACAGCAGAATTATTTGTCCATTAAAACATAATCATCAGCTTGTATGTTTTTCATTTTATAGCTCAAGAAACCACAACAATCTAAAACCAACACGAACAATAGAACGGATCCGTTCAGAATGATTGATGATGTTCCTGTTTGTATTAATGACTGATGGACCTTCCTGGGCTCGGCCACTCGGCTGATTTCAGGTTCTTGTTCGGAGGGAAATCCAGCTGAACTCAGACCTGCTGCCTGTTCTCCATCGGTCTCCGGTGGTGGGTGGATCCCGGCTCTGATCGCCGCAGCTCATTGGGCGCCAGCGGGCTGCCTTGTGGATGCAACGTGACGGGCTATGAAGTGAGCTGCCTGCTGGGTGATTGATACTCGTTATTCAGGCTAGATAGAGGGAAAGTGCTCTTGTCCATCTCATTTGCACTCATTGATCCATCTGAAGGCCGGAGGGAGGGAGGGAGGAAAAGAAAGGAAGAGTTGATGTTGTCACACTGGAGGCATGTGGGAGCCAGCAGCAGTGCCAGCTCCATGTGAGCACAGTGCGGAGGATCCTCCACACGAGGGACAATAATCGTTTATTGTCTCTCCACATCTTCAAGGAGAGATTCTCTCCAGGTTACTAGTGTGGGTCCAGACTGGAGATGTCACATGTTGACATCCACAGCTTTAAAATTTGAGAATAGCTGCTGCTGAAACCCCGACCTGTGTCCCTTGTGGTATAGTGTTACATATTCACACACAGTTTTATTTTTATCAGGCGATCTACCCACTGTGTCGCTAAAAACCCTTTTCCTCTCGGCTGAGGTGGGAGAGTCGCTCACACAGACGGGATGTTGATTCTGTTCTCATTTATTAGTCACCGTGCGTGATAACGTCGTGGCTTCGTCAGGCTCGTTCATGACATGATCAGCAACAGGTGTGAGCTGTTGGAGGAAATACAAAAGTTTGCGAATTCATAAAAGTTGAGGGAAGCAAAGTCTAATGGTGGATACGTCACGATGTACATGAAGCAAGAGCTGGGGTCTGGGGGGAAAGGGGGCTTCATTGGCCTCATTGCACCACAGAGTCGAGGAACAACATTTGCCCGGTTTGCTCTGGTGACGCTGCACCACTGAAAAACAGAAAAGTCACATTTCCATCATGTTTTTCACCTGATTCTCCTGAACAACAGTTTCCAGTGACGGGGATGTCATTGGTTTGCAGGTATTTGATCATAAACCAACGAATAATTTAAACCTGTTGATGGCGCTAAACTTTGGTCATAGACTAACTGTGTTCAGACTGTTAAGACTGTCGGAGGGAAACTGAAGCTTTGACCTGAAACTGAAGTGCGACACAGAAAACCTGCGCCCTGTGTTTGTGTCCCGATCTCATGAGACCTCGTGTGCATCTTCTAATCTGCCTCTGATGAACCATAATATGTTTCAAGTTTCACGCAGAAATGTTCCAAATGTGTCATCTGCGTCTTGTATAATCGGAAAAGAAACAACTTTTTGTTTTAACATTTATAGTCCTATAAGATGAGTGAGACAATCGCTGTCCTAATGGCAGCGGCAGAGCAGCAGCAGGGGGGCAGAGTTTGTCTACAATGCCCCAAAGTGCCCCTAAGAAAGGCCTGGTGTGCCAGCAGGAAGCCAGTCTCATTACACAGGGCCTTACATGGGGTGTTAAGCTCTCCACAGCCTCGCCCCATCTCATCTCTCTCTGCTCCTGCAATCTCCCTAAAGCTCCTCTGTAGAACAGTGGGCGCAATATTTCCTGACAGAATCTCTCAGACTATTAGGCACCCAGAGGCACCTCCGGGAGTCCTCTCTCTCGCTCTCTCTCTCTCCTGTCTGAGTCTACCGCTCTCGCTCTCTCTCTCGCTCTCTCTCTGACTGTCCTCTCTCCGTCTCCCTCTCAATCTCTCTCCGGGCAAAACAGCTGTTATCTCTCGGGAGATGAACACCCATGTTCTCACACATGTATGTGCACAAGCGTTCCCTCATTCACCCTTCAGCACACACACACACACACACACACACACACACACACACACACACACACAGAATCATTCACCCCTCTCCAAACACACTAGGACACACCACAAGACACACATCGCCTTCGGCAACAGTAAACTTGTTGTTGCTTTATTCTGCAATTCTTCACTACAGCAGAAGAATCCGAGTGATGCATATGTTCATGAAACACACACACACACACACACACACACACACACACACACAGAAGGGATGAAGAAGAAAGGGATAAATGAAATGACTTTATTGCTGCATGGTCACATCAGTTTGTGAACTGACGAACACTGGTGATGATGGACACGGTAATAAAGGGTCAGTTAAACCAAATTACAAAACACAGAGAAACAATCAAACACATCAGTTTCATCATTTAATGTCATCAGAGAACAAATTCTGTTTCCTGTTTTATAAAGTTCGACTTAAAGCAGTGGATGACAGGACATTGTTTTTGCTCGCATGCTGTGGAGTGACTAGATGGAGTGACTGACGGTTACCAGGGTGACGAGTCCCGCCCTTTTTAATTGGTTGTGTGAAAAGGAGCTGCAGTGAAGACACCAGCGTCTTTCTGAGAACTTCAGAGATTTTCAACTAGAACCGATCGATTGATAAACCTGGATCAGGCCTTGAGCCCCGCCCACCACCTGCTGGCTCCAGGTGGACAGGTGAAAGAGCAGAGAGCATCAAGATGGTGAGAGGAGGAAACATCAGAGAGACTCAGCCACATGTTTGAGCCTCAGTCAGACCCAGACTCAGAGGAGGAGTCTGAGACCAGAACCAGAGACTAGCAGACGGGTCAGAACCGTTAGCACAGTTAGCATCTTTTATTTGTTGATGTTGTTTGTTAGCTTGTAACTGGCAGTGGAATGGCTGACACAGTGTTAGCGGTTGTGCTAATGCTAACTCTCTCTGACAGGATTGGTTCCTCAGGTGTGTGACGTATGAATAGTGTTGCTTTCGTCAACGAAAATTATGACTAAATATCTTCGTCAACGAACCTTTATCACGTGACGAAAACGAGACGAGACGCAACGTAAATGCTGGTCATGTGATGATAACTATAATTAAATATATAATGCAATATTGTTGACGAATAAAAACGAGACTAAATGTGGTTTACAAAATAAAAACTCTGCTAAAATGTCTCTTCATTTTCGTTGACTAAAATGAGACGAGACGAAATGTTATAACGTCATTTCGACTCGTTTAGTCGAGTTATTATTATTTTGCAGTATTTCTGTTTCCTGTGTCTCACTTCATCAGGTCGCACTGCGCCGACGCATGTGACGTCACTTCCTCAATCCCCACTCGCGGGCGGCATTTAGAAGCTGCAGCTGCGGTTGAACGACAATTTCAGAATCATAATGCGACAGAGAAAAGGACCGATGGCCGGCAGCCAGTCGGGGTTCTTCTTTGGAAGAAAAAGACGAAATGACATTTGGACACACTTTCATTACATAGAGGTGGAAAAAACCCCAGAATGTGTTGTGGAAAAAGATGGGGAGAAATGCGACCAAAAAATCACAGGAAAACATGTTTGGTTGGTAAAATAAATACGTTGTAAATTCAAATCAGAGCGTCTTGTGTGTCTGGAATGGATGTGTTCTTGAGTCTATAAGGTAACAATAATATAATAATAAGATAACCTTGTTTGAACTGTGAAATGGGTTTGGCTAAAAGAAAATTTTGGTTTTGTCTATACTACTAGGTACTTATACTATACTGGGTTAAATAGAATTGCATTACTAGAAAGAGACTAAAATAACATTTTCATTGACTAAAACTAGACTAAAATGTCATCAGTTTTCGTCGACTAAAACTAGACTAAAATAGTCGGATGATTCTGACTAAAATAAGACTAAAATGCTCAGACTTTTAGTCGACTAAAACTTGACTAGACTAAAAAGAGTATGAACGTGACTAAAACTAATAAAAACTAAAATGACAGCTTGACACAAAGACTAGACTAAAACTAAAATTAAAACAGGCCGCCAAAAACAACACTACGTATGAAACCCTGAATCTGTGTTTATGAGACTGTCATTGTTTCACTGCAGGTCAAGGTGGAAACACTCAGTCATGGAGTTGATGGTTATTTCATCATCATGAGTCTGTTTTATATAAAAACATCATGTGGACGTTAACGAGGTGAAACTCTGGATTTTCATTTCTATAGTTTGCTATTGTAACTGTTTTAATTTGTCTGACTCACATAGAAAATTATTTCAGTCGAATCAGTTTTTTTTCCCACACGTCACATGACTGATCCACCTGTTCCATATCAGCTCTCTGTGTCTCACCCTGTATGTTCAGACATTAGACTATATACGACCTGATGCACATTGGACCTTAACGTGAGCTGCTGTACTTCAGTGTGAGAAGCTGGAGCTCTGCTCTGTGATCCAGTAGTTGAACAGCGCTCTCCTACCTGATGTGCTGATGGAGTGAAATCCCATTATCCTGCTACTTGGAGATGTGGAAACGCACAGACTTGTTGATGTGGCGGTGAAGGTGAGCGTTACTGCTGCACAATTCTCACCTTTGCCTGCACTCACCTGAGGGAGTGTGGAAGAGTGAATTTATTCCTCTGTTTCCTCTATTGGAAGATGATGAGTCAAAAACCGAGCAGAGTGTTTTTCTAATAAAAGCAGCTCCACCTCAGACAAGTGGTGCTCTCGTTTTAATGCAGTAGAAGTGATTTTTCAGAGGAAGGACAAAGTATAAGACTTATTCTGTTTTATATGAACCAGTGATGTGTTGGTCTGACTTCCCTGCCCTGTCTGCAGCTCTCAGCTCTGAACTAACATCTTTAAAAAATACACAAAAAAGGTTAAAAAACACATTCGACAAATGTGACTCAGTCAGGAGGAAATGCTGCATTTGTTGGGGGACTATTTTCATCTGTGGATCAATACACACACGCTGTAGTCTGTAGCATTTCCGTGTGTGTGGGACTGAGTCAAATAAACTACGGTGCGTATTCATGGTAATGAACACACATGTCACCCAGTGCAACAGTGTATCTACGGAAGCCCAGAAAGGCAAGTTGATATTTATTTATTTTGATCATTTTTTGAAGTTTTGAGAGAAGATTTTTTTTTTTACTTGTTTTCACAGTCGAAAAAAATAAAAAATCACTTGCCTCTGAGAGCTTCCATAATGTGGCCCACTGATGTGTTTTCAACAGTATATCTACGGAGGCTCTGAAAGGCAAGTGATGTCTTTTTGTTTTAGGGACGTTTTTTTTTCCTCTGTGAAAATAACTCCAGAGAGGCGAAGGAAAAAAAAAACTGAAAAATGAGCCTGAAAAAAACAATACCAAGAAAAGGGCTTTCATAGTGAGGCTCACTGATGTGTTTTAATAGGTTTTGGATCTCTATGGATCAGAGGAATAAGATACATCATAGTGTGGATTCACTAGGACACGTTCACTGTTGGTTTCAGTCACATTCATTTTTGGACAATATGAAAAAATATATAATATCACCTTAGAATAAATATTTCACTTCCAATACTTCAGACTGTAGTCAGGTAACATTTGTATTACAGGACATAATCACTGCATATTTGCTTTCACACACACACACACACACACACACACACACACACACACACACAGACAGTGATGTACAGTAACAAGATGTTTGTTAGGAGCAAAGTACCAAACAACACAGTGCAAATAGCTCACAGCTATAAACAACACAACACACACACTAACACACACACACACACACACAAATCAATGTCAGTGACCTCCAATCATGTCCTCACACCTTCAGGGACAGGAACTTCATAAACTAATGGATGAATTGCCTCGCTCCCCGCCCCCCCCCCCCATCTCCTTTTCTGGCTCGCCTCTTCACAATTAAGTTGCCTGGAGCTGAGCGCAGCTCGTATTTATCAGACAGCTTTTCTCTCCTCTGTGCCTCTGTATATTTGGCTGCTGATTTATTCTGGTGAATATGTTCTTTATGTTGCAGGCAGAAAATTAGTATATGGCTTAATGATCTTTGGTCGTTATAAGATGATGGCTGGTGAGTTTGAGGTCATTGCCAGAGTGGGGAAGTAAAAGTTACAGCAGTCAGCCACTTTTATTATTTATAGGCCTTTATTATTACATCTTTCTTTCTATTAATGACTCATAAAAATCTTATTTTGTAAAAGATTTTTAGAATTGAAAATGTTAAGCTGAAGTAATACTCACACAGAGGTTGGTTAAAGTAAACCAAAACTCCGTTCTGAGGGGATTACTGCAGATTAATTATTTGTAATTACCATTTCCTAATTTGAATCCAGTCAGCTGATCATGTCAGTGATTCTCCTCCTCAACCACGGTTTTAATTTCAGCCCCAGACGCCTCCTGTTACTCAGCTCACTCAGAGGTGGTCTGATAACTCTGCTGTCGCTGTGACGGAGCCTCCTCTGGGTTTCGGCTCATTTTCACATGCTTTACTCACCAATTGTGCCACTTCCCCAGTGGCAGTCGGTACACTGTTTAATTTATGTCTGTGGAAGTAAAGGCAGTTGACACGGGAGCGTTTCAGGAATAATTACAGGTATTTTCAACCCTTCTTGTTTTTGTCACTGAGACAATTGATTGTGCAAAAAAATGTTGTCACTTTATCATTTCTGCGCTTGAAAAGCGAATCTGTATTTTATGCACTGAAGAGCCAAAACAAGCCGAAGCACTTTCATCCAAAAAGTCACTATAATAATGTTTTGCCAACATCAATGCCAGAACTGCAGGTAACATGTTGAGTCAGTAGTGGTGAATGATCTGTACTGGTAGCATCAGGCTACAGTTTCAGCCAGATAACAGGGACTTTTAGCAGCGACGGTTGAAGTCATGACTATGGTGCTTGTATACAGTCCAACTCGTTGCCGTAGTGATGGAAATCAAAGATCACTAAGCAACATTTAACTCTAACAACGGCTACTTCACTTCTTTGGGAAACCAAGGTCACTCTGAACATTGCTCCAACATTTCTCTTAAAACAAGCTGAGAGCTCTTGATATTTGCCACAATTTAATATCAGATGAGGGGTTTGTATAAATCCGTCTGTGACTTCAGCACCACGGACAGCCTCATGGTTTCATCAACACACAGCACAGTGAGGTTGGAGAGGGAGGATGGAGGTTAACAACAGTTTGTGCATTTGGTCTTTTTTTAAGATATAAGATAACGTAACATAAGATAACCTAACATAAGATAACGTTACATAAGATATCGTAACATAAGATATCGTAACATAAAATAACGTTACATAAGATATCGTAACATAAGATAACCTAACATAAGATATCCTAACATAAGATATCCTTACAAAAGATAACGTTACATAAGATATCGTAACATAAAATATCGTAACATAAAATATCGTAACATAAGATATCGTAACATAAGATAACGTAACATAAGATATTGTAACATAAGATAACGTAACTAAGATAACGTAACATAAGATAACCTAACATAAGATATCCTAACATAAGATAACGTTACATAAGATATCGTGACATAAGATAACGTAACATAAGATATCGTGACATAAGATAACGTAACATAAGATAACGTAACATAAGATAACGTAACATAATATATCATAAGATATCATAACATAAAATATCGTAACATAAGATATCGTAACATAAGATAACGTTACATAAGATAACGTTACATAAGATAACGTTACATAAGATAACGTTACATAAGATAACGTTACATAAGATAACGTTACATAAGATAACGTTACATAAGATATCGTAACATAAGATAACCTAACATAAGATATCCTAACATAAGATAACATTACATAAGATATCATAACATAAGATAACGTAACATAAGATAACGTAACATAAGATATCGTAACATAAGATAACCTAACATAAGATAACGTAACATAAGATATCCTAACATAAGATAACGTTACATAAGATATCCTAACATAAGATAACGTTACATAAGATAACGTAACATAAGATAACGTAACATAAGATATCGTAACATAAGATAACGTAACATAAGATATCGTAACATAAGATAACGTAACATAAGATAACGTAACATAAGATAACGTAACATAAGATATCGTAACATAAGATATCGTAACATAAAATATCGTAACATAAGATAACGTAACATAAGATAACGTTACAAAATATTGTAACATAAGATAACGTTACATAAGATAACGTAACATAAGATAACGTAACATAAGATATCGTAACATAAAATATCGTAACATAAAATATCATAACATAAGATAACCTAACATAAGATAACGTTACATAAGATAACATTACATAAGATAACGTAACAAAATATTGTAACATAAGATAACGTTACATAAGATAACGTAACATAAGATAACGTAACATAAGATAACGTAACATAAGATAACGTAACATAAGATATCGTAACATAAAATATCGTAACATAAAATATCATAACATAAGATAACCTAACATAAGATAACGTTACATAAGATAACATTACATAAGATAACGTAACAAAATATTGTAACATAAGATAACGTTACATAAGATAACGTAACATAAGATAACGTTACATAAGATATCGTAACATAAGATAACGTTACATAAGATATCATAACATAAAATATCGTAACATAAGATATCCTAACATAAGATAACGTAACATAAGATAACGTGACATAAGATAACGTAACATAAGATAACGTAACATAAGATATCGTAACATAAAATATCGTAACATAAGATAACGTAACATAAAATAACGTAACATAAGATATTGTAACATAAGATAACCTAACATAAGATAACCTAACATAAGATAACGTAACATAAAATATCGTAACATAAGATATCGTAACATAAAATATCATAACTGTCAAGGTTTGCGAGGTAAGTTGGACCCAAATGCAGCCAACACATGGGAGACGGTGCAGGCAGGTTTATTTAACAAAGAACAGACGTGAACAGACGTGAACAAACCCTGAACTAAACAGACGAACCAACACAGACAAAGAGGAGCACAAAGACTATATCGACACAGGAGGCAAGGTGATTGCACACAGGTGAAACACATTAGGGCGGGGCAGACAATCACTACACAGAAACAAGACCAAGACAGGAAGCCAAAACACTGAGACACTCAAGGAACCAAATTACAAAATAAAACAGGAAGTGCACGTGGAAACAGAGCACAAGACAGGGAAGACTAAACTAGACACTAGAAATACCAAAAACACAGAAAACTAAATCAAGAAAGTCCAAGAAAAGAAAACCCTGGAGCCTCCAGGCTGAGACCATGACAGTACCCCCCCCTTAAGGGACGGCTTCCAGACGACCCCAGGGCGAGAGGAGGGGGTCCGGAGGAGGGACACAAGGGACAAAACAGGGCAACTCAGGTGGACGGCTCGGAGGCCTTATGGACAGGCTGGGCAGTTCAGTGGGGCGACCCGGAGGTCGGGCAAACGGACGGAGCCGTTCTGGAGGCCGGCGGCGAAGACGGGGTCTCTCCGGAGGTCGAGCCGGAGGATGGCGTCGCCCCTCTGGAGGGCGAGCAGGAGCCGACTGGGAACCAGAGGCAGGAGTCAGCTGGACTGCCGACAGAACACGAGGAGCAGGTATCAGCCGGACCACTGACCAGGAACCAGAATCAGGGGTTAGCTGGGCCACCGGAGGCGGCACGGAGTCAGGGGCCACCGGAGGCGGCACGGAGGCAGAGACCACCGGAGGCGGCACAGAGTCAGGGGCCACCGGAGGCGGCACGGAGGCAGAGGCCACCGGAGGCGGCGCCCCGGCAGGAGTCCACGACACCAAGAGCCAAGTGGGCTGAGTCAGGCCAAGAATCAATGGGGGTGGCGCCCCGGCAGGAACCACGAGCGGAGGTGACGTCACGGCTGGAGCCAGGAGAGGTGGTGACATCACATCAGGAACCAGGAGAGGTGGTGACATCACATCAGTAGCCGTCGTCGACATCGCCGGGGAACATGGAGCAGCGGCCGCCGACACCACAGGAGGGACAGGAATCGGCCGGACCGCCGACAGGAAACGAGGAGCAGGGACCGGCCGGACCACTGACCGGGAACCAGAGTCAGGATTCAGCCGGACCGCCGGCAGGGAACGAGGAGCTGGAGACCGGGGTAGCTGGGGCTTGGGCTGGAAGCTGGGGACCTTGGACCTTGGCCGGAAACGAGGAACCTGGGGCTGGGGCCGAGGCCGAGCCTCCCCATGGCGACGGGAGCCATGATTTCCTCACCTACTGTGGCCTCCACGAAATCCCCTGAAGACAGCCAGACGAGTTCCCCAGAAAGGGGACTCGTCAGGGTCCTCCAGGTCAGAGTCCTCCAGGTCCGAGTCCGAAAAAGGATCAGCCAGCGTACAAACGGGCCTGGAAACCGACAGGGGTGCTGGCTGGTTCGTTCTGTCAGGATGTTGAGGTAAGTTGGACCCAAATGCAGTCAATTCTTGGAAGATCGGTGCGCAGAGGTTTATTTGCAAACGTGAACGTGACATGAACAGACATGAAGACAACAGACGAACCGACAATGACAAAGGGGAGCACAAAGACTATATAGACACAGGAGGCAAGGTGATTGCACACAGGTGAAACACATTAGGGCGGGGCAGACAATCACTACACAGAAACAAGCCAAAACACTGAGACACTCGAGGAACCAAATTACAAAATAAAACAGGAAGTGCACGGGGAAACAGAGCACAAGACAGGGAAGACTAAACTAGACACTAGAAATACCAAAAACACAGAAAACTAAATCAAGAAAGTCCAAAAAAACAAAACCCTGGAGCCTCCAGGCTGAGACCATGACAATAACATCAGATAACGTAACATCAGATAACGTAACAATAGGTTTCGTAACATAAGATTACATAACATAAGATAACGCAACATCGGATAACGTAACATCGGATATCGTAACATCAGATAATGTAACATAGGATAACGTTACGATATGACTGATATATATTTTGATTTATTGATAAGGAGCAAGAAATAAAGGGAGAAAATGTGTAGAAAATAAATAAATAAATAATTTAGTTATTAGGTATTTATTTATTTATTTTCCCCTTCCCAGGCAGAGAACGGGAGCTTGGGGGTAGATGGGAGGGTGGGGGGAATTAGGAGCATCCATTGGTGTGAGTTTGTGGAGGACTCGGGAGGTGGAAGCTGTGTGTTAATCTCCCCACCTATATTTGTCAATATAGGTGATAAAAGAAGGGGAGGTGGGATTGGCTTGGTTGGATTTGGTTTTGAGTTGTTGTATAGAAATACAGTGGTCCAGACCCTTGGGAGGAGGCTGACCACCAGCTGACAGGGGGAGCTGGTCCTTTGTGGGCTAACTCTGCAAACTCTTTAACATACCACAGGGTACAGCAAACTAGTCTTTGAAGCTTGAGACTACAGAGGTTGTTGGGGACGTTTAATGTTGTCACGTTGAACATGAAAACCGATCTACTCACCAGTCCACCTTTACAGCCTCATTAACTCACCAGTCCACCTTTACAGCCTGGTTAACTCTCCAGTCCACCTTTACAGCCTCATTAACTTCCCAGTCCACCTTTACAGCCTGGTTAACTCTCCAGTCCACCTTTACAGCCTCATTAACTCCCCAGTCCACCTTTACAGCCTGGTTAACTCTGTGACCCTGGTGTTGAAGTCATGTGTCCCTGGTGTTGAAGTCATGTGACCCTGGTGCTGAAGTCACGTGACCCTGGTGTTGAAGTCATGTGACCCTGGTGTTGAAGTCATGTGACCCTGGTGTTGAAGTCACGTGACTCTGGTGTTGAAGTCATGTGACCCTGGTGTTGAAGTCACGTGACCCTGGTGTTGAAGTCATGTGACCCCGGTGTTGAAGTCATGTGACCCTGGTGTTGAAGTCACGTGACCCTGGTGTTGAAGTCCCTGGTGTTGAAGTCATGTGACCCTGGTGTTGAAGTCATGTGACCCCGGTGTTGAAGTCATGTGACCCTGGTGCTGAAGTCCCTGGTGTAGTTGGTTTATAACATTAGCTTGTTACTTCTGGTTGTGTTGAGGCTTCAAACATCATACAGTGATGTTCGTTAGTGAAGATGATCCTGCTGAACTAAATCTGCCAGGATCAGAAACTCTTGTTTATTTTCTCTAACAATCCAAAACCCAGTAGAGAAACCACATTGGCTGTTTGTGGAGGAACCAGAGTGGTGCTAACTTCAGGGTACATCATCCCTACAGCTCTATTCTGAGTTCTTTTATTGGGCTGGTTTTGATTGGCCCTGATGCTGGTTTCGTCACACAGATGCTGCTCCTCCTTTAATAAGTTAAAACAATGATCTCTTCCCTAAACCTAACCTAAGTAGTATTTGTGCCCAAACCCAAACAAAAATAAACAAAACAATGGACGTTTCATAAGCTCAACTCCATGTTTATTATTGTAACCATGACAACGAAGGTCCGGTACCGCTAGTTCAGGAGACGCCCCTCTGGACAGCAGCCGAGCAGAGGGTCGGTCGCTCAGGTTGGAGGACTTGTTGACTCCCCGTGGTCGCGACGACTTCAAGACGCTCACGGTGCCAACGAACGTCATCGGCTCCTAACAGAACCCAACAGTAACAGGTTGTGGATCGAAGCATTAATATGTTTCCACCAACTCCGGCTTCTGCAAGAGAGAGAAGGTATGAGAGAGAGAGAGAAGGAGGACAAGAAAAGCAGTGTAACAGAAGAGGAGAGAGGGGGAAGAGAGACACTTGCGTCTCCTCCAGTCGAGCAGACTCTGGAGGTTTAAATGATTGTCGTGGGGCCGACGTCTGCTGCAGTCATATTAAACAACAGCTTGTCTGCAGAAATAAGCTGCAGGGCTATTGGTTTACTCTCCATCTCCTTCCCTCGCTTCTTCTTCTACCCCCATTTGTTGTGTGTGTGTGTGTGTGTGTGTGTGCAGAAATAATGTAGCTTTTGTGTCTTTTTTCTGTGCATATATCTGCGGATGTGTGTGTGTTTATGCATGTGTGTTTATTTCTACATGTGTGTTGTTATTTTGGTGTTTCTTGTGCATGTGTAGGCATGGAAATACCTCGCTGCCTGTGTGTGTGTGTGTGTGTGTGTGTGTGTGTGTGTGTGTGTGTGTGTGTGTGTACGTGTTATGGGCTTTTTCCAAATACACACAGTGACTCCCATGTGCCCAGCTATTGATTTAGAAATGACTGGCCTGCTCACTCACACCATCTGCTCTGCTAACGAAGAACGACAGAGAGAGAGAGACAGAGAGAGACATTAATACAGAGAGGGAGAGAGAGGGAGAGAGAGATCAAGAGACTGCAATGAAAAGAGAGAGAGTGACTGAGATATTATCCCAGTCTCTCTCTCTCATCTGTACAGAGTTTTAAAACGACACAAACAACTGAAACACAGGGAACAAAAGGAGAAAAGACTGATGGAGATGTGACGCTGCTTTTCCTGCAGAGAGGTCGTCTGATACTGACATGAATTTGTTTTGAATATTAGCATGCTAACAATTGCCATTTAGCACTAAACATACATAATGTTGAAATAGTTCTGCAGATGTTTGGTCATAAACTAAAGCATTGGGGAAGTTATAAATCTGATCTGATGATGCGTGAGATGAAAGGTTCAGTTCAGGTTCGGTTCATCCTGAGGGGAGAATGAACTTCTGGATCATTTTTTGTTTGTTTTTATTTGTCAATCCATCAGATAGATGATGAGAATATTTCACCTGGTTATTTAAAACTTTGACGCGATGGAAGGAAAGTCAGAGGATCACCAAAGTCATTAATCATTCATCCTCTGGGGACGATGAATGTCTGTATGAAATGTCTTGAAAGTGTTTTACCAGTCGACCCTCGTCATCCCTCCAGAGAGAGGGTATATCTTACAGTCTTTTACTTTGAAATTCCATCCTCATGTTATAACCCATAGTTACGTTTTGTTGCTAGGCGACATCTAGTGGTCATAGTAACTATGACAGGAGCAAAGAAGGAAGTCAGGTGACGTAGCATAAAGAGAGACGGAGTCCACGTCAGGAGGAGGTTGTGGAGGATGGATGAATATGACACAGGAGAGCGGTGTTCGATTCCCATGAGAAACCGGCAGTGTTTATAACTGTAACCATGGCGACAAAGGTCCAGTCTGCCGCTGTTGGTACACTCCATGCGTTCATTATTGTAACCATGACAACCAAAGTCCAGTACTTCCTGCAACCGTAGGGGCGCTATATCAGGAGACACTCCTCTGGGTCGTACGTGAGGGATGGAACAAACGACCTGTGGTTGTTCAGGTCGGAGGACTGGTTGGTGTTTCTCCACTGAGCTGAGGTGGAGCTGTACCTCCAGTTAATTTCATGTAGTTTTAAAAAAGACAAAATGTACACGGTCCAGCTGTGATGAAGATGTTTACTCAGACTGCCTCAAATTACCTTCAGCTGCAGGTGTGTATGCACAGAATTAGGACTGTGCACAAAGGGAGATCCCTTCAAAGTACGGCGGCACGATTATGGCAAAAATCATAACCACGATTATTTGGATCAATATTGAGATCATTAATATTTAACACGATCACTCATTGATTTTGATCTTTTAAACTTTTGTAACAGTGTCTGAACAGTGGACTTTCTTGAACTTGAAAAATGAGATAAATAAATAGAATAATATATAATATCTAAATATATACAATTAAATATATATTATGAAAACTAACACATAAGTTAGATGAAAATAAATAAAATCACCTGTTGTAACATGAGTGAACTTCCACAATCTACTGAAATCTACTAAACATATATTCAATGTATAAAAATAATAAATAAAAATAAATTTGACTAAAAACTTAAAACTCCAAAACATGTATTCAGCATGTTGGTAAACTATATTCAACATGTTCTGCTCAGTAACTCAGTCCAGAGAAATTAAAGGCTGGACCGACTCCAGATGACGCACTCCTACCTGCGTTGCTAACGTACGCCGAAACGTAACCAGGAAGTGGTTGGGCGTTGGTTTTCGTTGGAGGGATGAAACTCGTTGCAAAACAGAATGCGGCACAATAATCGTTTTATCTCGATGATGTTGTTTTCATAATAGTTGGAAGACAAAATCATAGTGGAAAATAAAATTAGATTAACCGTCCAGCTCTACTTCAAAGCCGGTACGGAGAGGAGGAGTTATTACTGCGGCCATTTTACACAGTGTCAGTATTACTGCAGGGGAATCACATTGTGTGCATGTAAAACAGAAAGTCATGCAGCGTGTTTATAACCTCTTCTCAGTCTGCCTCTTCCACTGGTTTTCTTTTATAACAATAAGTTGAATTATTTACCTCAAATATTACCAGGAGTTGAGGCGAAAAGAAAGAATAAAGAGCGAGCTGTTGGATTCTGGAAAATGAACTAAAATCTGACCTGACAGGTTTAATGCACTCAGTCCACCTGGACCAGATCAGGTAAAATCTTTGTTTTGCACCTTGAGGGAAAATGACAGCGTTTCCATAATATAGATTTTGTAATTATTTCTATCCATTCATCAACGGTGGGCAGCTCTGCTTTCAGCCATTTCCTCTTGACAACCTGTTTACTCTCTGCCAAAGTATTCGTATCAGTCTGTTATCACTATTTCCCCCTTCAAATGAGCCGTCCACCAACAGCCCAACTCTTTCACTGTACACGTGCTATAAGAGTGTCGTATTAACGTAGACTGGAAAAAGAATCAGAGCCTGTCGTTTTTTTTTAATGGTGATTTTCTGCGGTGTTGTTTTGAATCACAATTACACGCTCTTATTTTGGAAGAATTGTTTCTGGCCCCCAGTTTGTGTCATTTAATGTGAAACAAATGCAGGAAAAAATGAGTTTGCATTAACAACAAAGGAGAAATTAACACAGCAAATGGGAGCAGATCGTCCGAGAGGCTCTTCTTACTAAAACATGACACAACGGCATCATAAAACAGAGAATACAGATGAAAAGCCTGTCTCTGCTAATCTGTGCTAGCCTCAGAGAAAAACCTCTTTTCCCTCCAGTTGTGCTGTTGCAGCTCTCTCCCCACAGACAGACAGTGTGGAGTCTTAAACTTTGTAGCTCAGTAAATCAGTGTAATCCCGACTGTGAACTGTACTACAGTGGTATCACGTCAGGTGCTGCTGTGGCCCCCTCTGCTCCATATTAGAGACACTTCCACATCTGGCAGCGCTGTTATTTAGCAGATAAAAGGAGCTGTGAGTGGGTGTGTTGTTACAGTCCCACACGCCTGCATCTGTATCTGTATGTGTGTGTGTGTGTATCAACAGAGATACTACATGCAGGTTGGCAAAGTACGTTTCATCCCCTCTGACAGGCCGTGTTGAATATTACATGCATCCCATGGTGTTACCTGTTAAAAAGTGAAGGCATGTTCCATGTAATATTCATCCAGCAGAGGCCGAGCAGGATCAGCAGCACAGACCATAATAAGCTTTATATTCACCTCCCTTCGCGGCGCTCACAATGAGCTAATACACAAGCACGATGAAAGATGCATTAGCACAATGTTGCATGCTAATGCTCGGACGTACGCGCACGTTCAACAGGAAGACTGGCTGCAAAACACCGAATACAAACAGGGAACATCAAGCGGCGTGTGTGTGTGTGTGTGTGTGTGTGTGTGTGTTGTTTGTTTCGCCTTCCTCTCCTGCTTTTCCCCCACGTCTTCTCTTTAGCTGCCACCCCTCTCCTCCCCCGGTGGACGTCTGTCTGCAGCTTGTTATCCGGTGGCGTGAGGCGGAGTGTGACAGCGTGATAATCCATGCCGATGTGTGCTGCTGACCCTGTGATGTGCTGCAAGACCTGCCTGCCTCTGTGTGTGTGTGTGTGTGTGTGTGTGTGTGTGTGTGTGTGTGTGTGTGTGTGTTCTGACGTACGGCTGAATCCGGATGCTTCTCTCTGCTCGCTGCTTATCAGACGCGTGGGACAACGCATATGCTGCTTCAATCATCCAGGATGCGAGAGCGCTCGCTGTTTGATATCCAGTATAAGCAGCGTGAGACTTTGCAGAGGCGGCGTTCACATTTAGCGCCGCTCACACACGTATCAGCGACATGTGGCTCGGTCCGCCGCGGGGGGGAGAGGAGGGCGCCACTTCACTCGGTCAACGACATCAGTCTGCTGACACAGCAGTCTTATCTCGCATGGGACTTTGAGTCAAACACCGTCTGAGCGTTTGTGGTGATTTACCTGAAAAAAAAATTCTCCCCTAGCGAAAGTCAGAGCCGCCATTTTGTTTTCCGTCCGTCCCATTCTGGAGGACACCATATCTCAGTGGCGCCTCGACGGACCGTCTTTAAATCTCGCACAAACATTCACTTAGACTCAAGGATGAACTGATTAGATTTTGGTGGTCAAAGGTCAAAGGTCAGTGTGAACCTCACAAAACACTTTCCTTCACACACGTGTCTAATATTTTCTGTGTCTCTGGATAAACAGGAAGTGACCTGGAACTAGTTGAGCGATACGATTGGCTGTTGTCGGGGGTTCGTTCATGTCTTCATGTGACCGTGGACACTGTCGGACTTCCTGTCGAACTATTTTCTCTTTGCTGTTGATGTTTCTATCACTCGGACATTTCGCTGCCGTTCAGATATAAACGTCTGTGTTAAAGAACCGTCTCAGTGAAACACGTGAGAGAATGTAAAACTGTAAAACTCATGGTGTGTAATTTATGCTCAGTCGTTATTAGGCTTCATATTCTGTATGTTGTGTTTGGTTCTTGGTTAAAAAGCACAGTGTTGCATGTTGAGTCGACCTCCTGTCTCTGCCTGAGACCCTCTCTTCAGTTACACATGCAGTGCGTCGTTGAATTAATTGATTGGAAGAATACTTCCTGTCCACTTACGGAGCTGTTCTCAGGAAATGATCCTAAAATTCCCTCAATGCCATTTTCCTCAACATTTTGAATCATGCTCTGCGGTTCACACGGTGGTTTCTTCCTTCAAGATCATATTTGAATCAAACAGAAGACGTTTCATTGTGTTTTCTGCAGAGATGTGACGATATAGATTCAACAGGTCTGTTATATTGTGAAATCATTGTATTGAATTCCCTGTTAAAGATGCCGTTCTGCCTCGTACACGACGTGTCATCATGTTTCTCAGTGACTGGATTTGTCCTTGAAAAACAAACTTGCAAACTGAACATAATGCATCTAACCAATTAGCATAATAATAAATAATAATCATAATAATATATTCTATTGATTGCTTAGTTTAAATGAAGGTAATTTGTTTTATTTGTAATTCTCTTCAGGACGTCAGTGCATTTAAAGAAGCTGTACATTTTATTCTGTCTTATTGTTGAGTTTACCCTTTTCACCACAGTGACGGCGCTTTGAAGAAACATAATAATAATAATTTGACTTATTAACAAATTAAATCCGCCTCTCACACTTCAGTCTGATGATTTAATTAGATTGAATACCCATCTTTACATTTCAGCTAATTAAGATAACCTGGACACACACACGACACACACACACACACACACACACACACACACACACACAACACGCACACACACACCCCACACAAAACACGACACGCA
>NW_019174324.1:73979-108110 GCF_002260705.1 Seriola dumerili
TACTAGTCGCAGAGAAATTAAAGGCTGGACCGACTCCAGATGACGCACTCCTACCTGCGTTCTAACGTACGCCGAAACGTAACCAGGAAGTTGGTGGGCGTTGGTTTTCGTGGAGGGATGAAACTCGTGCAAAACAGAATGCGGCAACAATAATCGTTTTATCTTCGATGATGTTGTTTTCATAATAGTTGGAAGACAAAATCATAGTGGAAAATAAATTAGATTAACCGTCCAGCTCTACTTCAAAGCCGGTACGGAGAGGAGGAGTTATTACTGGGCCAAAATTTACACAGTGTCAGTATTACTGCAGGGAATCACATGTGTCATGTAAAACAGAAAGTCATGCAGCGTGTTTATAACCTCTTCTCAGTCTGCCTCTTCCACTGGTTTTCTTTTATAACAATAGTTGAATTATTTACCTCAAATATTACAGGAGTTGAGGCGAAAAGAAAGAATCAAAGAGCGAGCTGTTGGATTCTGGAAAATGAAACTAAAATCTGACTGACAGGTTTAATGCACTCAGTCCACCTGGACCAGATCAGGTAAAATCTTTGTTTTGCACCTTGAGGGAAAAATGACAGCGTTTCCATAATATAGATTTTGTAATTATTTCTATCCATTCATCAACAGTGGGCAGCTCTGCTTTCAGCCATTTGTCTTGACAACCTGTTTACTCTCTGCCAAAGTATTCGTATCAGTCTGTTATCACTATTTCCCCCTTCAAATGAGCCGTCCACCAACAGCCCAACTCTTTCACTGTACACGTGCTATAAAGAGTGTCGTATTAACGTAGACTGGAAAAAAGAATCAGAGCCTGTCGTTTTTTTTTTATATGGTGATTTTCTGCGGTGTTGTTTTGAATCAAAATTACACGCTCTTATTTTGGAAGAATTGTTTCTGGCCCCCAGTTTGTGTCATTTAATGTGAACAAATGCAGGAAAAAATGAGTTTGCATTAACAACAAAGGAGAAATTAACACAGCAAATGGAGCAGATCGTCCGAGAGGCTCTTCTTACTAAAACATGACACAACGGCATCATAAAACAGAGAATACAGATTGAAAAGCCTGTCTCTGCTAATCTGTGCTAGCCTCAGAGAAAAACCTCTTTTCCCTCCAGTTGTGGCTGGTTGCAGCTCTCTCCCCACAGACAGACAGTGTGGAGTCTTAAACTTTGTAGCTCAGTAAATCAGTGTAATCCCGACTGTGAACTGTACTACAGTGGTATCACGTCAGGTGCTGCTGTGAGCCCCCTCTGCTCCATATTAGAGACACTTCCACATCTGGCAGCGCTGTTATTCTAGCAGATAAAAGGAGCTGTGAGTGGTGTGTTGTTTTACAGTCCCACACGCCTGCCATCTGTATCTGTATGTGTGTGTGTGTGTATCAACAGAGATACTACATGCAGGTTGGCAAAGTACGTTTCATCCCCTCTGACAGGCCGTGTTGAATATTACATGCATCCATGGTGTTACCTGTTAAAAGTGAAGGCATGTTCCATGTAATATTCATCCAGCAGAGGCCGAGCAGGATCAGCAGCACAGACCATAATAAGCTTTATATTCACCTCCCTTCGCGGCGCTCACAATGAGCTAATACACAAGCACGATGAAAGATGCATTAGCACAATGTTGCATGCTAATGCTCGGACGTACGCGCACGATTCAACAGGAAGACTGGCTGCAAACACCGAATACAAACAGGGAACATCAAGCGGCGCGTGTGTGTGTGTGTGTGTGTGTGTGTGTGTGTGTGTGTGTTTTGTTTCGCCTTCCTCTCCTGCTTTTCCCCCACGTCTTCCTCTTTAGCTGCCACCCCTCTCCTCCCCCCGGTGGACGTCTGTCTGCAGCCTTGTTATCCGGTGGCGTGAGGCGGAGTGTGACAGCGTGATAATCCATGCCGATGTGTGCTGCTGACCCTGTGATGTGCTGCAAGACCTGCCTGCCTCTGTGTGTGTGTGTGTGTGTGTGGTGTGTGTGTGTGTGTGTGTGTGTGTGTGTGTGTGTGTTCTGACGTACGGCTGAATCCGGATGCTTCTCTCTGCTCGCTGCTTATCAGACGCGTGTGGGACAACGCATATGCTGCTTCAATCATCCAGGATGCGAGAGCGCTCGCTGTTTTGATATCCAGTATAAGCAGCGTGAGACTTTGCAGAGGCGGCGTTCACATTTAGCGCCGCTCACACACGTATCAGCGACATGTGGCTCGGTCGCCGCGCGGGGGGGAGAGGAGGGCGCCACTTCACTCGGTCAACGACATCAGTCTGCTGACACAGCAGTCTTATCTCGCATGGGACTTTGAGTCAAACACCGTCTGAGCGTTTGTGGTGATTTACCTGAAAAAAAAATTCTCCCCTAGCGAAAGTCAGAGCCGCCATTTTGTTTTCCGTCCGTCCCATTCTGGAGGACACCATATCTCAGTGGCGCCTCGACGGACCGTCTTTAAATCTCGCACAAACATTCACTTAGACTCAAGGATGAACTGATTAGATTTTGGTGGTCAAAGGTCAAAGGTCAGTGTGAACCTCACAAAAACACTTTCCTTCACACAGCGTGTCTATATTTTCTGTGTTCTCTGGATAAACAGGAAGTGACCTGGACACTAGTCTGAGCGGCGGATGGGATACGACCACGAGGAGGTTGGTTCTGGCTCAGTAACTCAGTATTCACAGATGTTTTCATTTGTTCATATCATTCAGTATCGATAAGTATTGATCATTTTTAATCAGCTGTTTTTAATAAAGAGCGGGAGGAACAGGTGAGATGTCCTGTCACATGGTGTTGTTGCCGTTCCTTGAGACGTAGCGGATGTTGGTCCTGAGTGACGACATGTCAGCTGTCCTTTATCGAGCGATACGATTGGCTGTTGTCGGGGGTTCGTTCATGTGACCGTGACACTGTCGGACTTCCTGTCGAACTATTTTCTCTTTGCTGTTGATGTTTCTATCACTCGGACATTTCGCTGCCGTTCAGATATAAACGTCTGTGTTAAAGAACCGTCTCAGTGAAACACGTGAGAGAATGTAAAACTGTAAAACTCATGGTGTGTAATTTATGCTCAGTCGTTATTAGGCTTCATATTCTGTATGTTGTGTTGGTTCTTGGTTAAAAAGCACAGTGTTGCATGTTGAGTCGACCTCCTGTGCTCTGCCTGAGACCCTCTCTCAGTTACACATGCAGTGCGTCGTTGGAATTAATTGATTGGAAGAATTACTTCCTGTCCACTTACGGAGCTGTTCTCAGGAAATGATCCTAAAATTCCTCAATGACATTTTCCTCAACATTTTGAATCATTGCTCTGCGGTTCACACGGTGGTTTCTTCCTTCAAGATCATATTTGAATCAAACAGAAGACGTTTCATTGTGTTTTCTGCAGAGATGTGACGATATAGATTCAACAGGTCTGTTATATTGTGAAATCATTGTATTGAATTCCCTGTTAAAGATGCCGTTCTGCCTCGTACACGACGTGTCATCATGTTTCTCAGTGACTGGATTTGTCCTTGAAAAACAAACTTGCAAACTGAACATAATGCATCTAACCAATTAGCATAATAATAATAATAATCATAATAATATATTCTATTGAATTGCTTAGTTTAAATGAAGGTTATTTGTTTTATTTGTAATTTCTCTTCAGGACGTCAGTGCATTTAAAGAAGCTGTACATTTTATTCTGTCTTATTGTTGAGTTTACCCTTTTCACCACAGTGACGGCGCTTTGAAGAAACATAATAATAATAATTTGACTTATTACAAATTAAATCCAGCCTCTCACACTTCAGTCTGATGATTTAATTAGATTTGAATACCCATCTTTACATTTCAGCTAATTAAGATAACCTGGACACACACACACACACACACGCACACACACACACACACACACACACACGCGCGTATCCGCACAGAACACACACAGAGCAAAACTGAACAGGAATAAAAAATCTGGTTATGGTTATTATCGTCATGGAAACCAGCTGACGGCAAGCGAAGCATAAAGCAACCCCCCTCGTCTCCCCCTGCCTCTCTCCCTCCCTCGCTCTCGCTCTCTCTCTTTCTCTCTCTCTCTGGGCTGCTGGGAGAATTGGCCGAAAGTAAAGGTATTACTGTGTTGGACTGGTTCCAAACATTCACCCCTCCCTCCCTCACACACACACACACACACACACACACACACACACTCATACACACAAAAGCAGTCACACACGAAGCACAGCATGTTGAAATCTCCATAAAGTCACACACACACACACACACACACACACACGTACACACCTCGTCCACTCCACTGCTCTTCAGTGTGTGTGTGTAAAGCCAGAGCTCCCTCTGCTGGTGACAGATGTAACTGCAGACAAGCTGACTTCTGCACATCATCATCATCATCATCATCATCATCATCATCATCATCAGAACTAAAAACAAACCGTTTTTTCATGTGTGTCGAACGTCTGAACACGTGATCACAAACATCAACAGGAGAATTCAAGTAAAATTCAAAGTTACGTTGGTTTAAAAAAGAAGATCATTATTATAAAATAATAATAACTTTTCAATATAATAATATAATAAGTACATGTTCTCTTATCATAATGTTGTAATCAGTGCCAACAACACAACAGAGGCTTTGGATCAATTATAATGAGGTTGTTAATTTTACAAACTGAAATAAAAACCTTTTCCCTTCATCCCACTTTCCTCTCTTATTTCTGCACATCGCCTCCCCGACCGTCGTCACTGATTGGCTGAATAGCGTCACATGACCAGCGCTGTAAAGGCTTGTGTGGATCCAGACCGCGGTCCACCTGTTGGTGTAAGATTCTCTCTGTTAACACGTAGTGAAAATAAACATATGAATCACACCTTTACAGTATGTTGATGTGCAGGATGATTCAGTTGTGCTCCAAACAGCACGGTTTTACATCCTGGTGTGAACAGCTAACTCTTCCTCTGTGGACCGTGCTCGCTCAGAAAATCCACTTGTGTCTTTAATTCTCAGATTTTAGAAAAATACCATCTTGAGGTTCAGAGAAACGTTGAAGTGCATTTGATTTGCACTGTAATTTGTGACACAGTGTGAATGTGCTGGAAGGATAAAGAGGTAGAAGAAGGAAAAAAGAATTCTGTCACATTTCTAGAAAATACAGCACACACACACACACACACACACACACACTGATGTAAACGCAGGTATCACACATGTAAAGTCTCTGTACACACACCTGACAGTATCAGCTACTCTTCATTAGCGTCTGGTCAGTAATCAGACCCAGATGAGGGAACTGTTAATTAAATGTAATCACATTGGCTCCTTATGGCCCGACGCCATCCGCACACAACCGCCTCTTATCCGGCACAGTTGTCGAACAACACGAGACACATGGTTAAACCCTGAGCGACGCGGCGCCGGCTGCAGACAAACTAGAGTCTGAGCCCCGAGTTTTACATCTCAGACGTACAGCAGATGCTCGGATATCCAGGCGGGCTTACGTTAAAGAGGTTGGAAATTTTATTGCAAATGCCTGCTGAGGAGAAATCACAGACGAGGATTTGGAGTCGGGCTGAGACACTGAGACAACAGCAGCTGAAGCGATGTGAAATGTATCAGTCGGTTCCTCGGGGAGAGAGAGAGTTTCACCACCGAGGCCTGAAGTTTCCGACTGTCCTCGAAAAGGATCAAACATCTGTCAGTCGCACAGAAGTGAGAGCAGACGGGTCGAGGCTGCTTCCGCTCAGCTGCTGCTTCCGTCTCAATACTTTATATTTTATTCTTTAAAGGCTCACAATTAGAATTTACTGATACCTGCAATTAGGGAGCAATTAATCGAAATACCATCAAAGTCACAAGAAGAGCAGCATCCAAATCACAGGAGCTGCAGTTTGTTTTTGTTTGATAAAAGTAAAATGTGTCAGAACAGACAATAGATGAAGCTACAGTACGGAAGCTGAGAAAGGCCATACTCAAATATTCCTTTATCCCGCTCTCTCCAGGTGACCAAAGCTTTGTTTTCTAGAGATAACGGAATAATTATCCTGTAATCTCCAGATAACGGGTTTGGCCTTTCTCAGCTTCCGTACTACAGACGCGCTCCAGACGTGAAGGGACATGATAACCAAACAAAAATCACATCATCATCTTTAGTTTTCTGCAAAAAGTAAAAAGAAATTTCAGTATAAAAAATGTTTCTTTAAAAATCATTTGAACTATTTTCTATAAAATAAAAAGTCTTAGTGGACGAAAGGAAGAAGATCTATTGTCGCCTCATCGTCTCGTGTTCACACTTTCATCTACAACAACGTTGGAAAAATCACTTGAATGTTTATTTATTTATTTGTTTTCTCATTAAGAAATAATTGATTATGACGTCGTTCAGTTCAGACTGTAGCTGGAGCCGTCGTCACATGATGGATGGATGTTGTTACAGTGACAGTTACAGTGTGATCACTACTTATCATTATTTAAAGACACCAACAGCCTTTAACTCTCTGATGTATCAGGTCACATAAACATACGTCACCAAACAATATTGATTTTGATCAGGTTTATTTTGGCTGATACCAACTGGCTCATCTCTAATTAATCAGCGATTACTAATTTGATGTGCTTTAATTAACCCTCTCTGAAAGGTCTGTACTGTAAATATAAGCAACTATTAAAGCTTGGATTATTTTTATAATGAATCTTTTTAAATATTTATTTTTATACACGATGGACTTAAAGACCAGTTTTAATATTTTGTATTATATTATATATTTTGAAGTCAGTGAGAGTTCCTAAGTGTCGGATTGGTACGTTTTTGATTATCTATACGTTAAATATATAATATATAAACACAGTAAATATAGTGTGAGTAAAGTTTTCAGAACAAAGCGACGTAGAAGTGAGAGACAACACTAAAGCTTTCATGTGTTATATTTTAAATCTAACTTTGTTCTTACAGGTTTGAGAAACGACTCCACCCTCCTGTTATATTGATATTAATACGCATTGAATATTTTCATAATTTTTACTAATCCTAAAATCAGACGAGAAACGTGTGATGAACACTGAGTTTAATAAAAGACCAGCTCTCCACCATGAGGCGGGGGGGGGGCTGCTTTGTCTTCGGTGTGACGCTGCATCACGCTGGGCTGTACAACATTTCTTGGCGTCTCCACTGTCGCACCGTGTTGATTACAAACAGCCCGCGGGGTCGGCGCCCAGACTCGCCGTCTTCTTCTGCAAAGAGGATTTTTTTTCCTGGGCGGGAGAGCGTGAGAGGGGAAACCTTTCACACCCCCGAAGGCTTGTAGTCATGCATAACCAAAGCCCAGTGAGTGTGTTCGCTGGAGGAAACCAGGCGAACAGTACATGTGGTCTGGATGGAGGGAGGGGCGGACACTAAGATTAGAGCTGTAAGAAGAGGGACGGTGTCTCTGACTAAAGGAACGTTTAGAGACTGCAGAAGAAGTGACGATCCCTGATGTCGTGACTGGCAACAACCACACAGAGGAAAACCTTCAGTTCACCAGCTGCTAACTGACCAAGTTCAGCTGCACCTGTGGGTCATAAACCCACCTGATGGATGCTGATTGGACCGTTGAACTGAGCGACCAATAACAGTCTGACAGCAGAGAGAAAGCAAAGAAAGTTTTTAAACCCAGTATTGATTTATTATGAAGAATTCAAAGGTAATAAAATGCGTCATGTGAAAATGAAATCCAGTGGTTGTGATGAGTCCAGTCAGTCCAGCAGTGGGTCCTAACATCAGTCCCAGTCCAGGCTGTCAGGAAGGATCTGTGCTGGTGGAGTTATGGATGTGCTCAGGGTGGGAACCCCCACATCACTTCAGTAAGAGAACCAGGTACTTTAAAAGCTGGAGGGGGTTCTTAAAGAACCTTGATAGAACTCCAACAGGAAGGGAGGTGAAGAGGCTCAGTGACCAGCAGCACTCTGTCCAGACCAGTGGGTGGCGACTGGTGGCCCACAGGTCAAATTAATAACATGAGAAAGTTTGTTTTTGTTGTTTCTTTTACAGCAATGCTTTATTTCAAGCTATTGTGAGCTTTAATTCTGAAAGGTTCTGACAGGAAGTCACCCCTACAAACCTTTCCCTCCATCATCCCTCATCAACACAATCTGACAGCTTTGTGTTGCTATAATTATAGTTTGTTGTTTTGGATCTTTTTCATGTAATTGCAGATGTAAACTGACGCTGACATCCAGGCCTGAGTTTTGGTCTGTTCCAGGGGTAAATGGTAAATCTGCCCCCGTTCATTATTTATCTGCCACATTAACACCAGTGTCTTCACTCACAGGAGACGTGACAATTTAATTATAGCATCATGAGGACGGTTAAATCATACACAGATCCAGTTTAATAGAACTGTCAGAGGACAAACACTAACTCATTTAAACATTCAACCTTTGGAAGTGGCTTTGCTGCACGATCATCATCATCAGCAGCATCATCATCATCATCATCATCAGCAGCAGCAGCAGCACATGCAACACGTGATATCATTACTGCAGTTCACATTGTCGTGAAGCGTCTTCATCGTCAGCCGGAGGTCTTCCTCTCTGCAGACAGAAACATAAAGAAGAAACCGTCGACCAGAGTTTTAATGTTGTAGTGAGTCAGTTTCACCAGCACCGATTCCAATTACATTGATTAAGGATTAGGTAAATTAGTGATCAATGACCTGAGCAATTCATATATTTGCAACATGTTAAACTAGAGTCACCTCCTCGGGGTCGTATCCCTCCGCCACTCAGACTAGTTCCAGGTCACGTCCCTGTTTATCCAGAGTCAGAGGAAATATCAACCATTAGTGTGAAAGTTTGTTTCAGTTGTTTGTTTGCTGTTTGAAGTCTTGAGTAATGGCTAAAAAGAGTTTTGTGAGGTCACACTGAACTTTGACCTTTGACTCCCAAAATCTAATCAGTTTTTATGTTTTTACCAAATCTGAAAAAGTTCCCTCAAGATGTTTCTGAGAGATCGTGTTCACAAGGCCAATACTGTGTTTTGTGAGGTCACTGTGACCTTGACCTTTGACCTTTGACCACTGAAATCTAATCAGTTTGTCCTTGAGTTTTGATGAATGTTTGTGCCAAATTTAAAGAAGTTCTGTCAAGGCGTTACTGAGATATCGTGTTCTAGAGAGAGAGAGACGGATCATTGAGTGTGCAGCGTTAACGTGTTTGTTTGAACTCATTATTACATCAGTGACAAAACAATATGTCGTGCAACAACATCACATGAGGCTTAACGTTAAAATATTCACATATTCCCTGTAGCATCAAGTCGTTTCTTTAAAAAGCATGTAAATATTGTATCATATGTAAATAGTGCAACGTTAGCCGTCTCAGCAGTGACACTGATTAGATAATAAAAGACTGATTCTCACGTATCAGTTCATTTACAAAGGGTTCAACCTGAGTCACTCAACAATGACAGTCATCAGAGTTTACAGCTGTTAAATGTTTTATTAAATCCACAGACCTGCTTCTGAGTTTAGATGTTTTCTGAAGCTGAAGTGAGAGAAACGTCTGTTTTCAGAAGAGTAAGAATAAGACGGTAAATAACAGTAGATCTTTTCCTGTTGACACAGTCAGTTTGATTGAAGCTGTTTCAGTATCAGAGGCCTGATTACTGTTCACACAGTGTACATTTAATGAGGCATGGACACCTTTCTTCTGATCTCACTTCCCCCCGCGCTGTAGCAGTCTCCACATTAAGGCCAGACACTGTGACATATGTGGAAAATAAAGGCATCGCTGAGAAAAGCGTCGGCTGTCTGAAAGGAATCAATCTTTGTATTCCTCCTCACACCATAAAGTGCTGTAACCGTTGAGCCGTACGCCCCGGACGCCTATAAATCTGACTGCTCATTTCCTCGCTGCCTCCCCGTCCAGGTGCAGCTCTGTGTGGCTTCTTTCACTGCTGTCTCTGCGCTGCCAGCTTCACTGCAGGTGAGATTCAAACCTCTGTCCGTCTGAGGCCGCAGGAAGCGTTCCCACATTATAAATCGATTCTGCCGTATTAAATTAATATAAAGTACAATTCATCTTTTGGTCGTATTGCTGTAGCTCCGGCCGTCAGTCAGGGAAATAAACATTTTACAATCACACACATCAATCATCAAAGTTTCCCTCGAGTTGAACCAATCACCTCGGTCCCAGATGATACACCTTGATGATGTCACCAAACTCACTTCCTTGTTTGTGGAGTTGAAGCACGTTGTGAAGCTGCAGACACGTGTGTGACATGAACGTCTCACACTCACTGACAAACATCACTGTTAAAGACGTGTTCACAGATGTTTTACATGAAGGCGGAGTTGTGGTGGAACCACAGGTGTAGAGCTGCCGGAATCTACCCAGTAAATTGATAAATTGATGAGGTGATTGATAAAGATCAGCTCTACCTGTGATTCAGACAGAGCACAGGAGCAGAATCTCTTCTTCTTTTTCCCTCTTAGATTTGTGAAGCCCTGGGTTTATTCTCACTGGAGCAAGTTGCCCTCCATTTTTAATGAATTATACAAAAAAAGATAAAGACAATTTTTGCAATTTTTATTTTCTACTGCTGTTTCATTGCATCAAAAACATCTAAAAGCGATCAGATATTTTAGTGGCAACAATCTGCCTGTGAAATCCTGGAGGGACTGAATTATCCAAACTCCCGCATGTGTTACTGAACTCACCATCAAGGTGTCGAGGGACCAGGAGCTTCTGACTAAACTCTGCAGTTTGAGCTGGACGGCAGACAGAGCCACAGCAAGACAAAGACACATGGACAAAGACACATGGACAAAGACACATGGACAAAGACACATGGATAAAGACACATGGATAAAGACAGGAAACAGAGGCAGAGAGACGGTGACAGAGAGAGGGGAGAGGGGGAGAGAGAGGGAGAGAGAGAGGGAGAGAGAGGGAGAGAGAGAGGGGGAGAGGGGGAGAGGCCGGCTGCAGCAGCAGTCAGATTTATGTGGGGGTGAGATAGATGACTGTTTGACCAGTGGGCTGCTGAAAATGGCCGAGGAGCCCTTTATGGTCCAGGGGAGAAAATGAGGCAGCGCTCCCACACCTATCCATCAGAGCCATTTAGTGGCTCGTTGGGGCCCGTAAATGGTTGTGTGTGTGTGTGTGTGTGTGTGTGTGTGTGTGTGTGGACATTAGACTATTACAGCCCCCTGTCCTGATGAGTTCCAGCGAGCTCTATCATGGATGTTGTAAGGCTGTGAGGTGAAAGGTGGATCTTCAGTACACAAGTGGAGCAGCAGCAGCAGCGCTGGGGCAGATAGTTGTGGTGTTGTTAGGATTTGTGGTCAGACAGACACTAATCCACTGATAAACACTGAAAACATGGCAGGCAGACACTGTAGATGAGGTAAACAAGGATGAAGGGTTCTCACAGTTTCTTTCTTCTCCTTTTGTTTCACTGTTTATCAGAGGAAGATGAGTGGAGCAACACAAGGTCAAGAATGAAAAGACAAGACCAGGAGCCAGATGCATAAATGATGCGAACACACAGAAACCATGCGTACGCCATTTCCTGCACATGAGCTCTTTATAAACTCAGGATATATCACATGAACTCATTCCTTTGACCACGTGAACACACAGTTTTTAAAATGATCCATGTTGCAGTGAAAATACAAAATAAGCCGAGACACGTAATTTAACATAAAATAATAATTATCATCGGTGTAAGTTTTGCCATTTACACAGCAATAACAATTTTACAATTGTTTAATGTCCTTATTAGTTATTGTGAGTCATTGTGTAACCGTTTCATACTATTTTAATATTGACTAATCACAGTGTCGGAGCCTCTGGAGCCTCGTTAAGACTCCAGTCCAATGAATGAAGCTCAGAGTGAAACAGGACTTTACATCAGAGTGATTGTACTAAAGTAAACTGATGTTTTTACTTCAGTTTCACAATCAGTGAAGTTGTTCTTCTGTCTCGTCTTTCTTCTCTGTGGCTGATCACTCGTGGCGGAGACAAACTGATTGAGGGAGAGTCTTCATCCATTTATGGAGAATTGTGGGAGTGGAAATGAGGCTCGTTCACATGTGAGTGAGATTTATTGAGGCTTTATAATTCTGATGAACAGAATGTGTCTGAATATTTCTGGTTTTAGTGGTGAATCTACAGAGTGTAATGAATCTGGACCCTGGTTCCCAGAGTTCAGTTTGTATAGCAGGTGGGACGTTAACTGAAGGCTTGGTGGTTTGATCCCTGCTCTTTGTGTCCTTGAGCAAGATGCTGAAAACCAGATAAACAAGTCAGTGCAGCATGTGAGTGTGATGTGCAACGGTTTCATCATATAAGACCTGGACGTGCAGGTGATGACGGGTGAACAGGTTCTTATGATTAAAAAGAAATGAAGCCTCAGGTTGTAAAATAACCTCATTTTAAAATCTAAATCAATACATCTTAATCAGACTGATCAGACCGGGTGTATTTAGATATTTCTGTGTACAGTTGATCCTGAAGTGATGATAGATGTGTGAAGCCTAGTTAAAACTCCTCAGCACCGACTGCCCCTCCCCCTCCTGTGAATCACCAATACAGCGACACACAGGGACGAGGCTGTTTCCTCCTGCCATGGGAGCAGACCAGGAGACTGAAGGGAGGCGGGCTGCTGGACTGTCAGCTTGATTGACTGGCTAGATTGATTTGGAGTCTGGTATTTTTCTGTGTCGAAGACCCTTGTTTCACTAATAGTGCGGTTTGTTCATGCTGGCTGTCCCCTGCCAATACACACAGAGATATTAGCTGCAACTACTTCCTGTGCTGTGGAGGATCAGCCTCACACTCTGTGCTGCTGGGTTCTCTGGAGCTTTATAGAAAGGGCCCAAAGGTCTGGGGTCAGACTGTCAGACTCAGCTGTATGAAGTCAACCTGCAGTAGCTGTACTTTGTTATTGGGTAGAAGGAGGAATGGGAATTCAAACCTCTTGGATAATAGATACAAGAGCAGGCAGGTGCCACAGCCATATACTAAAAACACAAAAACAAGGATACACTTATGGTTTTTTAATTGTATGAATTCATCCGTAAACGATGCAGCAAACGTATGAAACGATTAGAGGAAGTATGACCGGTTCAGCTCTTCATTAAGACCGAAGAGTTCCTACTGCGTGGAGAGTGTGAACCCAGTATCTCTCTCTGTGAAGCAGCCAGTTCACTGTATCACCACATCTGGGAGAGGATGACATCTTCTCTATAATGAGGCTGCAGAGCCGAGGTTGCAGAATGTGCCGGAGCATATTCTGTAGCTTGAGTCCACGTGGCAGTTCTGTGGTCAGGTCTTTTTGTTTTTTAGACTTAAACTGAGTTTATTTGGCAACCAGCCAGTGTCAGGTGGTTTTGTTGTGTGGGAGTGGATCAGCCTGTCTGTCAGACTGTGAGAGTGTAAAGATGTGACCACGGGGGGGGGGGCTGATGTTATTCAGGCTACGTCCACACTACTAAGTTTTAGTTTTAAACTAATCTCTTCTGCTACGTTTTCTCCTGACCTCCGCACGACTCCAGAGTCTTCAGCCCCTGAAACTGAGACTGTCAGAAACTGTGCTGGACCTGTTGTACTCTGAAAACTCTACTTTGAAAACTCTGGAGTTCTGTTTTATTCTGAAAACTCTGGGGTTATGCTTTATTTTGAAAGCTCTGGGGTTGTGTTTTATTTTGAAAGCTCTGGGGTTATGCTTTATTTTGAAAGCTCTGGGGTTGTGTTTTATTTTGAAAGCTCTGGGGTTATGCTTTATTTTGAAAGCTCTGGGGTTGTGTTTTATTTTGAAAGCTCTGGGGTTGTGTTTTATTTTGAAAACTCTGGGGTTGTGTTGTATCTGGACGGACAGAAACTGAGACCTTTGTAAATGATGACGTCACACCCACGGCCTCTCCTGATTGGCTGTCATCAGCCTGGACTACCAGTGGTGAATACAACATGATGATGAATGACAGTGTCACTGACCTTGTTGTCTTTGCTAGCAGCTGTTGTTCACTTACATTCTCTGTTTTAATGCTACAACTGTCTCTGCTGTTCCTCCTTCAGAGGAGACAATCTACTTCCTGTTTACGCCGGCTCGCACATGCTCAGTGTAGGTGATGATCATGTGACATGTGTTTTCAAGTGTGTAGTGTGGATGGAGATCATTTTGAAAACGTATCAGTGTGGACGTCGCCTCAGAGACGGATCACTTTGGAGGATACTGCAGAATCAGGACAACCTGCTTCATTTATCTGAGAATATTGAGAGGAGAAGAAGTTCTGGTTCTCGGCCAAAAGGAAATTGCGATCAGTGTGAAAGGCTGAGGAGAAACATGCTGTCGGTTTCTCCTTTACTTCTCTCATTTCAGCAGCTTTGGACTGAAGCTCTGTGAGACTACTACAGTTTGTGTGCGGTCTTAAAAAGTGACCAGCTGGAGTTTTACAGATGAGCTTGTTTTGGTCGACTGCCCTCAGCTTTAACAGTGTGTCTGTGTATTTCCCAAGTGAAGTGTCAAATCAGGGGAGTTAATGGAGTTTCCATGCTGTTCCATAGTGAAAGAATAAGGTAATGTTGTTCAGAAAGTCACCCAGCTCTCCTTTGTTATCTCTCCATGTGACCAGAATGTCATCAGTATATACAGTTTCAAACAAAAGTGTATTATGAGTGGGTTGAGAATGGATTTTATCTGCTCATAAACTCACAGTTAGAGCAGCATAAGATGGGACAAAGGCCCTCCTCTTAGCTGTGCCATGATCCTTGAAAAGGTTCATGGTCAGAATAGTTTCTGACAGCGTCAGTAAGAATTGATTTGGAGGTGAGATCCTACTGGGACGTTTGTTAGAGTGATGACAGAGTGTGAGGTTCAACGAGCGAACGCTACTCAGAACGCTGACTCGACGGTTAGGCGACCAAACAAGGACGTTATTACTAAAGGATCTGGAGTGGATGATGAAAGGAGGAATGACGGCTGGTGAAGGTGTGGATGGTGAGTGTGGCAGGTGGAGAGTCGAGCAGGCGGACAGGTAAACAGGGAGGTCCTGAACCGCAGGGAAGCAAACGTTAGTTCAGGCTGCGAGGGCCTAAGATGGTATGAAGAGGGGCGGGTCAGCACCTTGTGACACATCACGTGACTTTGTTTGGGTACGGAAGCTGAGAAAGGCCATACTCGCAAATATTTTTTTTAACCTTGATATCTCAAGATAACGAGCTTTGTTATGTCACGTTATCTTGAGAAAAGAAAGCTCCAGTATCTGTTACCTCGAGACAACGGGATAAAAAAATATTTGTGTTTTTGGCCTTTCTCAGCTTCCGAATTTGAGGCTTTGAGTTTACATTTTTGATTTCCTCCCTGTGCATAATATATATATTGTTGGATCAGAGCTTGTTTGCTCACTGTTCAGGGAGTTTACAATTTTTTAACGCTTCCAGGCATCCCTTGGTAACCATGGAAACCCTGTGTTTAACATCACAACGCTATGAACTGTGGGTAATTCTCTCAGGCAAAGTCTGCAGAAATGCAAACTCGCAGGAAATGTGCATGAAGGGCTTAAAAAAAGGTGAAATAATTACCACTGTGCCGTCTTTCCAGAGGGTTTTAAAGTCCTGACTCGGGTGTTTCAGGGCCACTGTGCAGAACTTTGTCGCCTGATATCCCTTCAGATTCACAGATATGTTACTTCCTGGATGATGTCATCGTCTCCACCACCACAGCATCGCCATGCACCTGCTGAATCACAGTTATGGTGTTAATCTGAGCAGCACATCAGCCTGCCTCAATCTTCACACATGCATCTGCTCTGTTGAACAGAGCTCCAGGAACAGTTTGATGTCTGACACTTTGAATTCAAAAAGGCAACAAATGTTCTAAATATGTTGAGTTTTCATTAAAGTGAGAAGGTCTCCACATCTTTGATGTGGCTCGGGAGGCGTCGTGAGGACGCAGCTTCTCTCTATAAACATGGAGTCTGTGTGGTGTACAACAGCTCAGCAGTCTGATGACAAGCACAGAATGTAGTGAACCTGTTCTGCATGAGCCTCCTGCTGTGTTGGAAGATTTCAGTAATTAAGGAGGGCACACAAGCTGTTTGACCCACGTGTAATCATATGCAGCCCTTAAATTAGTTATTGCACATGCAACACACGTGTAATTCCTGCTGTTGTACAATGACGACAGATATTTAATCAGCCAAAAGAAAAAGGACTGTGTACGTCCCAACAGCTGTGAGGGAGAGTGTCGGTGAGGGCCATCTATCACTGACGCTGAGCTTAGAAATATCTGTTTGTGTCTCTGCCAACTGAAGCAACAGAAACTGATCTTTGGGTTTAGTTAGGAGCCTCATCCTCAATCAGCTTCTACACAAGCCTCATATCAAGAAGTCACATGGTCACAAGGCTCTTTTGATGGATAGGAAGTCAATTCTCTTGTTGTCTTGAGAAACAAGGTGATCAACTTAAGGAGAAATAACAAGATGATTAACACGATAATAAAAAAAAAAAAAACAGATGTCACACTGGACCCCCATGCATCTCAGACCGAAACTAATGCTTCGTCTGCCACTCATTCGGCTAGCTAAGCCAGCTAGCCAGACGTTCATAATATAAGTAACAGCAGGTTAGCTAACATTAGCATGTCTACTGTAGCTGTCACTAATGAAAACAGACATGTAACATGATGAACCATCAAGTTACTGACACATGGAGGAGAAGAAAAACCAGTTCTGAGTCCAGCTGGAGCCTTTAGCAGCTCTGAGGGTTCTCCTCTCAGTGAACCAGACCAGTATCAGCTCCAGGGTCAGACTGGGAAAGAAATTCAGAAACACACGCTACCAGACCAGATACCAAAACACAGACCAGAGAAACTCAGATCACATCACACACAGAGGGGGTGTGGCTTCGTTCTCTGTGCAGGACGCCATTACTCCTCTATATCTTCACATAGAAACAGTCGTTTGCTGCTGTATTATTGTTTAAAATCTCTTTTATGGAACCTTTAATATTTACATTTTCTCTTTTCCCTACAATAAGAATAATCTATTAAACCACATACAGCTCGGTACAGATCACTATGTTATGGTTTGTAAAGGTTAAATATTGTAACTTTCATCATGTGACATAATCGTTACCAGTGACCGTAAGTAGCTGATGCAGATAAGTTTTAATTCGTATGAGACTGTTGGCGGTTCAAGATGCGTCTTCTTCCTCTGCCATTTGATTGTGCTGCTTCTTTTTCTCTGCTTTCAACAGATGAGACGAGTTAGCAGCCCCCGCCCCCCCCCCCCCCCAAATTGTCTGGAGCTCAGTCGTCCTGCCCTTCTAAAGCTAATAACGCAATAAACCTAATCTATCCTTAATGCAATCACATCTATTCAAATCTAATCCTATCCCATACTCCTAATTGGATCTGGTGGATCATGTTACACCCTCTGGCTGCCTTGTTGTCATGGTGATGGGTGGTAGATACTTCCAGAGCCGGTGGGGCTGAGGGAGAAGACACATTGCATTCATTGGCTTTAAAGACAACATGTCCAACAAGAGCTATTTAATCTGCCCGCAGACGTGTCTGCTGCTAAATGAAGGACACAGCAGGGTCTGATGATTACAAGAGTGAGGCAAGTCGAACGTTCGGCTGAAGCTCATTTTAATATAAAGAAAATGTCTCCTCTGTTGATGCCTCTGCCACCTCTATGATAAACATTAGGGTTTATATTAGAGGGAGAAATTATTTAATTAGAAACATTGCAAGACAAAATACAGCAAAGCTCCAATATTGTGGTTTATAGTAAGGAAAATAACACTCCTGGCAGCACTTTCAACCACATTTCACTGTCTTCCTCATCAGAAGCCAATCAGTAAACTTGTCCACGTTGGCTTAAAATCTAACCATCAAAGTTTATTCTTAATCTTGGAAATAGTGGTTTCACTTATCAGCTACTGTGCTCACACATCAGTAGTTCTGTCTCCATGGCAACTAAACTAATTGTTCATGGTGATTTTATGATGCAGATAAAAAAGTTCACACCCTGTCTGCACTGGATGTTCACCATCTTTTCCAGACGTTCGTCTCCTGTCCATCAGGTAGAATACACTGACCGTCACATGTAACTACTAACTAACATGTCCTGCATCAAACCTGGACTCTTGCATTCTTTCATATACATATTTTATTGTTGTTTTATTATCAGTGAACATTTGTAGTTAAAAGATTAACATACGTTGGGTGGCCTGACAAGTTCCTCTAGTCCGAGAACAGAAAAGCTACAAAGAGTAGCTTCATATTGAGTGTTAGGTTACAGGCCTAACACACATTAATTTCTGTTCACTCATGTTTATTTATATCACAATTATAGTGACCAAAATTATCAGGGTTATCAATAATATTGCTTTATTTTTAAAATGTGCTGAATGTTTAATAATGGAAACCACAAATAAATAATTAGCAGCACTTGTTTGCATTTAAACATGAAAATAAAAACATCTTTGTCACTGATGAAGACAAGGGACCAGTAGCAGTCCTGGGTTTGCCTGCTGCATGCCCGCTCTGTAAACAAGGGAATAGCAAATGTATTATTATTATTATTATAATTTTCCATGCTGTACCGTCTTTCAAAGCATAAACACTGTGAACACACCTGTCACCTGTCCAGCACGGTGCTGTTACACCAGAAACACAGCGGCTACACTGAGCTCAGGGATGAAAGAGTGAGCGGCAGCCCTGAAATAAGTTTCAAAAACACAATCGCTAAAAACTTTCTTTTACCCTCTAACTTTGGTGTAACAAGGTTTTAGAGGGGAAAAGAAAAAAAGAAGCCTGGTATTTTGACTCTGAGCATGAAACCAGTAACCGCTTCATCTCCACTGAATAGTTCCTCTTTAGTTTCTCTTCTGTCTCCAGTATTTTTCTGTTTGGCAAATAAAAGTTACCGACTCATGTAGTTATACATCACTGGAACTTTTTCAACAGTGTCACTTTTAGAACATTTCAGGAAGTGATTTGTTGAAACCTCATCTCAGGGACTAAGATGCGATATAATAGAGAATATTTGCAGTAAAAGTTTGAGATACGTCCAAGTACAAGTACGACACCATCACATGACGACGAGCTGAGTGTGACTGACAGCTGAGCTGGGCTCACAGCAGCCGGTGCTAAGTAGATGGAAACGGCCTAACACAGACCATCATGACCCAATCAGTGTGAACACAGTCGTATAAATTAACAACACGGGCCGAGTCACACATCCACATTTAGTGTGAAATTAAATTTTCCATACATTTGGGATATTCTCATTACCATTACTCATGTCTGGAGTTTCTGTGCAGGGCAGTGCAGAGGTTCTGATCGCTGGTAATTCCACGCTGCGACAGATTGATTTTCAAGCTGGCTTGAAACAATTTTAGGTGAGATTTAAAATCTGTCAGGGGTCAACATGAGCTGCACCACCTCTCCTCCCTTTGTCTCTCCCTCTGTCTGCATCTCTTTCTTTCCCTCCCGCTCTCTTACTGTTGATGCATCTCTTCTTTCTCCCTGGCTCTCTCTCTCTCTCCTGCCTGTGAAGCTACATCTCCAGCCTTGTAAATAATTTAAGTTTCAATATGATGTATTTAATTCTGCTCAGAAAAGGATATGAAAATGTAATAACATTTGCATAATTGTGCATTAATTATACATTCAGTAGTTTTTTAATGACTTAAGCAGACTTTTGGAGGCAGCAGATCCCATCTACAGTGTGAGGCGAGGTCAGCCGCTAATAAATCAAGCAGAAGCAGAGCTGAAATCTGAGAAAGGACTGGTATGAATCCAGAGAAATGAGGATTTGTTTGGGATCTCTGTGCGTAAAAGAAGATCAGCCGGTTCTTCATATGAAAATAAAAGCAACAGTTAAATGACAACAGATAAAATACACAATAAAATGTACAGTACATCTTTTCTGTCTCATTAGTCACTTCAATATCCCCCATGATATTACCATAGACAATTAAATGTGAATTTTTACTGCGTATGTTATGGGGAATTCATCAGATACCTTCTCCCCCCGTCCCTCCCCAGGTGTTGATGTCATTTTGTGATATGCAGTGAAACGTAGATATTTGAAGCGGGTTGTTGTAACTGCCTGAGTTGAAAAACACAAGCGGCTCTATGAGGCTGCATGGCAGTGTTTTAGGCTAAATGCTAACGTCAGCATGCTAACACACCCAGAATGAAAACATGCTACACATATTGGGACAGTTACATGGACATTGTGCCTCAGCTCATTCAATCTGAAACTAAATACTGAGTGCTACAGACAACCCCGCGTTCCCAAGTGCTATTAATGTTATAATATAATACGATTGTATAATTCAGGCGAGGAATCTGACTCCATCCGAGGTCAACCTGTTCACACAAACCACCCGACCAGATCTGTTCAATTTGGCCCCTCTGTTCATCTGGAAGGAAAGTATCTCGATTAAATACAAAGATTTGGGACTGATGAACAAGTATCCTGAACAGAGTTTTCATGGTTTGCTATGGCCGTGCGCCAACCATCAAAAACTCATTAGGAACTACAGGAAGTACAAGGCTAGACACAAAAGATTTAGTCTTTTTCCTCTTTCATGACAACTTAGTCAGACACTGCCAAGATGGCGTCAGTGGAGCAGCTCACTCCATGATTTGTCTTAAATGTTATCAGTGGAGAGGCAGGTTGACAGTTGCTATGTGTCACCAGCAGACGTGATGACATCATGCCTGGTGCCTGGTGCGTCAGGTCAAAACGACCCGGGCCACCAGGAAATGTCCCGGTTCTCCTGTCTGCGTGTGCAGGTGTGAATCAGTTTCATAAACCAGTTTCTAACGACAGTAGTTTCACTACATCGCCTCCAGGTGTCGCCATTTGACTAAAACCATTAAAAAACGTGCACATGCCAGACATGAAGGACGTGGACGAACGCAGATTTCTTCATTACGTTAATTTCTCTCTTGACACATCGGACCGTGAGCATGAAGACGGTGCACGCAACAGGATGTTTAGATCATGACTCGGGGTCAGAGCAGTGAGCCCCAGCAGCTGCACCTTGTTTTGTAAAGACATGATAGACCATCATGCACTAGAACTGAGCGTGAAGCTTTCAGATTCTAACACTTCGTCAAATTAGCCTCCTGTGTTTTGCCGTGTCACTCTGTCAATGTTGAATTTAACCTGTAATTTTTTCTGTTGAAAGCGTTAGAAACACACAGGAGCATAAATAGCAACACTTTGTTCCCGCTGTTCACCTTTCTACCCAGCATGCACAGGAAGAGACTTGAAAAGGGCCTTGGGGGGGTTCAGTAACAGCATCAGCCTGAGGCGTGGGCCGTAACGACATATGAACCGATATGTCTTCCAGAACAACTGCTCTCAATTATTCAGCAGCCACAAACAAGAAGCACACGACCACATTTACTCACATTTCACAGCCGTGGTTCAGTGAGAGCTGCTCACCATCACAACCGCTGTCTCCTCTTTCCTCGCTGCCGCGTTTCACACCTCCTCCTCCTTTCCCTCGCCCTCCACCACGTTTAGGTTAAAGAGCACGGTGATAGAGGGATGATTGTGAGTGCTTTGTAATTAACCATAGTAGAGGCACTTCTGTTTTTAGGCGTCCGTCCCGTTCTCGTGGACACGTCTCAGTGACGCCGTGAAGGAACTTCTTCAAATTCGGTACAAACCTTCACTTGGACTCGAGGACAAACTGATTAGACTTTGCTGTTCAAAAGGTCAAAGGTCAAGGTCAACACTTTTCAGCCATAACTCAAGACTTCACAGCAATCATGACAAAGTTTCACACAGATGGTTCATATTTTCTGTGACTCTGGATAAACAGGGATGTGACCAGAAACTCGTCTGAGTGGCGGAGGGATACGACCACGAGGAGGCGATTCTAGTTTAATTAGTGCAAGGAAGTTCAGGTTTCTTATTTGCACAATGTTTGATAATGATCACTCTGACATGAAGAGTGGTGGAGGTGATGTTGTAGGATTTGTTTGTCAGCCTGTAGCTAGAGAAACAGATCTGCTTTTGATCGTGTATGTTATTATTATTATTTTACATTTTGTATTTTCTACTTGCAAGAATTTGTTCTTATAAGTTACTTTCTTTAGATAAAGTACATTTTGCTCGGTTTCTGGTGTCAGACGTCAGACGTCCAGAGACGCAGTGATTCGGACATCTACATCTTTACAGCGAGGTCGAGGTTTATGGAAACAACTTCTCCGACTTCATGGTCTAATTACAAAATTTCCTCTGTATACTGCAAGTGTTGCCTTTAGCTTTGACTCTTTAGCTACGTCTTCACAGCGTTGACATTCATGTGTAAAAAGACTTTCCTGTAGTGTCGGCTCGTTCAGACGGAGACCTGTGAGGAGCTGCTGACAGACAGACAGGACCGTTAATGTGTCTGTGACACTAGAGGCTTAAAACCCTCCTCTCACTTTATTTATCTGGCCCATCTCCATGTGGTGTATTACACCACTGTCCACTGATATTTACTTTGCCCTGGGCTCCGGCCAATAACAGCCGCACCATTCTTCAATCCCGGGCCAGATGCGGCCCTGAGTGGAGGCACGTCAATGAATCAATGTCAGGCCTGAAGCACATGGTGATGCTCTGATTGTTTGAGCGGGATTAAGAGGCCACAGGCCACTGTGTGTGTGTGTGTGTGTGTGTGTGTGTGTGTGTGTGTCTGAGAGAGGCAAAAGGAATAAAGCTTGTGACCAAGATTGTTGATTGCAGGTCATCATTCTTATCAGCTGCTGAATGTCTGGATGTGAGTGTGACAGTCATTCATCAGCTACGTTGATGATCAATATCTGATCAATCAATATCATCCTGTAAAACACAAATACTTGTTTTCCTTGATGGAAATGAAAAAAGTTGATCTAAGCTGTTTTTGCAGAACAGTCTGAGTAAAGTGAGTCTCTGAAATCATGAATCAAATCAACAAAAGTCAATTATTTGAATGATAAAAATATAATTCTGAAACATTTACAGGTTTTTGTGGAGAATATAAATGATCAATAATCAATGAGCCACACTGCTGCACTCCTAAGCATGTTCCTTCATCACCATACACACACACACACACACACACACACACACACTGTAGTTTAATTTGATTCAATCGCACAAACACCATCCAGCTGCCAGAGGGGCTCATGGGAAATGTGGATCAATCCTCCACTGAAAATAGTCCCCAACAAATCCCCCATTTCCTCCTGTTAGAGCAACAAGCAGCTCTGGGTGATTACTGAGCGTCGTCAGTGGGAACCAGTGGGCTCTTCTCATCACAGCGATCGGGACAATTACAGCGCTGTGTATAAAATAAAAGTAGCAGCTAAAATGTGGCGTAGGTTTTTTGATGTCATGTGACTGTTTGACATAGAAAAATGATTTCTGACGATCCAGGAAGAACTGCTGCTGTGCGTGTCCTTTAAAGGACTTATCAATAACTTCAGCGGCTGCTAATCTTCCTGGTGTCCACACCATTCATACACAAACAGCAGAAATAAACATTTCATATATACAAACAGCAGCCGGTCAGTCAGGTGTGTTTGGGGTCAGCGTGTTCATGTCACACACGTCAGCAGCTTCACAACATCCTTCAAAACCGGGAACAAGGAAGTGAGTTCGGTGACGCACATCAAGGTGTTGCGTAAGGACTGATGTGATTGGTTCAACTCGCGGAGAAACTTTGATGATTAGTCAAATTTGCAGAAAAGTTGCGGTGATTGGACAAAAATGCAAGGTCGCTCCACAATCATAGAGCAGATCATTAAAAACAATATAAAAGCAAAGGTGGTTTAGTCGAGGTTTACATGTATGAAAACATAATGAGCCGTCAGTGAGCTGAGCTGTCAGCCTTTCTCTGAGGAGGTGGAGGAGATACCGAACCACAGCACAGGGTCTTTTCACTGGGTGCAGAGTTTAAACCAAAGCATGAGCATGAATCAGATGAGATCATTTATATCTTGGTATTGATAAAAACCCCAGCAGATATATTACTGTCATTACTGTGGGACAATATGATCCCATTCTCTGCCACTTTAAATGAGTTTCTGTTGCGTAACAGCTCACAGCCTGTTGCTCAACACGCTGAAGCTGCAGCTCCTCACGACGCATCAGTTATGTGACAGTCTGAAGAGGACAGTAAAATGACGGCACTTAAATAGACTGTGAGGATAAAAACTTACAGTCTGCAGCTCTGTCTGACAATAATCATCATTTCTAAAGCTCCTGTCACATGCTGCTGCAAATCTCACCTGTCCATATCTCAGCCTGTCCCTGCGCTGCATGAATATGGCAGCTATTCCACTTTGATAGATGAAATAAAAAGGCGGTATGATTGTGTCGGTATGTTATTCCTTTCAGAGATGACCCTCTTTTTTCTGCTTTATGGTGAGATAAAACTTTGATTTGGAGCAGGCAGCGTTTACAGCAGAGGAGATTTATGTTGGGGGGGGGGCGGTCAGTTTACGGTGGTGCCACAGATCTGTCTGCTGTGAGGTAAAGATCTTCACGTGTGGTGAGGTCACAGGTCACTGGTCTGTGGTTATTACTGCACTTTTAAGTCACTAGTGTCCAGCTGCTGCAGAGCATGTGACCTCGTCATTGGGTCAATATCATCGTCGTCATAACGACAGAAAAATAGTGATAACCAGATTTGTAAAGTCATTTTTCAACCTCATTAATTTGTGACTCAGACTGGATTTCCTGAACCATAATGTCTTAGAGGTAAAGGAAGTTGTTTTTAACGCCGCGCTGCTCGCTAACAGTCGCTGCCATGCTAACAGTAGCCGCGATGCTAACAGCTCTGTGAGGTTGTATGTATGCACAGTGGTACTTACAGCTAAATGCTAGCATCACAACGGTAATGTTAACATGCTTGTGTTTAAGAGGTATAATATTTATGACCACTATATTAGTTTAGTGTGTTAGCATGCTAACATTTGCTAATTGATAGAAAACACAAAGTACATCTGAGGCTGAGGGAGAGGGCGGGGCTTTACCTTTGCAGGTATTTGGGCGTAGATGCTTTGGACAGATGACGGCACTAGATGAACATTTAAGGAATGACTGAATGAAACAAGTTATTACAATCCATCCTCAGAGGACTATGAATGTCTGTACCAAATTTCATGCAGTAGTTGTCAAGACATTTGCCTCAAAACCTCAAATGCAAACCTCATGGTGACAAAACATCTGGGTCTCATCAAAGTCAGCTGGGTTTAGCATCTGGGGACCGTGAACGTACAGGTGTTGATTATCTCAACACCTGTACGTTCATCTGATGGTTTTACTCTGTATTTATTCTTTTCAGTCAAATTTAAAATGTAAAAATCTGAGTTTTTTGAGGCTTTAGTTGATTTTGATCTTAGAAGATGTTGTGAAACAATATGTAAAGTTAGTGTGACTTCACAATGATTAACACGGATAATAAAAAAAAAAAAAACAGGATGTTCACCACTGGACCCCGCATCTCAGACGAAATTAATGCTTCGTCTGCCACTCATTCGCAGCTAAGCCAGCTAGCCAACGTTCATAATATAAGTAAACCGGCAGTTAGCTAAACGATTTAGCATGTTCTACTGATAGCTGTGCACTAATGAAAACAGACATGTAACATGATGAACCACCAAGTGTACTGGACCACATGGAGGGAGAAGAAAAAACAGTTCTGGTCCAGTGATCCTTTACGCAGCTCTGAGTTCTCCTCTCAGTTGAACCAGACCAGTATTCAGCTCCAGTCAGACTGGGAAAGAAATTCAGAAACACACGCTACCAGACCAGATACCAAAAACGAGGCAGAGCCAGAGAAGAAGCTCAGATGCACCGATCACACACAGAGGGGGGTGGCTTTCGTTCTCTGGCAGGGACGCCTATTACTCTCTATATCTCACATAGAAAACAGTCGTTTGCTGCTGTATTATTGTTAAAATATCTCTTTTAGGGAACCTTTTAATATTTACGATTTTCTCTTTTCCCTACAATAAGATTAAATCTATTAAACCAACATACAGCTGGTACACGATTCACTAGTATGGTTTGTAAAGGCTTAAATATTGTACAACTTTCATCATGACATAATCTTACCAGTAGTGACAGTAACGTAGGCTTGATGCAGATAAGTTTTAATTCGTAATGAGAGCGTTGGCGGCTTCAAAGATGCGATCTCTTCCTCTGCCATTTTGATTGTGCTGCTTCTTTTTTCTCTGCTTTCACAGATGAGATCGAGTTAGCAGCCCCCCCCCCCCAAATTGTTTCCTGGAGCCATCAGTCGTCCGTCCCTTCTAAAGCTAATTAACGCAATAAACCTAATCTATCCTTAATGCAATCAACATCTATCAAATCTAATCCTATCCCCATACTCCTATTTGGACTGGTGGATCATGTTACACCCTTGGCTGCCTTGTTGTCATGGTGATGGTGGTAGATACGTCCAGAAGCCGGTGGGGCTGAAGGGAGAAACTACATCTGATTCATTGGCTTTAAAGGACAACATGTCCAACAAGAGCTAATTTAATCTGCCCGCTAGAAGAACTCAGTTCTGCCTGCTTGACTAATGTAAGGACACAGCAGGGTCTGAATGATTTACAAGAGTGAGCAAGCGAACGTTCGGCTGAAAGCTCATTTTAATATAAAGAAAATGTCTCCTCTGGTGATGCCTCTGCCACCTCTATGATAAACATAGGTTATTTAGGAGAAATTTATTCTTAATTAAGAAACTCATGCAAAGACAAAATACAGCAAAGCTCCAATATTGCTGGTTTATATAAGGATACAATACACATCTCCTGGTCAGCACTTTTCAACCAATTTCACTGTCTTCCTCATCAGAACCCAATCAGTAAACCTTGGGTCCACGTTGGCTAAAATCTTAACCATCAAAGTTTTATTCTTAATCTTGGAAAATAGTGGTTTCACTTATCAGCTACTGTGCTCACACATCAGTAGTTCTGTCTCCATGGCAACTAAACTAATTGTTCATGTATTTTATGATGCAGATAAAAAGAGTTCCACACCCTGTCTGCATGGATGTTCACATCTTTTCCAGCACGTTCGCTCTCTGTCCATCAGTTAGAATACACTGAACCGTCACATTAATCTACTAACTAACTGTCTGCATCCAAACCTTGGACTCTTGCATTCTCTTTCATTACAATTATTTAATTGTTGTTTATATCAGTGACACATTTGTATAGTTAAAATGATTCACATATCGTTTGGGTGGCCTGACAAGTTCCGCTAGTCCGAGAACAGAAAAGCTACAAAGAGTAGCTTCATATTGAGTGTTAGGTTACAGCCTAACACACATTAATTTCTGTTCACTCATGTTTATTTAATCACAATTATAAGTGACCAAAATTATCAGGGTTATCAATAATATTGCTTTATTTTTAAAATGTGCTGAATGTTTTAAAATGGAAACCACAAATAAATAATTAGCAGCACTTGTGTTGCATTTAAACATGAAAATAAAAACATCTTTGTCACTGATGAAGACAAGGGACCAGTAGCATGTCCTGGGTTTGCCTGCTGCATGCCCCGCTCTGTAAAACAAGGAATAGCAAATGATATTATATTATTATATAATTTTCCATGCTGTACCGTCTTTCAAAGCATAAACACTGTGACACACCTGTCACCTGCCAGCACGGTGCTGTTACACCAGAAACACAGCGGCTACACTGAGCTCAGGGATGAAAGAGTGAGCGGGCAGCCCTGAAATAAGTTTCAAAAACACAATCGCTAAAAACTTTCTTTTACCCTCTAACTTTGTGTAACAAGGTTTTAGAGGGAAAGAAAAAAAAGAAGCCTGGTATTTTGACTCTGAGCAATAAACCAGTAACCGCTTCATCTCCACGAATAGTTCCTCTTTAGTTTCTCTTCTGTCTCAGTATTTTTCTGTTTGGCAAATAAATAGTTACCGACTCATGTAGTTATACATCACTGAACTTTTTCAACAGTGTCCACTTTTAGAACATTTCAGGAATGATTGGTTGAAACCTCATCTCAGGGACTAAGATGCGTTATAATAGAGAGATATTTGCAGTAAAGTTTGAGATACGTCCAAGTAAAAGTACGACACCATCACATGACGACGAGCTGAGTGTGACTGAACAGCTTGAGCTGGCTCACAGCACAGCCGGTGCTAAAGTAGATGGAAACGGCCTAACACAGACCATCATGACCCAATCAGTGTGAACACAAGTCGTATAAATTAACAACACGGGCCGAGTCACACATCCACATTTAGTGTGAAATTAAATTTTCCATAAATTTGGGATATTCTCATTACCATTACTCATGTCTGGAGTTTCTGTGCAGGGCAGTGCAGAGGTTCTGAATCGCTGGTAATTCCACGCTGCGACTACGATTTCAAGTCTGGCTTGAAACAATTTTAAGGTGAGATTTAAAATCTGTCAGGGGTCAACATGAGCTGCACCACCTCTCCTCCTTTGTCTCTCCCTCTGTTGCATCTCTTTCTTTCCTCCCTCCACTGTGATGCATCTCTTCTTTCTCCCTGGCTCTCTCTCTCTCTCGCTGCCTGTGAAGCTACATCTCCAGCCTTGTAAAAATAATTAAAGTATTTCAATATGATGTATTTAATTCTGCTCAATAAAAGGATATGAAAATGTAATAACATTTGCCATAATTGTGCATTAATTATACATTCAGTAGTTTTTTAATGACTTAAGCAGGACTTTTGGAGGCAGGCAGATCCCATCTACAGTTGAAGGACGGGTCAGCCGCTAATAAATCAAGCAAGAAGCAAGCTGAAATCTTGAAAGACTGGTATGAATCCAGAGAAATGAGGATTTGTTTGGGATCTCTGTGCGTAAAAGAAGATCAGCAGGTTCTTCATATGAAAATAAAAGCAACACAGTAAATGACAACAGATAAAATACACAAAAAATGTACAGTACATCTTTTCTTCTCATTAGTCACTCAATATTCCCCATGATATTACCATAGACAATTAAATGTGAATTTTTACTGCGTATTTATGGAATTCATCAGATACCTTCTCCCCCCGTCCCTCCCCAGGTGTTGATGTCATTTTTTGATATGCAGTGAAACTAGATATTTGAAGCGGGTTGTTTAACTGCCTGAGTGAAAAACACAAGCGGCTCTATGAGGCTGCATGGCATTGTTTTAGGCTAAATGCTAACGTCAGCATGCTAACACACCCCAGAATGAAAACATGCTACACATATTGGGACAGTTACATGGACACTTGTGCCTCAGCTCATTCAATCTGAAACTAAATACTGAGTGCTACAGACAACCCCGCGTTCCCAAGTCTATTAATGTTATAATATAATACGATTGTATAATTCAGCGAGGAATCTGACTCCATCCGAGGTCAACCTGTTCACACAAACCACCCGACCAGATCTGTTCAATTTGGCCCTCTGTTCATCTGGAAGGAAAGTATCTCGATTAAATACAAAGATTTGGGACTGATGAACAAGTATCCTGAACAGAGTTTTCATGGTTTGCTATGGCCGTGCGCCAACCATCAAAAACCATTAGGAACTACAGGAAGTACAAGGCTAGACACAAAAGATTTTAGTCTTTTTCCTCTTTCATGACAACTTAGTCAGACACTTGCCAAGATGGCGTCAGTGGAGCAGCTCACTCCATGATTTTGTCTTAAATGTTATCAGGGAGAGGCAGGTTTACGGTTGCTATGTGACCAAGCAGACGTGATGACATCATGCCTTGTGCCTGGTCGGCAGGTGTCAAAACGACCCGGGCCACCAGGAAATGTCCCGGTTCTCCTGTCTCGTGTGCAGGTGTGAATCAGTTTCATAAACCAGTTTCTAAACAGTAGTTTCACTACATCGCCTCCAGGTGTCGCCATTGACTAAAACCATTAAAAAACTGTCACATGCCAGACATGAAGGACGTGGACAACAATTTCTTCATTACGTTAATTTCTCTCTTGACAACATCGGACCGTGAGCATGAAGACGGTGCACGCAACAGGATGTTTAGATCTGACTCGGGGTCAGAGCAGTGAGCCCCAGCAGCTGCACCTTGTTTTGTAATATAATATCTATGCACTAAACTGAGCGTGAAGCTTCAGATTCTAACACTTCGTCAAATTAGCCTCCTGTTTCTGCGTCACTCTGTCAATGGAATTAACCTGTAATTTTTTCTGTTGAAAGCGTTAGAAACACACAGGAGCATAAATAGCAACACTTTGTTCCCGCTGTTCACCTTTCTACCCAGCATGCACAGGAAGAGACTTGAAAAGGCCTTGGGGGGGTTCAGTAACAGCATCAGCCTGCTAGGCGTGGGCCGTAACGACATATTGAACCGATATGTCTTCCAGAACAACTGCCTCAATTATTCAGAGCCACAAACAAGAAGCACGACGACCACATTTACTCACATTTCACAGCCTGGCAGTGAGAGCTGCTCACCATCACAACCGCTGTCTCCTCTTTCCTCGCTGCCGCGTTTCACACCTCCTCCTCCTTCCCTCGCCCTCCACCACGTTTAGGTTAAAGAGCACGGTGATAGAGGGATGATTGTGAGTGCTTTGAATTAACCATAGTAGAGGCACTTCTGTTTTAGGCGTCCGTCCCGTTCTCGTGGACACGTCTCAGTGACGCGTGAAGGAACTTCTCAAATTCGGTACAAACCTTCACTTGGACTCGAGGACAAACTGATTAGACTTTGCTGTTCAAAAGGTCAAAGGTCAAGGTCAACACTTTTCAGCCATAACTCAAAATCACAAGCAATCATGACAAAGTTTCACACAGATGGTTATATTTTCTGTGACTCTGGATAAACAGGGATGTGACCTGAAACTCGTCTGAGTGGCGGAGGATACGACCACGAGGAGCGATTCTAGTTTAATTAGTGCAAGGAAGTTCAGGTTTCTTATTTGCACAATGGTTTGATAATGATCACTCTGACATGAAGAGTGGTGGAGGTGATGTTGTAGGATTTGTTTGTCAGCCTGTAGCTAGAGAAACAGAACTGCCTTTGATCGTGTATGTTATTATTATTATTTTACATTTTTATTTCTACTTGCAAGAATTTGTTCTTATAAGTTACTTTTCTTAGATAAAGTACATTTTGCTCGGTTTCTGGTGTCAGACGTCAGACGTCCAGAGACGCAGTGATTCGGACATCTACATCTTACAGCGAGGTCGAGGTTATGGAAACAACTTCTCCGACTTCATGGTCTAATTACAAATTTCCTCTGTATACTGCAAGTGTTGCCTTTAGCTTTGACTCTTTAGCTACGTCTTCACAGCGTTGACATTCATGTGTAAAAAGACTTTCCTGTAGTGTCGGCTCGTTCAGACGGAGAACCTGTGAGGAGCTGCTGACAGACAGACAGGACCGTTAATGTGTCTGTGACACTAGAGGCTTAAAACCCTCCTCTCACTTTATTTATCTGGCCATCTCCATGTGGTGTATCACCACTGTCCACTGATATTTACTTTGCCCTGGGCTCCGGCCAATAACAGCCGCACCATTCTTCAATCCCGGGCCAGAGGCGGCCCTGAGTGGAGGCACGTCAATGAATCAATGTCAGGCCTGAAGCACATGGTGATGCTCTGATTGTTTGAGCGGGATTAAGAGGCCACAGGCCACTGTGTGTGTGTGGTGTGTGTGTGTTGTGTGTGTGTGTGTGTCTGAGAGAGCAAAAAAATAAAGCTTGTGACCAAGATTGTTGATTGCAGGTCATCATTCTTATCAGCTGCTGAATGTCTGGATGTGAGTGTGACAGTCATTCATCAGCTACGTTGATGATCAATATCTGATCAATCAATATCATCCTGTAAAACACAAATACTTGTTTTCTTGATGGAAATGAAAAAAGTTGATCTAAGCTGTTTTTGCAGAACAGTCTGAGTAAAGTGAGTCTCTGAAATCATGAATCAAATCAACAAAAGTCAATTATTTGAATGATAAAAATATAATTCTGAAACATTTACAGGTTTGTGGAGAATATAAATGATCAATAATCAATGAGCCACACTGCTGCACTCCTAAGCATGTTCCTTCATCACCATACACACACACACACCACACACACAACACACACACTGTAGTTTAATTTGATTCAATCGCACAAACACCATCAGCTGCCAGAGGGCTCATGGGAAATGTGGATCAATCCTCCACTGAAAAGTCCCCAACAAATCCCCCATTTCCTCCTGTTAGAGCAACAAGCAGCTCTGGGTGATTACTGAGCGTCGTCAGTGGGAACCAGTGGGCTCTTCTCATCACAGCGATCGGGACAATTACAGCGCTGTGTATAAAATAAAAGTAGCAGCTAAAATGTGGCGTAGGTTTTTTGAAGTCATGTGACTGTTTGACATAGAAAAATGATTTCTGACGATCCAGGAAGAACTGCTGCTGTGCGTGTCCTTTAAAGGATTATCAATAACTTCAGCGCTGCTAATCTTCCTGGTGTCCCACACCATTCATACACAAACAGCAGAAATAAACATTTCATATACAAACAGCAGCCGGTCAGTCAGTGTGTTTGGGGTCAGCGTGTTCATGTCACACACGTCAGCAGCTTCACAACATCCTTCAAAACCGGGAACAAGGAAGTGATTCAGTGACGCACATCAAGGTGTTGCGTAAGGACTGATTTGATTGGTTCAACTCGCGGGGAAACTTTGATGATTAGTCAAATTGCAGAAAAGTTGCGGTGATTGGACAAAAATGCAAGGTCGCTCCACAATCATAGAGCAGATCATTAAAAACAATATAAAAGCAAAGGTGGTTTAGTCGAGGTTTACATGTATGAAAACATAATGAGCCGTCAGATGAGCTGAGCTGTCAGCCTTCTCTGAGGAGGTGGAGGAGATACCGAACCACAGCACAGGGTCTTTTCACTGGGTGCAGAGTTTAAACCAAAGCATGAGCATGAATCAGATGAGATCATTTATATCTTGGTATTGATAAAAAACCCAGCATATATATTACGTCATTACTGTGGGACAATATGATCCCATTCTCTGCCACTTTAAATGAGTTCTGTTGCGTAACAGCTCACAGCCTGTTGCTCAACACGCTGAAGCTGCAGCTCCTCACGACGCATCAGTTATGTGACAGTCTGAAGAGGACAGTAAAATGACGGCACTTAAATAGACTGTGAGGATAAAAACTTACAGTCTGCAGCTCTGTCTGACAATAATCATCATTTCTAAAGCTCCTGTCACATGCTGCTGCAAATCTCACCTTCCATATCTCAGCCTGTCCCTGCGCTGCATGAATATGGCAGCTATTCCACTTTGATAGATGAAATAAAAAGGCGGTATGATTGTGTCGGTATGTTATTCCTTTCAGAATGACCCTCTTTTTTCTGCTTTATGGTGAGATAAAACTTTGATTTGGAGCAGGCAGCGTTTACAGCAGAGGAGATTTATGTTGGGGGGGGGGCGGGTCAGTTTACGTGGTGCCACAGATCTGTCTTGCTGAGGTAAATCTTCACGTGTGGTGAGGTCACAGGTCACTGGTCTGTGGTTATTCTGCACTTTTAAGTCACTAGTGTCCAGCTGCTGCAGAGCATGTGACCTCGTCATTGGGTCAATATCATCGTCGTCATAACGACAGAAAAATAGTGATAACCAGATTTGTAAAGTCATTTTTCAACCTCATTAATTTGTGACTCAGACTGGATTTCCTGAACCATAATGTCTTAGAGGTAAAGGAAGTTGTTTTTAACGCCGCGCTGCTCGCTAACAGTCGCTGCCATTCTAACAGTAGCGCGATGCTAACAGCTCTGTGAGGTTGTATGTATGCACAGTGGTACTTACAGCTAAATGCTAGCATCACAACGGTAATGTTAACATGCTTGTGTTAAGAGGTAAATATTTATTGACCACTATATTAGTTTAGTGTGTTAGCATTGCTAACATTTGCTAATTGATAGAAAACACAAAGTACATCTGACGCTGAGGGAGAGGCGGGGCTTTACCTTTGGCAGGTATTTGGCGTAGATGCTTTGGACAGATGACGGCACTAGATGAACATTTAAGGAATGACTGAATGAATGAAGTTATTACAATCCATCCTCAGAGGACCATGAATGTCTGTACCAAATTTCATGCAGTAGTTGTCAAGACATTTGCCTCAAAACCTCAAATGCAACCTCAA
>NW_019174324.1:108135-135635 GCF_002260705.1 Seriola dumerili
AAAAACCCAAAACATCTGGGTCTCATCAAAGTCAGCTGGGTTTAGCATCTGGGGACCGTGAACGTACAGGTGTTGATTATCTCAACACCTGTGTATTTGTCTGTTTAACTGACGAACTCATCTGATGGTTTTACTCTGTATTTATTCTTTTCAGTCAAATTTAAAATGTTTTTTAAAATGAGTTTTTTGAGGCTTTAGTTGATTTTGATCTTAGAAGATGTTGTGAAACAATATGTAAAGTTAGTGTGACTTCACAGGGCATGTACACAGGCTGCTCCTCGCAGTAAACCCTGCCATATTTTACATGAGGTAAAAGCAGCCGCCTCGATATCCAACAGTAAGAACAATAGCTTTATGTCCTCTCCTGCCATCGGGAATTACAGCAGGTGGGTGGGGAGGTGTAATCAAAAGCAGACAGCCTCGTAAAGTCACCGAGCAGCTTTATCTGAGGTCTGGCTCATATTGTTCTGGGATCACACAACCACCCCACCCCCACCCTCTGAGCTTCGCTACAGGCCGCTTTCACCGTCAATCATCCAGGATCCTGTGGTCACATGGGATGAACTGGCTCTGTGGAGCTCCTGATGTACACACAGGCATCACTAACAGACAGTACTGAAGGAGAGAAGAACCCTGCCCCTAATGAACACACACAGCATTTTCCTGTTTAAAGGATTGTTTCAAGAGCATTTTTTGTTAAATTTTCTAAATGTAAGTTTTCAGTTACACCAGCCAGGGGGCGGAGTCTAAGTGTTGCTACGGGAATGAGTCTTAAAACCCTGAAATTAGTTGCATTTTAGCTCCTCTGGTTCCCTCGTCCTGAAGTCTACTGGTTCTTTGAATGTGTTTTTGGTTGATGCCTGAAATCAGGTCTGTGTTTAACACAAGCTCAAGACATTGTCCCGTTTTAATCTACGACATAAAATACAGCAGTAAATACCCCAGTGCTGATTTCTTGAGGCTTTTACGTCATCACGTTGAACATGAACATTACAGCCTGGTTGTGTCTCTACAAACTGTCTCTGACTCTGTCAGAGGAAAGGCTTCAGGAGAAAGAGTCAGAGCTGAATCAAACTACAAGTTCAACTTCAGTGGTGGAGACGTAAGGCTTCAAAAAATTATATATGTTTTGTTACAGACCTTATTTCCTATAATAATCCAAAAGCCCATGTAAAAAAATCCCATTGGCGTTTAGTCGAAGGAACCAGGGCGATGCTAACATCTGGGTTGGGCTGCAGAAATCCGTCACGTGGTGGTGATGGTCGCTTGACAAAAGCTTCAGCCATCGTTGTCTTTATAATACAAGAGGTAATAAAATGTCCTCTGAGCATTTCTACGTCTTCAGGGCAGAATGGACCAGGGCTAGCTGGTTAGCATGCTAACTTCAGTAGAAGAAAACGCATAATAGAGACAAGAGTTAACATCTGTGTTGTTTTCCACCTCTGGAAACAGCTGTTGGTGACGGCAGGGATTAAGTTTGATGCTGATGCTGCTAACGTTAGCTACGTAGCAATAGCAAAACTTATAAATAGCTCCTTTGAAAAGGTGGTTTGATACTTCTGATACTTCTGATACGTGTCTGCTTTAGATCATTAGGACACAAACTGGATCTGTCCGTTAACTTTTCTCCTGTTGCTGTGTTTATGTGCTAACTCACAAAATCCACAATACGCTTTTATTTATCAATAAACTTGAAGTAATTAACACACTTATATTATAATAGCACAAAGACTGGTTCATCAAATCGTTTGGTGATAATGACAGTTATTCACTAGGTGTCTACACATGGCTGACTCCCCTACAGTGTGTCTGTTATTCAAAAATAAAAAGTACCAGTATTGGTGAATCTGGCCCTGCTGTTACTCTGTTTGATGAAATTCATGTTGTGTTGCATCGTTAGCCCCTAATTAAAGATTTCATCCTGCCTCTGAAAATGATTAAAAAACACATTGTAAAAGAGGAACTCTGGAGAAGAGGGGAATAACCACGTTTTACCCAATAACAGATAATTCAGGGACAAAGATTCACCTTAAATTAGAGCATTATTTTGACCAAGTTATAAGAAATGAGATGTGGATGAGCTGGAGCTGGAAGAAGCTTTAGGAGCCGATATGTCAGAGTGACTATATCCAGACTGTATAAGGCTTCATGAGGAAAAGAAACTGTTCAGTCTGTTAAAAATAAAAGGGGACAGGAAGGTAATTTAGAGGTTTCACAGGAGGAACGGTGCAGTTATTGTGACTTTCAGTGGACGAGCACCAGCTCACTCTCCTGGAGAGAATTTGTCTAATTAGATTTTTTATTACCCCAAAGCAGAAAGCAGGAGAGGATCCCAAGAGCTGGAGGCTGTGTGGGAGTCAGGATGATAATCACTGGAGTATATTTTGGGAATGTCCAATAACAAGATGTTTGTAGACACAGATGCACAAAGCATCAGGAGGCGTATAAAAGACAAAAACACTTTAACAGTTTAACACCTTTACTTTAAGAAAAGTTGACTTTTATTGAGAGCGAAACTTATTCTGTGTTCTAATATCTGCTGGTTAAAGAAGCTTCACAGTGGACAAAGTTACTTCTTCACTTCGCCTACTAATGAACAGAGTCACTAAGTTCTGGTCAAAGTGGGTTTTTATGTACAACACATTTTATAAACTAAAGTTTTTACTTTTTAGTTTTTGTTTCCACCTCATACTGTAAGGATTACAAGGTCACCTGGTCTCCTCGTGTTCAGGCGTATAGACACTTTTCTTACTTTACATCCAGAATGTAAAATAGTTATAGAAAGTTCTGTTGGGGTCATATTGTCTATAAAACAAAAGGGGAGAGAAAAAGGAAAAAAGAAGAAGGATACTGGGAAGAGAATGGTTTTCTAAAGGCTCCTTCTCAGACCAAGCACCATGTAACCACTAAAATAAACCTCCAGGAGTCGAACCGGAGACTCGCGGCTCAGTGCAGTTGTGTCCGAACCAGTCAGCTATCGGGTCGTCCTTAACCTGCGACAGACACTGGCCGGATGTCATCAAACGCACCTCGAGTCTCAGTCGTGACGACACTACAAGTGAAACTGAACACTTCCTGTTGTGTCGGAGGTTTCATGTGATTTTCTTTTAACCGACTCGGTCTTAATCCTCCGCTCCATGATCTGGTCTGTTGTCCATGTTTGATAGTTACCAGGCTGATAACTGGTGATATTTAGCTCAAGGCTAACAGTTAGCTTCATCCACATTTCCTTTCAAATGTCGTGCTGATCGTTTCTGACGTAAATCTTAAAACATAAACTGTGAACTGTCGTAGCAACGCGAGGAGGCGGAGTCACACAGCGATCGGTTACAGTGACGTCCAACAACCAAATAATAATGTTTGAATTTACCAAGGAGTAAATACTGAAAACAACAACACATACAATATTCACTGCCAGGCTTTACAAGGCTAAATAAAAGATGCTAACTGTGCTAATGGTTCTGACCCGTCTGCTAGTCTCTGGTTCTGGTCTCAGACTCCTCCTCTGAGTCTGGGTCTGACTGAGGCTCAAACATGTGGCTGAGTCTCTCTGATGTTTCCTCCTCTCACCATCTTGATGCTCTCTGCTCTTTCACCTGTCCACCTGGAGCCAGCAGGTGGTGGGCGGGGCTCAAGGCCTGATCCAGGTTTATCAACCAGGAAGTGAGAGGAGACGAGCTTCAGACCCAAACATTAAAACACGTCTGGAAGAACTTTGATGAGTCCATTGACCTGAGAGTGAAGGCAGAAGTCTCAGAGACAGAAAACCTGGGTGAATACACCAAAACTTTCTGCATGGCTGGACTCCACCAGAGGTGATGAGGTTTAGGTTTTTATCAGCTGGATGAACTGAGTCTTTAGGAGAAGGTACAAGTGTTTTCAGCAGATCTTTTTCCCCTTCAGGCCTTATGAAGATATTCATACAGATTTGTGGTCTGATCATTGTGACTCATAAGAATCAGTTTTTAAGTGTAAAAGATCAATTGAACTGTTTTACAATTTGGTGAAGTCATGATCACAGTTTATCTGATCAGTCAAACTGTATCACATCCATCCGATCAGACATGGACCAAAATAAAGCCTGATAGGCCTCATATATTGGTCTAACCCTGCTAATAACATGGACACACACACACACACACACACACACACACACACACACACACACACACACACTCTGGCCCAGCCTCAGGCCATCGATCGTCTGGGATGAGATTCCCAGATAAAGCGGCGTCTGAGGGGGCGACAGATTGACGCTGACCTCTCCCTCCTCAACAACAGCAACGACTGCTGCCACTTCCAACCACAATAAAACACGTCTGCCGACAGGTTTGTGGCTTTAGCTGCTCAAACTTAAAGCGACAACATGTGACACGTCCATTTGTTGCATTCACACACAATGTGACAGGACAATCATGTGCGATAAATAACACGGCTCGAGTGCAACAACCAGTTTCTATACGTGTGGATCCAGAACACACTGTATATACTCTCAACACAAACACTTATGATTATATATACATACATATATATATATATATATATATACAGTAATTTGAAAGTTTTATTTCTCCTGAAGCTTATGTTCTGTATCACATGACACAGGCTGCGCAGGATGGAAAAAAGCAAATCATTTAATTGGGAAACTGTTTTAGCCTCACCAGCAGCGTTGGGCTGAGACGTATGTAGATACTGTGCTCAGTGATCTGACTGGCGGGGGCCATATTGGAGCGGTCAAGATCCACCAGTGAACAAACAGATTCACTATGATCGACTGTGAATCACTTAATTCTGAACAGATTTTGATTAAGTTTGTTATAAACGTGAAGCTGTAACTGACTACAGCTGCAACAACAAGCAACTGTGCTACAAACTGTGTGTGGGTGAATGTAGAGGTCCATGAGCTGCATCCTGTTTCTGCTCTGGTTTTATTGTGAAAGTCCTGACAGGAAGTTTTGATTAGTATCTTTCCAACACTTTGGCGCTTCTTTCACTGTTCTTCACCCACAATGCTGTCTTCTTCTTCTTCTGCCTACAAATTGAGTCACAACCAACTTTCACTTTTTATTTCGTTCATATGGAAAATTCATCTGACAGCGCTGTTATTTATCTTCAGATGATATGTGTAAGTGTCAGTCTGTCATGGTTTGTCCTCCATACATACCTGCCTTCAGTAGTTTTCCACTCACCACTCCCTTGCTCACCCCATCTGCCAGCCACACCCACCTCGTCAGTCACTCCATTCACCTGTTCACTCAGCTGCAGCTCTTCAGCAATCAAGCCTGGTTAAAAGCTCCACTCTCCTCCACACTCACTGCCAGATTGTTCTTTGTTCCCATGAAAGACTTTCCAGCGTTTACTCTTCATCTGATCTCCCGGTTCCGACCCTGCCTGCTCCCGACCTACCCGCCTCGTCTCTGCCCTGGTAATTACTTCAGCCCTTCTGTTTTTGACCACGATTCTGCCTTGCCTCTTCCTGGTCTTCGTCTGCCTGTTCTCGGGGCTGCTCTGAGTCCTCCACCTCCACTGCTGCAGCGTGTGATTTCTCCTCGTTCCCCCATTGATCATCGCTGGGACAGTGTCATCGTTTCGACCATCGTGAGTGTTTATTGTGTGAACTTACCTGCTGGTTCTTCAGTCCTCTGCCTGGTTCCGACCTACCCTCTGCCTGGTACGGCTGCCTCATCCACAGCTTCATTCTGGGCCCTCGGATTTCCCCCAAGCCCCTCAAAGACTGCCATTCCCCTTGGAGCTGAACTGTGTTTATTTACCTGCTTCTGCTGACAAAGTCATTACCAATCCATCTGGTCTAGTCCGTGCTGCTTTTGGGTCCAAACCTCACCCGTTACAGTCTTTGCTCCTCCTCCTGTCTCCCTGCCTGCAGCAGGTCTCTGGTCCTGCAGCAGGTCTCTGGTCCTGCAGTAGGTCTCTGGTCCTGGTCCAGGAGCAGGGCTCTGGTCCAGCAGCAGGGCTCTGGTCCTGTAGCAGCTCTCTGGTCCTGAGCCTGCAGCAGGGCTCTGGTCCTGCAACAGGTCTCTGGTCCTGGAGCAGGTCTCTGGTCCTGCAACAGGACTCTGGCCCTGGTCCAGCAGCAGGTCTCTGGTCCTGGACCTGCAGCAGGTCTCTGGTCCTGCAGTAGGTCTCTGGTCCTGGTCCAGGAGCAGGGCTCTGGTCCAGCAGCAGGGCTCTGGTCCTGTAGCAGCTCTCTGGTCCTGAGCCTGCAGCAGGGCTCTGGTCCTGCAACAGGTCTCTGGTCCTGGAGCAGGTCTCTGGTCCTGCAACAGGACTCTGGCCCTGGTCCAGCAGCAGGTCTCTGGTCCTGGACCTGCAGCAGGTCTCTGGTCCTGCAGTAGGTCTCTGGTCCTGGTCCAGGAGCAGGGCTCTGGTCCAGCAGCAGGGCTCTGGTCCTGTAGCAGCTCTCTGGTCCTGAGCCTGCAGCAGGGCTCTGGTCCTGCAACAGGTCTCTGGTCCTGGAGCAGGTCTCTGGTCCTGCAACAGGACTCTGGCCCTGGTCCAGCAGCAGGTCTCTGGTCCTGGACCTGCAGCAGGTCTCTGGTCCTGCAGTAGGTCTCTGGTCCTGGTCCAGGAGCAGGGCTCTGGTCCAGCAGCAGGGCTCTGGTCCTGTAGCAGCTCTCTGGTCCTGAGCCTGCAGCAGGGCTCTGGTCCTGCAACAGGTCTCTGGTCCTGGAGCAGGTCTCTGGTCCTGCAACAGGACTCTGGCCCTGGTCCAGCAGCAGGTCTCTGGGCCTGCAGCACCGCCTTGGACTGCAGCTGGTGACGGTGGTTCTGGTTCTGCTCAGGTGGAGCGTCACCAATCTCAGGCTCTGGTCCTCTAACAGTTTGTCTGTATTGATGCAGGTGAGACTGAGAACCTGGGAGGACACGAGTCACTGCGTGACGTTTCACACAATCAACACAAGCAGTAAACGACAGTAGAGACTCACAGCGGTCCGTCCAATAACAACACACCTCACACAGTCACACACTGTTAGTAACTGAAGCATCTGCCCTGACACTTTGAGTTGCTTCAGAAAGCAGTTGAAGTGAGTGTAGATCTGTCTGGTCATTGGCTGAACCCTGACCGGCCCGTATGTCCTGCTCTTCACGTGGTCATGGCGATGTGGTTTCCTCGGCAGCAGCGAACAGATCTGGTTTCCTTGGCGTCTCCAGACTCGTGGTGCTGCGGCTGATGTTCTTCCTGTAGCAGGTTTGAGCCTCTGCAGCGCCTCCTGAAGGCCGTTAGATCTGCAGTGACCAGGACTGAGGCGTTCAGCGCCTCATCAGACTGCTCAGACCGGCTGAAGGTGATCAGGTGTGCTCCTGTTCTGTGGTCGATCTCTAACAGCCAGTTAAACTGTTAGACTAAGAGCGGGAAAAGAGGGATCGTCTGCATCAGCTCTAATCGTTCCTGCTATTGTGAATAATTCGTCTCCTGATTAACTCTGCAGAGCCAAATCATCTCTGTGTCTCCCCCCTCCTCCCCCTCCTCCCCCTCCCTCTCTGTGTCCATCCAAGCCTGCAGATCTAATTTGGTGGCTTCAGACTTTCTCATGACTTTATTAAAGGACTTTTCAGATCTCCACTTTTCTATTACTCTGAGTGGTTCAGCTGCACAGGCTGGGGCGCTGTAAATTAGATGACTTGATATCACATCAAAACCAATGAAGATGGACCCTGAATAGCAGCAGCCTCCTCCTCTTCACTCCTCTTATCTGCTGGCATTCATCAGGCCTCTAAAATCAGCAGTGGCACTTCAAACCCTCTGGTTTTACAAACATTTAGATAAAAGGAAAGTGAGTGACGGCCGATGGGGAGCTGTTTGATCAGTCTTTCATTTCACTGAACGTCGAGCTTCCCGTCCTGTGAGGAGCGAGGAAATAATACGATTGGGCCACAGTTTAATTTCAGTGTCTGACTGAATGGGTGTTGTGCTCCGAGGCTGCTTTGTCTGATTCGCAGCGAACGACTCGTCACACAGAGAATCTTCTTATTTGGACGACAGCTGAGTGTTGTGTTTTCTGTAACTGTAACTGGGGTTGTAGTTTTTTCTTTTCAACTTGTGATGCTTAAATGAAGCATTGTGGGTATTCACAGGAACCAGAGTGAAGGTTCAGAGAAGCGGTTTATAACCAGAAGTTAGAAATAACAGGTCGTGAGTGATGTTTGATCAGCTGTCAGACTGTTAGTGGCTCTTTCTGTTCATATTCCTTCTATAGTTGGTTTCACAGCATCAGAGTGTTTAAACAGTGACATGCAGTTTAGACATGAATCACAAAATGAATCCCTGAAGCAGGATGTAACATGAAGACCTGAGTCCCTCTGAAACCTTTTCTTTCTCAGCCTTTCAATCAGATAGAAACATGTCAACATGTTTATTGATTTTTTTTTTTTTTTTAGTTTTTTAAATGTTGATGAGCAAGTCAAAGCTTTAATGTCTCAAATGGTTTTTATTCCATGTCTCAGAAATAAAGGTTTTAGTGACAGCGTTGCATCAGGTGAGTCTTTACCTGCAGCTAGCGGTGATCCTGGCTCCTCCCCCTCCAACATGTCTCACCCTGAGCCTTGACTAGCCGGTTAGCAGCAGGTTGAAGTTGTTGTTTTCATCCAGGTAACTGCTGTACTCTGCTTCAGTATCGCCCAGCTCTTATATAATTCCCATAATGCATTTCGCACATTGCATTGTGATTCATAGTCCTGCTGTTTGTGCTACAGACACCAGGAGTCAAGACGCTACTGCTAGAGACACAGTATCCTTGACCTCCATGATTTCCCTCCGCTGGCTGGCGACTCCCACGCTCCTGCTCTCACATCTGTGTCCTCACCATCTGCATCCACTTCAACCAGCCACACAATAGCCAGTCTGGTCCCTGTTCTCGCCGCTCTAAGCCGTACTCCACCACGGTGCCACGAAGCGCCGCCGCTCCACAGACCGTCATTTTGACTGACTGATTCCGACAGACGAATAATAACTGATAATAACTGTGTCACCAGCCATGACCATGGAGACAGTAGATTTACTTCTGTATAACTTTCATTCGAATGTCATGGATGTCGTTGCACAGGTAAACGTCAAGAAAAGTTTGAGCAAACAGAAAACACTGGAGAAATACCATGAGGGTGAAAAGAAAAGAATGAAGGAGAGCGGAGAGTAAATGGAGAAGAACTAAACTTCAAATCCATTATGAGAAACAAAGCCTTTGTGCTCTTACCTGTGAGTTATGTGGGGACAGACAGCTTCATTTTTCCAACAACAGGAACATCAATAATTCTCACCGAGGCTGACAAGCTTACAAACCCCTCAGAGCAGACGGCCTCTCAGCTCCTGTCCACACTGTAATGTGATGAATTCGCTTCTTTTATCAGTGGAAAAATTCAAACTATTCAAGTGACCATCAACAATCTGTTACGTCAGAATGTAAAACTATCGACCAAAACACCCGAGGAAACAGTTCGGCTTCTTAAACCATCGACACATTGTCATCTGACTTTTAAAACAGACAGCTGAGGCTACTTCCACCATGTGTTTGTTTCATTTCTACTTATCTTTTAATTGCATCACTCTCTTTTTAGATACAATATACAACCACAGAGAAATGATCCATCAGGATTAAACGTGCAGTAACTTCTGTCTCTGGGCGTCTCTCAATCAAAACAATAACAAAAGACGGCGTTAGGTGACGTCGTGAAGAAGTGTGGGATCATGGGAGTTGTTGTCTTCAGCTTCTCCTGGTTTGGATTTCTCCAGTGTCAGTGGTTCAGCAGCTGAATTATCCACAGAGGTCTCCTCCTCTCCACAACCATCTCTGAGCTGAGCTGTCTCACATTTCCTCAGCTTGTTCCTCTGATAACTTCAGATCCACACGTCTGACAACTAAAATCATCAGGTTCAGATACAGAGCTGAAAACCACCGAGGTGGAAAAAGTCAATCTTAAAAATGAGACTTCAAACGAGATCAAAGTCAGTGTTGAGCATCTGCTGGTTTCCGTTGCAGTTCAGTTTAACATAGGAGCGTTTCAAGACAAGACAAAACACCGTGTGACCCGACAGGTTTCCAGCATCAGCCTCTCTGTTGTAACTGGCCCGATGCGACAGGAGTCACGACTCGAATGAGAAAAAAGTGTTTCCATTTCATTTTTGCAAAATATGACTTTGTTGAATCGTCTGAAAAACCACCTGATGTGAGCGTATTAATTCTCTTCATGTTTCCATTACTCATTTTCAAGTACGCAAATTCAAATTGCGCATTAAGCAGGTTAATGGAAACACACCTAGTGGCACCTGATCATACAGGATGTGACATCATGGACAGGCAGCCAATGAAACGCAGCGTTACCATGATTAAAATCACAGATTTCTCTGGTTAGAGATTTGATTGAACAGAACAGGGTCGAGCTGTTTTTAGACATTTTAACTTGGGAAAGTTACAGATTATAATTCAAGTGCTGATTATTAACAATTATATCATCTTTAAAAGTCTGCTAATCATCTGATGTATATATGTCACGTGTTTAATTTCTTCAGTTTTATTTATCGTTCTTCTCCATAAAAAGAAATGTGAAACTAAGAAAGTATTTTATGTGGAAAACTGTTTGGTCAGTTGGAAAAATAAAAGAATTCCACGAAAGGTTTGATACGACTGTGTTCAGACGATGTGAGGACGCTGGTGAAAACAAGGCTGGAGAGAGAGAGAGAGAGAGAGAGAGAGAGAGAGACAGAGACAGAGTGTGGAATTGTGGGATTGCAGGGATAAAAAAGAGCCGCCTTCCTTTCTTGTAAACATAAAAGACGATGTAGTTGTGTTGGCTGCTCAGATGTGCACAGCAAGGCGGCTGGCACCGTTCAGCCAAATGAATGCTGTGGGCAAAATATGAAAGGCTTCAACACAGATACTTTTAGTTGTGGTACCACAACAAAATCAAAATCCTTTCAGATGGTGTCAGAGTGTCAGAGGCAATTTGTTTTGAGAATTACATTTTTCACATCAAACCCGACGGTTTTCAGCCTCTCGGTGCTGTCATCCGTCGCCGTGATATCACACAACCTGACGCACAAAAACCTTTTCTATTAGACCTTATTCATTATGTCTTAGCTTTACATTTTTACAAACACACTCGTTTGAATAGATTTCATTGTATGATTTTATAAGTTACTTTCTCCTTACGTCACAGCGTCTGTTGTCCCTTTATTACAGTTATTCTAATGCTTTCTAATGGCTTTCACTCTTATAATAAATCTGTGTAATTGCACTGATGTAACTATGATTGACTAAAGAGGCCGTTAAAGGCCACGGACTAAACAGGTGAGACGTGACCTTTGAGAAGATTTACTCAGCCAATCAGCAGTTAGTCAGAGTCATTGATTAGAGCGACCTGTCTGTATCTATCAAGCTCAGATGTGCACAGCTACATCTGTGTCTGTGATTCCACTGCATCAATTACATTACGCTGTAAATTGCTGCTGATTAATTGTGTTGTTATTTTAAAGTGCTGTGTCAGCGGACGTGAAGGTAGATTATTACAACTAATTATTGTTTTATTTCACTTTTTTTGGTTTTATACAGAGACCAAAAAAATCCCCCAAATTATATAATTTAATATGTTGTGTTCACAGATTATTATCACAATACTGTATATTTACAGTATACAGCATTTGATATCACACACAACTTTGCTTCTGTTCATTTTCATTCATGTATATGAAGTAATTCATTTTAAAATGTAATGAGACTGTTACATATAAAGGTACCAAACAGAGGACAATCAAAATGTGTTTTTCTTTATTAATTTTTTTGGTGTGTTTTATTTGAAGTGTTGATCCATAAGAAGATATATTTGTGAAACCATCTCAGTGTAGTTTCACATCTCCTCTCTCAGGCTTCTCTCTGGAGCTCTAGTAACAACAGGTCGGTGAGCCAATCAGAAGAGAGGAGGCTCTGAGCCTCTCTTCTGGTTTGGCGACTGTTTTCTGAGTGATACAAAAAAAATATAGCAGATTTCAGGTAAAAACACTCAGAGAAACCAAATCCTGCAAGGTTTGGATGGTGGGTCCAGGTGGGCGGGGCTTGGTGACTGCTTTGTTGTGACATCACAAAGTTCCAGAAGTCCTGACGGCTGGTTTTAAGGCTCAGTTTCTGAATACAGGCTGTGTGCATTTCTCTGTGGACTGAGGCTTTGATACTTTCACAGTATTAATATAGAACCTAGACCTGATCTATAATCACACTACACATGGACACAGACCTTTACACTGGAGGGGCTTTAACTTTACATTGAGACAAACCAATTCGGCAGCAACAAATATTTACACTCTCAAACATGTTTATTAGACTTTATGTTGAACACACTACAGAGACATCAGTGCCACTGATATAACTAAGAGATTCATAACTGTTCTCCCTGTGATGATTATGGCTGACGACCACCCGGCCCCCTCAGAAACCAATTTGATGATAAGCCAGTTCTGATAAGTTTGTTAATTTCTTGCCTAAAAGTGCAAGTGACACGGCACTAATAACAGTCTGGCATGAAGATTAGAAAATGTCTGTTTACCTATAAAACCCTGAAAGGATTGAGTTTCGTTGTGAAGCTGAAAAATATGAAGTGTATTTTAAGATCAAACATGGTTGTTGTCAGGTGGAGGTGTGCTGTGGCTCCTCTTACAGAAAGTGGCAGGTCTTTCCAAACAGCTTGGTAGATCACATTTTGAGTCGTTCTATCTTGTAGTTGTGCTTCACCAGACTGATTCTCTGTCACTCAGTTTGTTTGCTTTTATTCATATGATAGAGTCTGTGATTGGAGTCGAGTAACAGTGATGAAAGAAAGAAGTTCAAAGTTCCACCACAGGGAGGATATTTCTCTTTGCTCTGTTGGTTGATATTAAGTCAATTAATCTCGATTTGGAGGAATCCTTCAGGTCGGGCCGAGTCTGAGGTGAAATACGTTGTAAAATTAAGTTGTAAAAATTCTTCAAGAGCATTAGATGCTGAATCACCAAGGATAATCACCTCATGATCAATCAGTGGTGCAATTAATTCGGAAAGACCCTGTAGACACCAATTACTAATTATTATGCCCCAGATCAATTTTCAGGGAAGGAAATTCAAAATATTTAGAAATTGAGAGTGAAGTAGTTCAAGTACAGAGATGAGCCACAACAGCTCCTGGATCAGCTGATCTGATCTGAGAATATTAAAACCACTAAAAGAAGCAGTTTGATCATAAATCTCTTTTCTTTTTTTTTAGCCAAGTCTCTGTTAAAATGAGCTGGATGAGTCCAACATATTTAAGTGAGTAGATATGATTCAACCGATGACGTATAATGAGACGTTAGAAACCAAAACCAGTTCTCGTCTTAAAAGCCTGTGGATCATTTGAGGTAGAGGCGAAAGTGAGGAGTGAAGAAGAACCCAGAAGTTGATTTTAGAGCTGAAGGATCTGAAGGATTCTGCTTCAGGTGATTTTGATGTTGACCATTGACTTTAATGAGGCTCCTGGATCCTGGAACATGCACCAGATTGTTTGAGTGAATCTCACGGGGAACCTATAAGTGATAATCACAGGGATTTTGGAAACTGGTCCAAGACAAATGTTACCGCTGTTCGACATGGAACCAAACACATAGGAACCGGGGCCCGGGGAATATTAGTCTTCATTGTGGGACGGCCTGAGTGTCGCGGTTGGTTTCTGACCATATGTGGGGATTGATTTGAATGATTTGAAGACATTAAACTGGTGAGTAAAATCACACTTTAAAAGTTTGAACTGACGAATGTGTTGGGGAAACGGAGAATGAGCCTTTCGAACTCTCACGTTTCTAACGGTCGAGTCCTCGGTTATCAGAGTTGTCGGAGGCTCCTGGAGACGTCGTGGAGAGGCGGCGTTGGCAGCACTGTCCTTGTGATGAGTCACTGCTCTCCCCGACTCTGTGAGCGGTCAAGGCAGTGACGAGCTGCACTCCTCTCCTTCCCATCTCCTCTGTCCCCCCCAGCGCAGCATTAACCAGCCTCCTCGTTTCTTCTGTGGCTATGGTAACCATGATAACTCTCAGCAACCTCCATGTGTCTCTTCTTCATCTGTTTTGCTCTCCACTGGGAAACTTTGTTAATACTTGTTTTATCAACACATGATTAACAGACATGAGACCTATACTAAACTTTGAGGTGTTCTTATAGACTTCGTCACCAGGAACACGTTTCCTAAAGGTCGTTAATGTGTCACCACATAATGTTTTTTAGGCTAGAAATTCATCATTTAGATTTGAAACGTGGTGGTACCGACTCCAGGGTCATCGCCTGTGAGTAGCGTTTTAAAACAGTTGATTTAGCATCGCACTCCTCTAACATTGTTGGACTTGTGAGTTTTAAAAAAGGATCAAAATCTATGCAGCACAGTTTCCCACAATGCATCTTGCACCGCCAACTGCTCCTAGCCTGCAGCTTCTAGTGTCCAGCAGAGATGAGGAGCGGGCCACAGAGGTGTGGCGAGTTTTTTGTCGTCTTCAGTCCAAACCAGCACTTTCTAAAGTGACATCACTTCCTGAGACACAGAAAACTTGACACTTCACACGTGCTGTAGTTCTCCCAAACACCTGAACCAGAAGCCGAGGAGTTCGCCTGTCATTCTGCACGTCCTCCGGTGATTTATCAGCAGCGCTCGTCTCCCAGAACTTTGACAACAAAAGTAAAATGTTGTTCTCAGAGCCAAAGTCTGTATCGACAAAGGCCCGACACTCACAGCTTCGGCGTGGGCAGAAATGATGTTCGTCGATAGTGAGATGAGGTCGATTGTTCTTGGAAAATCCTCATCCTTCTCCCAAAAACAGTCAGTTCCAGGCTGAACCGTGGCGAGGACAGAGATCGGCCTTTCGGTCTGAATATTAAGTGAAGTTGTCAAAGAACAGCACAGCGCCGCGGTGGCTAATGTGCCATGTAAATACCCAGTCGTCCACCTCTCCCCCACTGTCTCTGCACTCCTGCGCACTCTGCCAATAATAAGTACTCCTTCTTCCTGGCAGGTTGCCTCATGCTACAAGACTTTGATCTACTGTGACCTTTTAACAAATTCTCCATTTCCTGGTGGAGCTAAAGGGATCAAAGCAGTCTGAGGAGGAGGAAGAGGAGGAGGAGGAGGAGGAGGAGGAGGAAGCCACAGAGGGAGACAGAGAGTGGGGGCTGTTTGCTCGTATGAACTCTGGACAATGTCCGGAGAATCAGGTCCGGAGATTGTCCGGCGTTGCCCTTTCACACATGCAGCACACAACAGGAGATTGTTCTCACCTGCTAGAAACACTGTGTATGGTTTAGGGGAGGGGCGGAGCCTATGGAAGACCAGTGATGTCACAGGAAAAGTAATAAACTATTTCTGTAATTTAATATTTTAATAGGCATTAAAAACAGGACTTGTAAAAACAATTTATAAATGAACAATCATTCCGTCAGTAAATACTTCAGATTCATTTTTTTTTCTTATAATTTCTTTCTTTTCTTTTCTCCTTTATCATATATTTCGATATTGATTGATTCATTCAATACTTCAGATTTAAAAACAGATATACGAAAATGGCATGAAACTCATTAAATACATTTATAAATACATTGATTAATTCATGTATAAATAATAGAATTTGAATTATTTTAAAAATGCCTGAATTCACTCTTCAATTTCCATTTTCTTTTTCCAGCTGTTGTTACATCCCATGACCAATGGGGATTGTTGAGCCTAGTTTGAAATGACTGCGCTAATTGATTAGCTAACAGCAAAAGGGAAAGCAGCTGGAAAAAGGAAATGGAGACTGAAGAGGGAATCCAGGTGTTTTCCCATTTTTAAAATGACTTGTTAAATAGTTTTTCAAATTCTATTATTTATTCATGAATTAATAAATGTATTTATAAATGAATACTTTATAAATATAAAGTTGTATGTTGTTTTTGTAAATCCAGGTTTATTCGTTTTTACAATTCCTGTTTTTAAATCCCATTAAAATATGAAATGAAGGAAATGCCTGGTCCTCCTCCTCCGGAGAGTGGGCGGAGCCTTCTGGAGTTTCCTCGGGACTCTAATCACACGTGGTGTCGATCAGACGTTGCACAGCAGCTGACGGGGTGAAGTGAGTCTGACGGTCTCACCTGCCGCGGCTCCAGGTGGCGTCAGGATAAAGTCTGAGCTGCATGTGTGAGACAAACAGGCAACGCAGGAAAGACTGAAAATAAATAGACAACAAAAATAAATAGCCTCCTCCTCCTCCTCCTCCTCCTCTTCTTCCCCCTCAGTTTCTCAGGGATCATCAAGCCACACTGTGGCAACATTTCAGGCTCGGCTGCTTATCGGAAAGCTGTCTGCCCACGTTGATGCAGCGCTTCCTTAACGTCCACCACACACCGGATGGGAAAGCAGCTGACTGCAGCTTCCCCCATACGTTAACAACCCTGAACAATGAGTCTGTACTGGCAGCAAACAAACCCTGAAGCTGAACGCTTTACTTTGTAGTAGTTCAGTAAAGTCCGTTACTCACAGAGCGTAGTGACACATGTGGGTGTTGAAAATGCTCCGGGCAGGTTGTTAGTACACTTATCAATAACTGACACCAACACACACCAACAGAGAGACGTCTTTTAACTCTGAGGTTTAGAGTCAGGATGACAGAGATCAACCATTTGATTATTTATTTAGACGTTTCGGAGAAGGCAGACGGAGACGTCGAGGCAGACGGATCGGTCTTTTCATTCAGCCGTCCATGAATCGTTGTGACTCACACCTCCCGTGGTGCAGAGGATCTTCTGAGGTCAGAAAGTAGTAAAGTGTGATGTCATCGCAGCTCCTGCTCATCAGCTCTTTAAAACACAGGATGAAAACTTACTTCAACACTGATGGTAACTTCCCTCAGACACAGGGGGGATGTTATATCTGTTGGTAGAAGAATCAGTTTGAATGAAGAACAGAGGAAAGACAAAGATACAAGACGATGAGTAGAAAAAAGCATTTTGTAAGATGAAGTTAGCATAAATTTATTCACCTCTCCTGCTGAAGAGAGTAGAGAGTAGTCTAATTCTGTTGGCAGGAAAACAGACTCGTTTCACACTCACCACTCAGTCGCTTCCGTCACTGAGACTCAACACTTCCTGGACAAATGTTTCACAATAAAAGTAGGGATGCCACGGTCAGGTTTTTTGCCACCGACACCGATCATCTATGAGTGAGATCGACCGATACCGATCATTTTTGTCACGACTGCAGATGTTGTACGTTAAATCAGTCTCACACACTTTGTAAAAGTTCCACACGGCGACATGTCGTTTTGTTTTGGTGCATTAAAATTCATAATGTTTTCATATGGACAATCAATTAAATGACTAATGTTCACATCAACATCAACAACCGTGTCCATGTTGCGTTCACAGCCAAAAATGTGGTAGATAAAAATAGTGGATCATATCTTTAATGGCGGGGAAACGTCTCTTCGGAGGCGATAATCCACCATGATGCAGTAATCCAGGCTAATAAAACCCAATAATCCCACTGAACTGTATTATGGGTTATTAACAGGATAATGAAACTGAAACTGTGCATCACTTCAGAGCTAAAACAAACCCTCCTGCCAATCACAGCGTCCCTGGACGTCGGATGGAGGAGCATATTGTTCACACTTTATCTGCTAGGGACAGTGATTACATCACTTTCCTGATGCTATGCTATTTGCACCCAGGGTGGACCATTGTGGCTATTTACACCCAGGTGTTTATCTCTGCTGGGTCACTTCATCGAGTCACATGACAGATGTTATGTTCTGATACCAGGTACAGATTCTGATACCTGAACTTGTATCAGCTGATGTCGAGCCCTGATCTGAAGGAACAGCTGTTCACTTCTAACCAGATTTCTTCTATCATCTAATTTAACAAATGAATGAATAAATGTAGGAATAAATAAGACTAGTGCCACCCTCCAGCTGAAAGCCTTCATACTGTACATCCGTACTGTACATCCGTACTGTACAACACACATGTACATTTGCTGATGTTTCGCTCACGTTGCACTTTTTACCAGAAAGTGTTTTTTCTTAGTTGCCGGCTAACGTTAGTTCTTCTTCACTGCTCTTTAACATTAGCTGCCAGTGGCTGCACAACTTCCTGTTTAAGCTAAAACCAAACAAATGAAACAAGAGAAGTCGACAGAGTCTGACAATAAGTTGTAGATAAGTTGGCCTCCCCCTCTACAGAGGAGCGAGCACAGGGAACTTATTGACGAGTGCACGCAGCAGTTTTTAACGGCACGATGAACAAGGCTCTGAAACAGACGCTGGGTGTTTGGTTCAGGGTTAAACAGCCGAGCAGCGACTCACTGACTCTTTTACTCAGGTGCAAACAGACATTAAATATTCACCGGTGGATCCTGACATTTCTGCTGCCTTTTGTATGGAGCACTGAGAGGAGCCAGAACCTCTGCTCCGATCCTCTGCTCCGATCCTCCACTTCTCTATTTGCTTGTAACAATGGAAGGTCCAATTTCACTCTCATCATTCATTTGCTACTAGACCCAAATCCATTTGGCGTGTCCTTTTGTCTCGATGCCATCTGAAGGTGAAACCTCTCCCAAATGGAAATGATAAGTGGCGTGACCCCGGGTTCCTTCTTCTATTTGGTCTGAGGTGACGGGAGAACGACCGCCGCTTCCTCCCTCTAATGTATTTGGCTGGAGAGGAGAGGGAAGAGGGATTTATGTCTCTCACGAGACAGATATACCCTCATGGGGCACTGTACTCTTCATATTTTATTGAAGCCATCATCCAAGTTGAGTAAACATATTAGAGTCTACATTATTAATTCCAATTTCTCTTGGATTGTGTTTGTTCACTGCCAGGCCTGTATAACTGAGGTCAAATCCTTCTGCTATAGCAAACACTCTGCCAGAGAGAGAGAGAGGGAGGGAGAGGGGCACGGGGTGGAGGGAGGTTAAATACAAACTGTTTCCAGGGTGTGTGTGTGTGTGTGTGTGTGTGTGTGTGTGTGTCCTGACACATCGTTGATTTATTAGCAGTTAAAAAAGCTCAATGATCAAACTAGAACTATCACATTTTATAAGAATAATCACATTCACTGATAATCGGACAAAATAAAAAAGTACTTTGTAATAAAGACTCAGATTGTGAAAAAGTGGTGCCAACGTGTGAAGCTCTTTTAAAAAGGTCTACAGCAGCTCTCTGCCCCAAATGAATCACTCACAATTAATTACTGTGCGAGGTCCAGGAGAGGCTGCGGGGCCCCGCCGGGCCTCGTCTCACGGCGGTGGGTCTGATGTCTCGCAGTGAGGCTGGATCTACAATGTCCTGCTCAGAGGGGGGTGGTGTTTGTCCTGATCAGCTGGGACACCACCACCCTCTCCCCCTCCCTCCCCCCTGCCGCTCTGCTGCCAGATCTGTCTGTTAAGACGAGATAACAGATGATGGCGTGGCTGATGCACCAGCCGGCGCCTGCTGCGAACAGCTGCTGTTTGGTGGAAAATGGTTTTTCTCAAGTCTCCTTTTCATTTCCATCATGGTTCTGATTCTGAAGTACAAAGTCCAAAAAGAAACAGAAATACAAACACATACGGATTCGTATTATGGAGTTGTGTTGTTCGTATACTGTAGTGAGGGCGGCGTGGTGGGGCAGTGGTTCGTGCTGTCGCCTCACAGTGAGACGGTTCTGGGTTCGGACCCGGGGACAGTAAGTTTTCCACCAAAGTTTGAAACTTAAGGTTGAATTTCTCCTTCGCTGAGGGAGTGTAGGAAAGGTTTCCTTAGTTGAGGAAAAACGGTTTCCATGGAGACCATTTGTTTACCGGCATTAGCGCTTGTGATAGCGGTTAACATGTGACCTGGGTGCTGGCCAGGAGAAAAACAACATGGCAGAAGAAAAGAAGGCAAGAAAAACAAGTAGGTGGGAGGAGAATATAAGAAAGAAAACACGTCCGTAAATAACATCCAACAGAATCCACTGAAGGTTCAAACAGGAAACCAGCAGACTGTTTGTAGGTCAATACCTTTCATCCTCAGGCGTCATGTGACCAGTGGCTCCCGTGCGGTGGCGCTACGTTAAACGGTGACTGTCCGTCGTGATGCCATCCAGCGTCCGGCTGATGAACTTTGAGTGACGGTTGAAATTCTTCTCTTCCACTTCAGTTCGTGTGAAAGTTGAAAAACGTGTAAAACGAGTTTCTTCTGTACAGATTTATTTTCACTGCAGGATGATCTGAGCGGAGGCCGGTGACATTTACATATAAATATCAACTCACCCCGTGTTCTCTTCACTTTCTTCACTCACAGACGGAAATAAAGAGACTGACGGCTCAATCAAAGCTTCGGGAAGAGAAGAAGAAGAGACACGAGACCAGATGAGGAGGCAGAGAAGAAGAAGGGCGAAGGTGATGAAGATGAGAGAGGAAGAGAAGGTAGGGCCCTCTGTGTCCCTTAAAAACTGACTGACCTGATCACACACACACACACACACACTCTCAGTAGATTAATCAGACATCGTCGACAGTTTCCGATGTTTCACGATCATCGTTTGGCAAAGTTCTCCTGGACTCACGGGGCGTCATGAAGCTGCAGCGACCAGATGAATGTTGAAAGTAAAACAGACTGAACCTTCTTCGTCCCGCGATCAGAACTGACTGAACCGTAGTGATTTATTTCAGGACTGACAGTCGTCACAGGTTATGTGTCCCAGCATGGGGCCTGCTGTAGTTTAGAGTGCAGATGTTTTGCAGCTGTTTCTCTGAGCCTGTAGGCGTGAATGTGCCTCTGCAGCTGGTTATTGCTGAGTGTCAGGCTGTTGCTGATGTTCTCCATCGGGTGTTCAGGTTTTGTTTCTCCTGTACCTCTGATTTAACCTGTAACTGGGACAGTTGGTGGAAAAGAGTCACGTTCAACAGCTTGATGTTTGTAGCTTTGTTGTGGCGAGAGGTGGTGGATCAAAAAAGGAATCAGACGGTCGAGACACAGGTGTCAAAGCGGGGAGTCTCTCTTTATTCAATGCGGAGCACTTGCAGTCATAGACGGAGACAACGAAACCCAAACACAGACCGTGACATGTCCTTTTATATCTCACATGGCCATGTGTGTGTATGTGCATCCTGTTTTCCCAATCATTTTGGCTTCGTAGTATTACTCTTGCCTAACTGTTGACCAACTCCTGCATTCTGTTATTCCTGGCACACACCTAGGTCATGGTGCTCTCTTCTGGCAGAACACCATGACGCTCTCCCAGGTCACTGTTCTCTTATTGGCTGTATGCCTTGGCGTTGTATCTATTCCTAGTTACCCAATCTCCTATTTTCCAGATGTTTCCCACCAAGCCTAAATGTCTTAACCTGCTCAGTTGACTGCCTAACCATATCTTTTGTTATTGTTCCCACACTGGCTCTTGAACTCCTATTGACGTCCAATCGGTTGATGTCAGATCATACGTCTCTGGCCTTATAATTCTCCTGCAGCTTCATGTGTTAAAGACTTATTGCTCATATTTCAGACTGCATGTAACCCAGGTTAGATAATCTGTGCGTAGAAAGCTTCATCTGAATAGAAATCTGTTCAATCATATTAAGAAAATGATGTGAAAATAATCTATCATCATTAAACTAAACTACAAATATATATTTTCCTTTATTAGTGTTAATTTCCAGTTAGTTTTAAACATTTTGACCTGTGACCTCAAGACTAGCTCAGACAGCCAATCAGGTATCAGTCTCCATCACATCAGCTGATTAAACATATACACAAAGAGTTTCACTTCCTCTTTTAGCCACAGCAGCGGCGAGCGCAGCAGCAGTGACGAGCTGGAGCTATTGACTCTGGGTAAGAAGCTATGAAGGTTGATTATTACCAGAAATCATGATCACATCTGAGCACGATTGTCGTCCACCAAAATATCTTACACATGAATGTTTTACTTTCTCATGTGCCGCCTGATTCACGTCACGTGGAGATGATGCCGCCATCGGTACCAACAGCGTGTCGTCCTTCCTCTGTCACACTCAGCTTTCTGACCGTCATGAACGCACCATGTGTGCTTTTAGTGAGCTGCATGTAAACTCCAGCGCCAAGATATACGATGTCAGCTAAAATAAAGAATAACAAGAGATTATTATCAGCCCTGTGATCCACAACAGTTCGTACTTAGTCTGTCGGACTTTTCCTTTACTGTAATCTACTGTAATCTTTACGGTAGTCTCTCGACAGGCATCTGTTCCATCGCTATCAGGACTGATGATGTCACTGTCGAGCAACGATTACGATTGACCCGGATGTTAACCTGGAACATTAGTCATCTTGAACACTACTAGTTGGACTTAAACCCCTGCTGCCTTTGAGCAAGGCACATCTGCCCCACAGCTACCTCAGTAAAGCTGCTGCTGCTGCCAGTGTGTGTGTGAGTGGATGAGATGAAATGTGAATGATCTTCATGGGAAAACAAAGCCACGGGGTCAATAATAACAGGATACTGCAAAGAGAAGAAGAAGAATATAATGAATGATAAATATGAATGAATCACAGCTTCAGGAGGCTGAGCAGAATAAGAGAAGATGGAACATAATGAGACTGAAATTAGATTAAAATCACCCTGAATGAGATTCATACAGTATGAAAATAAGTGCCAAATTATCATATCAAGATGTTTTTAAATGTATGCATATGTGTGTTTTGTCCCGAGCTGTTATGATATAAAACCCGACGCAGCGTGGGCAGCGCTGATGTTTAAAACACAACCCGAGAGGCAGAAAGAAAAATATTCTTTTGTCTGAATCCTGCAACAAAAACAAGTAAGAACAGAAGAGGAAGGTTTGTGCATGTGCTGTGAATACAGAGGACGGGCCGGCGTGGCTGTTAAGAGCGATCAATGTCTAACTAATTAGACCCTCCTGTCGGCCCCGGGTTTCTGTGGTCTGTGCTTGTGTTTTTCTTTTCCTCCTAACCTCAGCTGCTCCCCATAAATAAAATAAATCAAGTGTAACTATGACGTTATGACGCGTAACCACTTTGTATTATAAAGAAAACTCGCAGCAGAAACATTAAGTCTTCCTTTGAATAATAATAATAATTTCCAGCATAAAGAGGAGAAGATCGGTGCAGCAGAACCAGAGATATTTCCTTTCTTTTTATTATTTCACACTTTCTCCGTCCATGCATCTACATTACCCACAATGCAAGTTGATTGCTGTCAGTTCATCTGGAGCCTCTAGAAGACATGAAGACCCCACGTCCACAGATTTATTGTTCCTCCGCGCCGGCTGCAGCCTGTCTCCAGCTGTCTGTCTGTCCCGTTCTCATCAACGCGATATGTCAGTAACGTCTTGATGCAGCTTCTTCAAATGTGGTCAAAGGTCAAAGGTCAAGGTCGCAGTGACCTCACAGAACGTGGTGTCGGCCTTGTGAACACAATATCTCCGTAACGCCTTGAGGGAATTTCCTCATATTTAGTACAAACATTCACTTGGAGTTTGAGTTTGAACTGATTAGATTTTAGGGGTCAAAGGTCAAGATCCGTGTGACCTCACAGCTGGAGACTACAGCAATTATTATCACACTAAAAGTTATTATAAACAGGGATGTGACGTGACACTTTTCAACGTGACAGTTGAATATATTTAAGGCGTGGACCGGGGGTTTACCGGCAACATGGCAGCCTTCACTTCACCCGTCCTGCACACGCCTTTATCTCTGAGTCCTCAGTAAGATGTTCAGTCACCAGCTGCCTCAACAGGAAGCACACTGATAAATATTTACCTGCATTTAGATTCATGATTCTCTGTTGTGTGCGAGTCCTGAGCTGCTGCCGGCGACCCCTCAGCTGGTAGGGAGCTTTATGAATATGTGATATATCACAGAGTCTGTGTGTCACATCCAGTGCAGCAGCAGGAGACAGAGACGGGTCAGGTGCCGAGCTGTTCTCTGATACTGTGGAATGACACACATTATGCAACAGAATAAAGCTCTGAAAAAAAAAAAAATCATTACGTAAATGATCAGTGTTCAGCTGAAACAATTAGCCTGTCACACAACCATTGAGAGACCTGCGCTCCTGAGGCGCAGCGCAGCACACAGTGACACAACACAGCACGAGGAAACCCACATCCAGAGAGCCGAGGCCAATACAACTGTTGAGCACGAGTGAAGTCATTATCCTCCTTTTACTGAGAACGACGGAGCCGAAAGTAAAACAGCTCAGCAGAAGAAGAAGAAGAAGACGGCATCCAAACATGATACAGAGACTCAGTTATAGAGCAAGAAACACGTTTAAACTTTCTCCTTATTGCATCAAACAACAGCAGTAAGATCAGCTGTTGTTCCAGCTGACATCTCCGATCACAAGGCGTCTTTTACATCAGACGCCTATGTGCCTATTAGCATAGGAGCTGTTAGTGCAGTGTGTGAGGGACGATGTGTCACACATGGGGGACTGGACAGAAATGCAAAGGCCAGTTGGCGGAACAGTCTGTGAATCAGATGTAAGTCAACTTCAGGAAGTCTGGAAACTTTCTAGAGCTAGTTGAAGTTCATTCATTTATTCTATGGCTATTTAATAATATTTTTGGAAACATTTAATGTGTTTAATGTGTCAGTAGTTGATTCATGCGGAGCTGGAATCTACATAACATTTCTGGACATGGTTAAATAATGAAGCATTTCTGTTTTTCTACTTCAAGAATCCACTGTTCACTTGCTGACTCATGCCCCCCCCCTGCACAGGTGCTGACGTAACAAGATAATCAATGTCATGCACGTCACCTGTCAGTGGTTTCAACGTTGCGGCTCCTCTGGGGGGATTTCACTGTTTCACTTGTAAAAAAAAAAAAAAAGAAGCAGTTTGTACTTGTGTGTTTTTACCTGAAAGGGTCTTTTTATGGCCATTAAGCTCCAGCAGTGCAAAGAGGAGGCTGCCTCCTGGGACACTGATGTTCTCTGATGCACTGACGGTGTGTGAAGACCACACCTGTGCAGTCTGGTCCAAGTCGTCCTCGGCTTTTATAAGACACATATTCCCCAGTCTCGTCTGTCCAGCTCTCTAATTATCCAAACAATAATCGTCATGTGATAATCACCAAGCCTAACGTCTGAGTTTGATTTTCATAGGTCGAGTATTTCAAAGGTTTTAAGGTGTCACAGAAATTTGAATACATCTGACTGCTTCACATAAGAGACACAAGTCCACAGACAATTTAAATGTTTCCATACTGAATAAATGAAATGACACTGGCGGTAATGATCGGTGTTGTTACAGAGAAACACAGTGTGTGTTTATAAATCGACTCTGTCAGGTTTAATGTGGAATAATCCAGTTTAGAACCAACTTGTAACTAAGGCAGAGACTAACGTGAGAACGAATCACTGCTTTAATGAACAGGTTCGCAGGTCGAGTAGTGGATAAGGTCAATAAGTCTAAATCTGGACAATGAAATTTTAAAGGTTAGGTTCACAGTCTGTCTGAAAACAGCTGTGATATTCAGCACTGAACTCAGATAACCTTTGACTGTGGAGTTTGTCACCTGGATGAGCATTAGGAAGGAATATCTTCATGGCCAGTATCAACATATTCTTACAGGATGACAACGGTCTTCTTAGAAAAACACATGCACACACTTTTACTGATGTGCAGTTCTGTAATGTTCAGATGGAGTCAGGAGACATTTAACATACAACACTGCATCATCTGCATGTGTTGAGCTGTAGACACTTCACACTTAACCCAGTTACCTGCTAGGTTTGGGCCCATATTTGATATTATCTATTATATTATATCATATTTCCTGCCATAGTCAATGTTTTTTCATATTATTGAAACAAATATTATTTTATTAATTTTTTTTGCAGTTTTATATATTATTTAAAAGAAGACAACAAGACATAAAATACAACAATATAATAATAATAATAATAATAATAATAACAATATAACATGGTATTTGGGCTGATATCGAGATATTACATATTGGACATAGTTCATACTTGAACAAGCAGCTACAGTGATACTCCATCATCATACGTGATCAGTTTTAAGATACATGTGACATATGGATATAATAACTTTGTATGTGGATAATTAGTTCCCTCATTAGACTTGTAAGCATCGTAAATATTTAATGAATATTTTTCTCTCTGACTGTTTGAAAACAAACCAGAACTTTTAAAAAGCATTTTACAGTAAAACCACATGAATGAAGAACCTTCACTTCTCCCTCTGTGTGTTAGCATGTGTGAGTTTCCATCACAGCGGACATTGTATATCCTCCCAAACAAACAAGCTGCCTCCTAAGAATTACTGCAGCATCTCGCCCAAAGCCCTGCCCCCCCCCCGTCTCACTGGAGCCTGCTCCCTCCCCCGCCTCTTATATTTCTGCCTGAGACTGAGACTCAAACGCAGCAGTTATTTATTTCTTGTTGGAGATTCATTACTTGTTGCTGGCGTACTTTGTGTGGTTGGTGTGGGCTTAATAAATTCAGGCTCTCTCCTCCTGCCTACTTCCACATCCACACAGCTCCCTACCTCAGCCACTCCAGGAAAATGTTCTGTGTGTGTGTGTGTGTGTGTGTGCGTGTGTGTGTGTGTGTGTGTGTGTGTGTGTGTGTGTGTGCGTGTGTGTGTGCGTGCGTGTGTGTGTGGTTGTCAATAGGTCTCCAGCTTGTGAAACAAAGCAGCACAGGGGTCTCTGTTTGAGGACTAAGGCAGTCTATACTAAGATCATCTAATCAGGAAGCTGTACAGTTTGAGCCCGACACACACACACACACACGCACACACACACACATACTCATATTCCTACAACACCCATGGCCATCCAATTACTGAACTGTCTGCTGCTTTTTGGAGGTTTTTCTTAAACTTTGCTGTTTCATTTGCCAGATTCTTCCATTACCTCACTAACAAGCTGCACTAACCTCACCGCTTATTTCTCTTGAGACTATTTTTCACTTCATCTTCATCTTCGTCTTCCTCTTCTACTCCTCTCCTCTCTCTCTTCTCCCTCCTCCTCAGCGTCAATATCATCAAATGAGAACAGCAGACGAGATGCAACCTGAAAATAACTCTCATTCAGCTCAGGTTAATATGATCAATACCAGCCATGATCAGTCAGAGTGAACATGAGTGTTGACTCGAGTTATCAGGTGGTGAAGACGAGATAAATACAGCTCACCTCAGCGCTCAGGCGCTCGGGCTGGTTGGACAAACACCTTAAGTTAAGATTTTCCTTAGAGTCTGAGTTAAGGCTTCCTCAAGTATTTAAGGTTTTCTCCTTGTCTTAGTCTCAAACTTCAGGAATGACCAAAGTTCACCTGGTGAAGTTCCGTCCAAACAACAGCAGGATGAGATCACAGCTATCATTAGTGCAACAGTCAACAGTCTCCATGGAAACAGTCGAATTTTACTGCTGTAAAATCTCATTGTTTGCTGTAAATCTCTTAACTTTTTCCTTAATGAAGGAAATCTCCCTCAGCTAAAGAGAAATTCAACCTTAAGTATCAGACTTAG
>NW_019174324.1:140635-156156 GCF_002260705.1 Seriola dumerili
TTCTGACTTCCCAGAGAAAGATCAGCCGTCATGAATAATTCCACACACATCGTGTACTTGGTGACATCTTTTTATTTTCCCCCGCCTCACAATGGGAGGCAATTGAGCTTTTGTTTGTTTGTTTTTTGTTGTCTTTTTTTTTTTAAGATGGGAGGACAATTAAAAGAGTGATGAGGAGTTCAAGGGGGGGGGGGGGGGGGAGGTGGGGGGGGGGGGGGGGGGGCGGAGGAGAGAGGAACAGATGAAGCAGCCACATAATGATGAGTGGGTGATGAATGACCCTGAACGTTCCTCATGCTTCATACAGATTTTCTGTGTGAGTGATGAAACTGTTGCGCCACATTAGTGCAGAGCAGGAGCTTCCTGAGCTGCAGAGGAGGAACTGAGGCTTCAAGAGTTTCAAGTATCAGCTGAAGGCTTGACCATCACACACACATTGAACCTGGTCACTAATGAAGACTGAATGTCTGTGCTCTAATGAAAGCTAAAATTCGTTTAATTCAGTAAGATGTACATCTCCACTGTACTACGTCATAATTACCACTCTGCTGAGAACACTGACTCCTTCATCAAATTCTGTTTTCATTCATCTGTTATTTCTCATGGCGTCTGCTTTGCTGTCAGTGACACCTAACACTTCCTGCAGGTATTTCAAATTAAAAGACAACCCTGTCAGAGGGATGTTATCAGAACCATGACCTTTTCCCTTCGAGTCACTGTAAAACTTTTATCTCTCAGAGTTTTTTGAAAGAAACTGGACTGGGGGGCAATGACTCATGGGACTTCAACAACACTCAACATGTTAACGACCCCACAAGAACTTAAACCCCCCACTAGTCACTCAGGCTTCGTCCACACTAATAGGTTTTCATTTTAAAACTAAAACAATCTCCATCCACACTAACATGCCTGAAAACACATGTCACATGACCATTCACTACACTGAGCATGTGCGAGCCGGCGTAAACAGGAAGTAGATTGTCTCCTCTGAAGTAGGAACAGCAGAGACAGTTGTAGCATTAAAACAGAGAATGTAAGTGAACAACAGCTGCTAGCAAAGACAACAAGGTCAGTAACACTGTCATTCATCATCATGTTGTATTCACCACTGGTAGTCCAGGCTGATGACAGCCAATCAGGAGAGACCATGGCTGTGACCTCATTATAAAGGTCTCAGTTTCTGTCCAGACTACAACACAACCCCAGAGTTTTCAAAATAAAACACAACTCCAGAGCTTCCAGACTACAACACAACCCCAGAGTTTTCAAAATAAAACACAACTCCAGAGCTTCCAGAATAAAACACAACCCCAGAGCTTTCAAAATAAAACACAACTCCAGAGCTTTCAGAATAAAACACAACCACAGAGCTTTCAAATAAAACACAACTCCAGAGTTTCAAACTAAAACACAACTCCAGAGTTTCAAACTAAAACACAACCCCAGAGCTTTCAAAATAAAACACAACCCCAGAGTTTTCAAACTAAAACAGGTCCAGCAGAGTTTCTGAAAGTCTCTGTTTTGGGGCTCGAACACCCCGGAGTGGTGTGAACAGCAGGAGGAAACGCAGAAGAAGAGATGAGTTTTAAAACTAAAACGTAGTAGTGGGGACGTAGCCTCAGTGTAAAGACGTTCATTAATACTTTAACAACCAAATGTCGCAGATCCATCTTACCTTCACTTCTGAACATGACCCAAAAATACATATCCAGAAAGAAAACAACAACAAAGAAGCTCCACACTTATCCTTGTCATCTTCCCATCAGCTGCCTCTCAACACTCATACTGCTCTGGGTTCTACCAAGTTCCTTCTCCCATAATTCACTCCATCTGCCGTCCATCTATCCATCTTAATGTTAATGAATGCATAACTTCACCCGCTGATTCACACAGACACATAACAACATGTCTTTGGTCATTTAGTGACCAGAGAGAGAAACTGAAACTTCTTCAGTTCAAAGTGTTGCTGTTGAATCTCAGTTCAAAACCCAGATATATAATTCACAGAATTTGTTATTATGTAGCTTTTGACTTGGCATTTTTTCTTCTACCTGAAATATTAATTATGCTATTTTTACTACCCCAATAAATCTGTTTTAATTAGTAACACCCACGCCACTGCCTCTGCATGTTGCACAAGAAATTAGTTTCCCCAGAGGAAGTTTAACTTGTGTCAAAGTCAGTCAATAGTTTTAATTCTAGTAAAGACGTGTGAACTGTGAAAGTGAGACGTGAAACAGATAAAAGGAGGGAGAGACACATGGACAGAGGGAAGGGGAACGAGGACAGGATGGAGGCTAACAGGCGAGGAGACACATAAAGGAGAGAATAATCATGTTTACTCAGCGCTAAGAAAGTCGGAGGTAAAACACAAGTACAAAACTAAATATTTTTATACTTCCTTCGTGTCAAATATGGAAGTGGATAAATGAATATTTCCATCTGGACTGTGGTGGAGCAGAAGAATAAAGTAGCAGAATATGAAAAGTAAAGTACAAGTACCTCAAAATTTTACTCAAGTACAGTACTTAAAGTAAATGTACTCAGTTTATGAAGCCTCATATCAAAGAAGAGGAAAGAGAACTGATTCAACTCGGAGGTCTGGAGGAGCGGGCCGTCACCTCTTCAGCCAATGACCCGGACCGCCACACGTATGTGCTGTGGAGGACGACTGGACCAGAACTCCAGCAGCTGTGAAGCTCGCTGCCGGTGGAGAGAAGTACCACAGACTGTAAAACCACCAGCAGCTGCGGTAACACACAGAGTGGTGGATCATGTTTGTGAATGGTAATCTGAACGTATCCGTTAGCAACAAATGAATTTTCCCCGTCAGAGAGGTGACGTTCCACATCCCCAGGACCAGTCACACCTGAGACTGTGGCGAAGGTTCACCTTACAGCTCGACAGTGACCTGAAGAATAGGGCCAAGAAAAGTCAGTCTGACTGTCCTTGAGATTAAACCCTGTAGAACATCTGTGGATAGACCTGAAGATGGCGGTTCACAGACTCTTACCATCCCAGTAAGTTTCTCCTATAATCAGGGAGAACTGGCCCTTTAATTGACTTTAACCCTCTGGAGTCGGGATGATGTTTTGTCTAAAGCTGTTTAAAATAACATAACACATTTTACAAATATTAAATATAATCATTCAGAATATGATCAAAGTTTAAGTTTGTAAAATAAAATAAAGCTGCAGAGCTACAGTCTACTCAGGCCTACATGTGAAGAGATTTTATTGCACTATTCGCACTGAAAATATTGATATTTAAAACTTTCTTTTAATAAATGATGTGTATTAGATCATGTTTGAAAGCCCCACCTCAGCTGCTTTTCTCAGCTTGTCTCTACGTGACCATATAAATAAAGTTATGTTCATGTAAATAAAACATGGTCATTGTATTCCCCAGTGAATAGACAGACTCCAGAGGGTTTAAGAAGGATTTCGTTCACTTTCATAGTAACTTTGACCAGAATCTGGATCCGACTCGCGGCCTCATGTTAGTGGACTCCACTGTGTGTAGCAGCAGTAAATCACAGTGAGCTGACAGTGAGTAACCGCCGAGCCTCTGCGTCGCCTCGCAGTCAGCTCTGCGTTGTGCTGGAGAATAAAAGGTCAAAGCTTCAAGTCTATTATGGAACAATGCAAATCCATTTGGTGGGACCATCTGCATTGTCTGCCTCTCTCCTGTTCTGCAGCACAGCGACAGAGGGGGCGGGGGCTGCTCCTCACAGACAGACAGACAGACTGAGCAGATGGCTCACACTCTCTCCGCTTCCAATTAATCTCTGGCTTTTACTGCAACTCTTCTTAACCTGCACTCGCTGGCCCAATCATCGAGCTACACCAAAACCCATATGGCTGGGAAACTCGCACAGGTGGCAGTTCATCCCCGGCATGATGCCAGAGTAACATACTAACACACACACACACACACCAACACACACTCGCTCATGTGTATGCAGTTACAGCACAGTCCAAAATAAAACACCCTACTGAGGAAACTGTTACTTTACTTCCTCATAGATCTTTAATATGAGCACACGAAACAAGAGCTAATAACTAGGAAGTGGAGTGAGCTGATTAAGTAGTTGCCTGTATATTTACAACAAAGTGTGTTATAGCCAGGTTTACAAATAAAATGAAATTGGTCCAATTGCAGACAGTAAAACACTGAGTCGTGCTTTGATGTGATTCCATCCTGTTCGTTTCTGTGACGTTTCCAACGGAGGACATTTCATCCGTACAGTTTTCTGTCTTGTCTCTATTTCAGTTGATGCTGAAACGTTGCCAGTGAAGCTTGGCTGGGCTTCAAACTGAGAAATGGTTTTCAGTGAGTGAGTATATCCAGCACTTCTCAGTATTTACTTTTTTCCACAATGAAGTTTTATTCATGGCGGGAGTGAAAATCGGGAGCAGCTCCTTTTTCCATCAGTCAGACCCTGGATTCCAGACTTTCTTTAAAGCTCCTCCAGTGTAAAGGTCTCTGTCCATGTGTAGTGTGATTATAGATCAGCTCTAGCTTCTATATTAATACTGTGAAAGTATCAAAGCCTCAGTCCACAGAGAAATGCACACAGCCTGTATTCAGAAACTGAGCCTTAAAACCAGCCGTCAGGACTTCTGGAACTTTGTGATGTCACAACAAAGCAGTCACCAAGCCCCGCCCACCTGGACCCACCATCCAAACCTTGCAGGATTTGGTTTCTCTGAGTGTTTTTACCTGAAATCTGCTTTATTTTTATTGGATCACTCAGAAAACAGTCAGCCAATCAGAAGAGAGGCTCAGAGCCTCCTCTCTTCTGATTGGTTCACTGACCTGGTGTTACTAGAGCTGCAGAGAGAAGCCTGAGAGAGGAGATGTAAAACTACACTGAGATGGTTTTTATATCTTCTGATGGATCAACACGTGCACCTCCAAAAATGTCTAGGCATTTTATAGCAGCAATGTTTTGCTATATTGTGACAAACATTTTCCAACCCCATGGCATGTAGCCCTCCAAAATTAAGTCGCCAGGGGAATATTTTAGTCGCATTTGGCGAGTGGCGACCGTTGGTTTACAGCCCTGCTTACAGTATGTGTGGGATAGAGGTCAGTGAAGTGCGTCACTGATAATAGTCAGATAAAATGACAAACAGTGGCATTAGAGTCATGGGGGACAAATCCCTCACTGTGCCACTAACAGAAACAATTACAGCAGGTGGTTAGGGAATGGATTACTGCAGAGAACGTACACAGGGGAGGACAGTACGTTTAAGTACATTTACTTGAGTACTGTACTTGAAAACTAAACTTCTGACTTTGACTCCTCTACACTTAAAGACAATTATTAACTATGAAGTACTCATTACTTTGAATTCATTTTCTCTTATTTTCTATTTTTCTAAAATGTGATAAACCCTGCACTTGAACTGGGCAGGGTCCTAATGAAGGCTGATCCATGTCAGGACACTGCCATGCTGTTTTGTGAGGGGTGGGGCGTATTAAATCAAATCAAATAAAAAACACTAGCTGTCCTTTTGTTGATTCAGTCGTTTTTATGGTCATTTCTACAGACTCATATTTATTCTACAAGATTTAAATTAAACAGGTTCTACAGACAGTGCATTGAGTTGGTAGATCTAAAGTCATTAGGTTGTGTAAATGCACTGTGGCACGATGCAACAATGCATTTTGCACCTCTCGGCATACAGATCATAAACAGCATCAAACATTGCGTTGATATCTTTACAGTTTTAAACACTGTCGATCTTCCTCCTCGTTGTTCGACTTCACTTCAACTGCAGACAAACTTTTATTTTAATGTGGAACTTCTCCAGTTTGTGCACTTTGTGCCAGAATCACATACATCAAGACGTCATTTAATATCTCGCTGCCCCATTTGTTATGATTAATCTATTTTTATTCACATCCTCCCACACACACCTCATTCTTTACTTCATCGCAAGTGATGAGTTACTAATTGCTTTACTTCCTTGAGTAGGTGTGAAGATGTAATTTTCTGCTTGTGATGTGTGTACAGGTGACACCGGTTAGTTTGACAGGAAAGCTAAATATAGAGCTTCATGCTCAAGATCACACACACACACACACACACACACACACACACGCGCACACACACACACACACACAAATACCTAGTAACTACCTCCTACCTGTGTTCCCAGCATGCTTATGTGCCCAGCTGATTGATCACACAATAAAGAAGGATCAAAGATTTGGTCCTTCTTCACACAGCTGATCACAGGGCACAGGATAAAGGAACATCTGTGTGTGTGTGTGTGTGTGTGTGTGTGTGTGTGTGTGTGTGTGTGTGTGTGTGTGTGTGTGTGTGTGTGTGTGGTCCAGGTATTACTTGTGTTGTGGGGACACAGCCACATTATTGGGACAAAAAGCAAGTCTCCGTAATTTAAATCATTACATTTAAGATGAAGACATGTTTTAAAGTCTTCTTCCACCTTTTTCCTTTTGTAGTTTGCACATGGAAACGAGGTTTATTAGTTTTAGTTATATGATATATATCAATATGTGAATACAGACACAACTAAAGGATGTCTTGTACTGTTCTCTGTGGCGTTTGTCTTTAACTTCAAAGCTCCATATTTTCTTCTTCTTCTGTGTTTTATTTGAAGTATCGATCTATAAGAAGATATAAAAACCATCTCAGTGTAGTTTCACATCTCCTCTCTCAGGCTTCTCTCTGGAGCTCTAGTAACAACAGGTCGGTGAGCCAATCAGAAGAGAGGAGGCTCTGAACCTCTCTTCTGATTGGCTGACTGTTTTCTGAGTGATCCAATAAAAATATAGCAGATTTCAGGTAAAAACACTCAGAGAAACCAAATCCTGTAAAGGTTTGGATGGTGGGTCCAGGTGGGCGGGGCTTGGTGACTGCTTTGTTGTGACATCACAAAGTTCCAGAAGTCCTGACGGCTGGTTTTAAGGCTCAGTTTCTGAATACAGGCTGTGTGCATTTCTCTGTGGACTGAGGCTTTGATACTTTCACAGTATTAATATAGAAGCTAGAGCTGATCTATAATCACACTACACATGGACACAGACCTTTACACTGGAGGAGCTTTAAGGTTAGGGTTAGTGTTAGTCAAGCAGTAATTATGGATAAAGTCTCCAGATAATGAATGTGTGTGTGGTTTATGTTTAATTTTGTTGGGGTGTATAAATAATAAATCCATCGTGCATTTAGAAGAAAGAGCCAGAGAGAAGTCAGGTGTCGAATATTCTGTGGCGAGGAGAGAGGATGAAAAGATTGAAAGATGAAGGAGGAATGGACAAAAGGGAATAGGAGAGAGGATGATGGGGAAAAAAACAGATGAATAAGGGAGAAGAAGAAGAGAAAGACTGAAGAAACAAAAGTAAAGAATTAAAGAGAAAGAGCAAAGGAATTGAAAGGTAAAGAACTTGTTATCATTATCAGATATATATATATATATATATATATATATATCCAGTTTATGGATGTTCCACGTAGAGCTCCCCCTAGAGGCCTGGAGCTCTGACGTGTTGTCTGGATTTGCAGCGTCTTTTCTGTTGCATTTGTTTTGAAGGTTCCTGTGTTTTTGTTGTTGCATCGTTTGTGTATTTGCAGCGTGTTTGTTGTTCATGTTTTTGTTTCGTCTTCCTGCAGCTCGTTTACGTTGTTGTGTTTGTTTTGTATTTTCGTGTGTGTGTTTTTGAATCTGCATCGTTTCTCCTGACGGACGCGTCGTGGGTCGTTGCAGCTTGTTTCGTCTCGTCGGCCTCCGTGAACTTTGCTGTGAGGACAAATATTTTTAAATCTGAGGTGTACGTTTTGCGACACCAAGATTCATCAATAACAGATCAATGATGTTTTAGATTTCATGGAGGGAAACCAGAACCCAGTCGATGGATTCACTTAGAACTTTCATAAGAAAAACTAAAGGAAGACAAGAAAGGGAAGAAGAAAGAACTGTTATGTAAGAGGGAGGAGAGGCAGATAGAAGTGCGCTGCTCCTCTCCTGAGATCATCTTCTTTCTTCCTCTTCCAGGCCCATTAGCATCTGATCAGAGCTGAGGTCGTAATTAAAGATGACCAGGTGCTGCTGACGGTAAGTACACCTGAGCCCACCGGAGAGCGGGAGGATGGAGGGGATGGCTGGAAATGAGACACACACTGACAGAAGATGAAGAGAGAGACAGACGGAGGGAATTCAAATTCTAAAAAGCCCTATTACAATTTGAATAACTACACATCACAGTCAAACCTCCTCAACAAGCACAAAAGTCATGCTTGATAATGAAGCCGCGGAGAGACGGAGTCGTCTGAATACCCTCAGAAAAAAAACGGGATTTCTGAGAATGAGTACAAGGTTAGCCTTGTTAGAGCCTATGAGGTTTTGTCATTCATTTGACAGTGTTTGAAAAGCCACTTTTATGCCACAAAGAAATCACATTTTGATGGAAATGTGGGCTCCAGTAATGAGTTTGTCTTTTTTTTCTCTCTTTTAGGGAACGGGAGTGTAAATGAAATGCGACACAACATCATTATACATATTCATGAAAGCAGCTCAGTGAAGGCCACTTCACGGAGAGAAGATTCATGATTTATTTCTCATCACAGTATTATCACATTTGTAACTGATGAAGCCAAACTGAGGAGGTTTGTGCAGAAAGCCCTAATTACCTTGATCTGTGTCTCTGAACCTAAAGCACATGTGAAGAGACGCAGAGACGGAGCGTCTGTTATCGTCTTCAGTCTGTCTTCATTTCTGTGAACATGGATGTTTTCTTGGCCTGTTCCTTGGTCTGTGGGAGGGGCATCAACAAGGTCTTTTCTCTGTCACACATCAAGCGCGAAAGGTAGGCGAGACGCCGGATCTCTAGATCACGTGACGACACGCGTCTCACACAGGAGAGATGGAACAGTTAAAGTGATTTATTCATGATTAAATAACAGAAACCTGCTTTAAATTAGGATGTTTTCACTACACAAATTTGGCATAATGTATCTGCCAAATAAAAAGCACAGTTGATCATTTTGCTGGAGGGGGGGCAGTGTGACGTCAGGCTGGACGTGTTGGTGAAGAGATGAAGCTCCAGACGTTCTCCTTTGCAAGAAACTCAATTTGTTTTAATGAGTTCAGGCTGCTCAGTGTGCACGTGTGTGTGTAGATCTGTGTGTGTGTGTGTGTGTGTGTGTGTAGATCTGTGTGTGTGGGGGGGGGGAGTTACAGAACAAGAGAGAGATGGCACAGGGCGCATGCTAATATTTCTGAACGTGTGCACGTGTGACTGTAAGTAATTGCGGCTCGGCACAGACAGCCTGTGCAGCCGGAGCGAGGTACAGTTGACCTTTCCAAGTGTGACAGTTAAAATGGCATCAGCAGCCGGCACGACGCGGCGCCGAGCGAGGGGAGGGAGGAAGGTGTTGATGGCATCAGCTGTCCTGGAGGAACGCCACGAGACGAGCCGCACCACTTCCTCTTCCTCACTATCGATCTCTGAACTGCATTAAGATCATAAAACTCAGTATAAATAGAAGTGTTTGCTCATATCACCTGGGCAACAGCAAATTCATACGTCACCACTTCTGAGTTCACGCCATGTTTTTTAAGTTGAAAAACTTTATAAAGTGCTATATATGTGAGAGGCAACAAGATGCAACATGGAGATAAAAATCATCATAAAAATACAAACATATAGACAAATATACATAAATACATCCCAACCACTGCATATCCAGATAACTGAGCTTTATAACAAAATAAAAATGAAAACTACAGAGATCATAGACTTGCCCAGTTCCACGGCCCGGATCTGGCCCATATACAGCACATTTTCAGGTGCTACTTCCATATCTGGACCGGTTTTAGCACACAGAGGATTACAACCGGAATCTGCCCAGATGTGGACGCACATGGGCCAGACTTGGGCCGAAGACCATACATACAGTATGTTGCAGAAGTTTTATTTTGTTGTTTGTATACATGGATGAACGCAGCCTGTGACTCCCACATGTTCCTCCTGACAGGAAGTGGTTTCCCGCTCACCTCAGTCTCGCTGCGACCTTCAGCAGACGGTCTTGGCAGCAGACTGATCTGGTACATGTTTCCACGGTCGGTGAATTTGTGAAGATGCTTGAGGCACTTCCTTTCGTTCAGTCCGGCCTCGTCTCTCCTGTCTTCTCGATGTTGAGTAATATCAGACTTTTGACGTGTGCTGGTTGCTTCAGTCTTATTATGAAAGGGTGTCGTGTACGTGTCATGTCTGCTCTTCACTGTCTGATTCTCATTTACATTTTACGTTGAGGAGCAGAGGAGACGGAGCAAAGCACATGATACAGTTAACCTGTCACTGGAGGAGGAGTCTCCATTTCCACTGTCGTCTCTTACCTTTACCCGTTTCTATTGGCAACCATGATGAACACAAGTACAACACACTGGTCCTCATAGTTCGCTACACACACACACACACACACATTATGGAAGAGACTGTCCTGTAATAAACGAGTCGGTGCAGCAGGTTAATATGACCCATTGTATAGTTTGTTTTGTTGCTAAGCGACATCTAGTGGTCAAACTCTACCGCTGTGACCTCACCGGAGGTGACGACCGCAACACGTGACCACGAGCTTTGCTGACTTGTTTTCAAAATGAACGTTTTACTTTTCCCATGTTTCCCTCTGTGTCGTGCGACATGGAATTTACGCCACCGTTGGCGGCGTTCCTCAGTCTCCATTTACACAAGTTTGAAAACACGTGGGCGGTCCCTCCTTTTCTGCTGCGTAGCCTTCGTATGTGGCGACCGTTGAGGGTGAGAAGTGCGCTCGCCGTTCACTGCGTGTTGTTGTACTCGTCTATGTGAACACTGTAATGCTCTCAAAACAACAAGTGTGAGTGTGGAAGTGAACTGAGACACAGCATACAACGGTATCCATAGCAACGGTGCATAGAGCGTAGTGATCGCAGTTATGTCCGTGGGCGCTGCGGTTAATCAGCAGATCGGAAGGGCAGAGTAATTAAGCATGTTTGAAATAATATATAATGTTGGAGGAAAATATTAATGACGTAGAACATATCTCAGGCTTCATCTTCGTCTGGTGCGAATGAGACCGTGTTCTGATGCTGCGCTCGTTATTATGAGCTTTTAACTCTTTGTGTTCAGCAGCAGAGACGTTCAGAGTTTAAATATCAGACTGAGTTCAGACTTGTTGAAAAACCTGCTGCCATTTCGATTTTATCAGAAAAAATATACAGTGTATATATATATATATACAACTTTAATTATAGATAAATGTTTATGTATTTAAAACCCGCCTACATCACTGTAATATGATAGGAGGATGGATGGGTCAACAAAACACAGGACAGCGGCGTTCGATTCCCGCGTGAAAACAGCAGTTCATGTTATTTTTTTAATCTGCTCCACGTTGTTATTATTGTAACCATGACAACAAAGATCATCTAACCTTAAGGAAGTACTTGCTCTAACTCAAACCACCATCTTTTCCTAAACCTCACCAAGCCATGTTCATTTATTACTGTAACCATGGCGACAAAGGTCCGGTACGTTTGCCGCCATAGGAGATCTGTTTCAGGAGACACTACGTGTCATGAAGAAATAAAGGAAATAAATAAATAAAGTTACCGTCCCTCAGTGGTGAAAGTGACGCAGACCATCCACAGCAGATCACAACAGACAGACAACAGTCATGTGACAGGTGAAGTCAGACACCTGAGCAGAAGCCACATCCCAACCCGCTCAGTGTAAAGACAGAAACTGCTTCCTGCTGCGTGTTTTTGGGAATCTGTGACAAAAACAGGCTGTTTGGGAAATTGGAGTGCGAGTGGAATAAGTATGAGGAGATTCATCGACAGGAGAGGGCACTTGTTATTTTTCACATAATAGATCGGAGCCGACTTCGCTGATGTGAAGAGTCAAAACAAACGTTCTCTAACAACAACTCTCAATGCACAATATTCAGAGGTGATGAAAGAGAGGGAGCGAAGGAGGAGGGTAACAGTCAACTCTAAAGAAGCAGGATAAAGGAGGGAAGAATAAGAGGCAGCTGAGGGGAGGAGGGTGGAAGGCGTGACCTTGTGCAGGACGGAGATCGTTCTGAAGAGATACTCTGGTTCCTGCACAGCCAGGAACACACTCAGCCACACCTCTGTGCTGTGACTGCTGGATGCCTCACACTGCAAACAGTAAAGAGTATTTATTTATTAGTATTTATTCTGGAGCTTTTAATTTGACACACAGATGAACTGAGTGTTTTCCCCCAAAATGTGTCACTGTTGCGTTCAGGTGTGTTGGACGGATCAGTGATCAGTCAAAGCAGATGTTTTCATCTGTGCATCATCTGAGCTTTTGGGACGCTGGGTGTTTGTTAAACTTCAGATTTATCTGAGAACAAGTTGCACATGATTCAGTCTGAATCTCTCTGTTGTTGCCTCAGCCAGTGGGGATTTTGCTTTTGGACAAATATGTTTTTTTGTTTGTTTGTCTGCATGTTAGTCAGCTGTTTCTCTTAACAACTACTCAACAGGTTCATTTCTTTTTGATCGTGGGCAACAGAAGACATGAAGAGGTTTATGCCAACGTTTATGTCCAATACCGACGTTTTAAACTTCTATGGTTAGGAGAAACTTTTGGAAATGGTAAATAAACTGTGCTGAAGGCAGAGTTAGGGTTAGGCAGTAAGTGTATGTGTATCTTTACAACGCAGGTGGAACTAATGTTTTCAACAGAGCGTGAACAGCCAACAGACAGTTGCTGTCTGAGCAGCACAGAGTCCTCAGCGAGGGGCTGCTGCTTTCAGGAGCGGAGGAAAGTTGAATACTTTTCGCTGGAACACTGTTGTGTTTGTCTCATTTGCCAAGAGACGGTTGAGTTCAATGTGAGGAGACATACGAGACTAGACATGATTCAAACCTGCGACGGTCCTCCAGTGGTCGGGTGGAGAAAGTTAAACATCATGAAGCTCGCTGAGAAACAAGTTCTCCTCTTCTCCAACACCTGACCTGATTACACTTTTTATTCCTCCCCGCCGGCGACAGCCAGAGCCGTCCTCTCAGGAACACGATATCTCAGTCACACCTAGACAGAACACAGACATTCACTAGGACTCAAGCATGAACTGATTAGACTTTGGGAGTCAAAGGTCAAGGGCGTGGTGACCTAATGAAACACAGTTTTGACCTTGTGAACACAATATCTCAGTAACGCCTTGGGGGAATTTCTTCACATTTGTTAAAAACTTTCATCTGGACTCAAGAACAAACTGATTAGATTTTGGTTGCTAAAGGTCAAAGGTCATTTCTCAAGACTTCACACAAATTATGACAAAATTTCACACAGATGTTTAATATTTTCTCTGACTCTGGATAAACAGCGATGTAACCTGAGACTAGTCTGAGTGGCGGAGGGATACGACCACGAGGAGGTGGTTCTAGTTATTAATAACTACAGTCTGCTCTGTTGTATTTAAGTGGCTAACTGAATTACCCAAAGACTCGGGGACCTCTGGGGTACCCTGGGGGTCTTGGGCCCCAAGGCAGCTGCCTGCTATGATGGGAAGTGAAGGGAGGGATGACAAATGGCTACAAAGGCCCTGAGCAAATCACAGTGAAATCAGGTTTTATCCATTTGAAAAAGTAAAATATTTTGGGTTCATGATGAAACGGTGTCGGGACTAATCAGAGTGTCAGAGGACGTCAGTAGAGGAAGTCAGTAGAGTGGAGGGGGTAGAGTGGGCGGTTCTTCAGAGGACGTCAGTAGAGTAGGCGGTTCTTGAGAGGAAGTCAGTAGAGTGGGCGATCCTTCAGAGGGCGTCAGTAGAGTGGGCGGTTCTTCAGGGGTGTCAGCAGAGTGGGCGGCCCTTCAGAGGACAGCAGTAGAGTGGGCGATCCTTCAGAGGGCGTCAGTAGAGTGGGCGGATCTTCATAGGACGTCAGTAGAGTAGGCGGTTCTTCAGAGGAAGTCAGTAGAGTGGGCGGATCTTCATAGGACGTCAGTAGAGTAGGCGGTTCTTCAGAGGAAGTCAGTAGAGTGGGCTGTCCTTCAGAGGGCGTCAGTAGAGTGGGCGGTTCTTCAGAGGACGTCAGTAGAGTAGGCGGTTCTTCAGAGGAAGTCAGTAGAGTGGGCGGATCTTCATAGGACGTCAGTAGAGTAGGCGGTTCTTCAGAGGAAGTCAGTAGAGTGGGCTGTCCTTCAGAGGGCGTCAGTAGAGTGGGCGGTTCTTCAGAGGACGTCAGTAGAGTAGGCGGTTCTTCAGAGGAAGTCAGTAGAGTGGGCGGTCCTTCAGAGGGCGTCAGTAGAGGGGACGGTTCTTCAGAGGACAGCAGTAGAGTGGGCGATCCTTAAGGGGTGTCAGTAGAGTGGGCGATCCTTCAGAGGGCGTCAGTAGAGTGGGCAGATCTTCATAGGACGTCAGTAGAGTGGGCGGTTCTTCAGAGGGTGTCAGTAGAGTGGGCGGCCCTTCAGAGGGCGTCAGTAGAGTGGGCGGTTCTTCGGAGGACGTCAGTAGAGTGGGCGGTTCTTCAGAGGGTGTCAGTAGAGTAGGCGGTTCTTCAGAGGAAGTCAGTAGAGTGGGCGGTCCTTCAGAGGGCGTCAGAGTGGGCGGTTCTTCAGAGGACAGCAGTAGAGTGGGCGGTCCTTCAGAGGACGTCAGAGGAAGTCAGTAGAGTGGGCGGTTCTTCAGAGGGTGTCAGTAGAGTGGGCGGCCCTTCAGAGGGCGTCAGTAGAGTGGGCGGTTCTTCATAGGACGTCAGTAGAGTGGGCGGTCCTTCAGAGGGTGTCAGTAGAGTAGGCGGTTCTTCAGAGGGTGTCAGTAGAGTGGGCGGTCCTTCAGAGGGCGTCAGTAGAGTGGGCGGTTCTTCAGAAGGCATCAGTAGAGTGGGCGGTTCTTCAGAGGACGTCAGAGGAAGTCAGTGGAGTGGGCGGTCCTTCAGAGGGTGTCAGTAGAGTGGGCGGTCCTTCAGAGGGCATCAGTAGAGTGGGCGGTCCTTCAGAGGACAGCGGTAGAGTGGGTGGTCCTTCAGAGGAAGTCAGTGGAGTGGGCGGTCCTTCAGAGGGTGTCAGTAGAGTGGGCGGTCCTTCAGAGGGCATCAGTAGAGTGGGCGGTCCTTCAGAGGACAGCGGTAGAGTGGGTGGTCCTTCAGAGGAAGTCAGTGGAGTGGGCGGTCCTTCAGAGGGTGTCAGTAGAGTGGGCGGTCCTTCAGAGGGCATCAGTAGAGTGGGCGGTCCTTCAGAGGACAGCGGTAGAGTGGGTGGTCCTTCAGAGGAAGTCAGTGGAGTGGGCGGTCCTTCAGAGGGTGTCAGTAGAGTGGGCGGTCCTTCAGAGGGCATCAGTAGAGTGGGCGGTCCTTCAGAGGACAGCGGTAGAGTGGGTGGTCCTTCAGAGGAAGTCAGTGGAGTGGGCGGTCCTTCAGAGGGTGTCAGTAGAGTGGGCGGTCCTTCAGAGGGCATCAGTAGAGTGGGCGGTCCTTCAGAGGACAGCGGTAGAGTGGGTGGTCCTTCAGAGGAAGTCAGTGGAGTGGGCGGTC
>NW_019174324.1:156181-167063 GCF_002260705.1 Seriola dumerili
GGAATAAAATAGATGCCTTAGGAATGCATTGGAATTTTCTTTAGAAACCCACAAAATTTCACCTTTTTTCTACAAAAATTCCACCTTTTTCTGAGTCACCCAGCTCCCTCATACCTGCACGTAAAATGGGATTCAAAACTATAAAACGGAGGAAAACTTCTGCTCTCTCCAAAACCACAGCAACTTGTTTTACATAACATGTAAACTTTTTCAAAACTATGAGCACTCAAAGGAAGGAGTGGAAATTCACTTTTTCTTCAAAAGTTAGAGTGACAGCGTGCAGTGGCTAGAGTGCCGTTAAGCAGTAAAAAATAACCTTATTTTTATTTTTAATCGAGCTCACGCCAAACCGTAAAAAGGAGACAAATATTCTTTCTGAAAATGTAGACATAGTTGTTGGATTCATAAAATGTAACTTGACAGGCAGGGTTCTGCACAAAATTTAAACGGGGTCGAGTCCGGCAGCAATACCTGTCTCACTCTCATTGACACCTAATGAATCGTCTTTTTCTTTCAAAGAATCTCACTCTGTTTCGCACTGAGCTTACTCCACTCATTTTAAGAAATATCTGAATAAAATAGAGACTGTAAGAAACTTCTGGCTTCAGTGTCTGTCACGGTGTTTTCGGTTTTGAACAGTAGTAACGGTTTCCTCATATTGCAATGTTTGAAGCCATGTAGAAGCCAAATTCTGGGCAGATTTTCACATTGCCATGGCAACGGCAGCTCCTGACCTGTGTGTGTGTGTGTCGCCTAGCAACAGATAACCACTCCCACCTCCGCTAGCTTTACATTAGCCGCATGTTAGGTCTTAAATTACATTTAGTTAGGTCTATCTAAATATGTAAGTCCATTTTACTGCTTCCTTTGTGTGCTTTTCTTTTTTTTGTTAATGAGTGAATGAAGTTGTGACGGTCTCCGCTGAGACAGAGGAGAGGAGAAGCTACTAGCCCTCTCTCGCGTTCACTTCTAGTCGTGTGCTTCTCCTCCCCAGTAATGTTAAATTTACGCACCAAAAAAACATAATAGTGGTAATTTAAATAGCGGTTCATGGGATTTATTAACCCTCAGGGTCCTCTGTCCTTTTTTGGACATTTTCTTCACTTTTCTTTTTTGATTGCTGATCATTTTGGCTGTGTTACAGCTGAAGGTATGGATTTCTGCAAAAAAGTGTGTATCTTTTAAAATCTAATGTCAGTTACTTGTTACAGGTCTATTATACACTGGTAACACATTTTTACCCCTGGGTTTCCTCGCATCCAAAAAGGACACCCAAAGAAAATGCTATAAAAATCATCAATACTATCAATATTTTTTTCGCTTTTTTTTGCATACATCTCTTAAACACTTCAGTTCTGCTCAAACCTACCAAATGTTTATTAGTTTTCCGATTTTAACCCTTTAAATGCCAGTTTGAAGACATGTCCTCCTTGTTTTATTAAAAAAAACAACACAGAATAGACAGATATTTCCCCACATAATACATGATGAGAGGGATGTTGACATTTTTTATACTCAGAGTCTTTTATATCAAAGACATTTCTCAAAACCAGAATATGACAGGGTGACTTTTGAACACTGGAAATAAAATCAAGTAACTCATCCCGGCAGTAGCCCCCGTGGCACTCAAAATTTCCCTGGAATTTTCTATTATATTATTATTATATTATTTTGTCCACATTATTGCTGCATATAGCATATTTACAGGTGCCAATGAATTTAATTAATATAAATATGTTTTTAGGTCTGAGCTTCAGCAGTTCCGTCAACAAGGAGGAAGTTGCACCTCTGTCACTCAAACATCCATGATCTACATTTGTTATTAAAGTCTATTCAGTTATTACTTTACCTAGGAGCAGTTTGGTCGTAACTTAAAGTCACTATCACAGTATTCTTATTAATGAGCCAAGGTTTTGTGGTGTGCCATCAGTAGATGTATGATACGCCTGCATGTGTTGATGACTGTAATTCACACTGTGTCTGACTGCACAGACACAGAGGAGAGGAGAGAGAAAACCGACCAGAGATGATCTAAAGGTTCAGATGGGATCAAATTTATTTAATATGCCACCACAACTCACTGTGTCGCCATGGCAACCTCAGAAATCATACAGTCTACATGTTTCAGAGTTGTTGATGGAAGTATTTTTGGCGAAACATCATCCACATAAAGCATAAGAGCACCACCTTTCCACCAAAGTCTTTCTTCTCACCACTGTAGATATGCAAAACACTGGACCTGATATAATACATTACAAATACCACGGCCTCCAGCAAACATACTTGAATAAAATGCATGAAGGGAAACAGGGAAATATTTGTTGTTTTTGTGTTATTTTCCCTGGATGAAGTTGCCATGGATTTTGCAGAGCAGAGTGCAGCACACACTCACTGGTAAATATCATAAACATATGAGAAGCGTGAAAGCTAAAGGACCTGAGAGGGCGAGGATGAGAATCATAGATGAGAGAGAGAGCTTTCTCAGTCTCTCCACCTGACAGTAATTCCCAATAAGAGAGAGAGAGAGAGAGAGAGTGTGTGTTGTGTGTGAGTGTGTGTGAGCCAGGCAGGCGACAGGCAAGAGCAGAACTGGAGTGTGATGCCATGAAAGAGAAGGCACATGGGTCATTTTGATGGTTATTCTGAACATCACATAAGGCATGTGTCAGATGGACTATTAGCCAGAGCATATGCGGCAACACGCATCCACGCACACGCGCACACATCAGCGTCTGCACAACACACACCGGGTGTGTAAATGGCCCGTGGTTTGCAGCTCTGCTATGGGGTCTTCTTAAGTGGGTGATTATGTGTAAATGGTCATGTAATGACGTGTTGCCTTTCGCTAATGTCCCCATCAAAATTTCATGGCTTCGACGGAGCTGTGTCCCCAAAGACAGCATAATGGACACTCTCGGCTCGCACTGGTCCTTGGGAACAGAAGGTAATGTGGACGAGCACAGTAGGAGGTGAATCATCGAGCTGGGTAAGCATCATCTTTGGGACGCCTTAAATCTGAATCAGCCGGGGATTATAAAGTGAATGGATGAGCTGTTTTCATCCAGCTCTGGGACCAGTTTCACTGACCATCACACGTTTGGTCATTTCATGAAAGAGAAATCTCACAAAAGTGCCAGAAACATTTTCCAGAACCAACAAAGAGAGAGCAAACCTCCAAACGCCACACTACTCTCTACTAAAAAAAAAAAGTCTGAAACGTTAAATCTGGCCTCTTGGTCTTTCTTTTCTCTGACAATCCTGCTGATTGAATGGAAGCTTTACAGAAAACCTCAATCCCGTCTGAAGGAGAGGGTGCAGGGACACCCTGGAGGTTCAGGTGTTGACAGCCGACCTGTCAGACCTGGTATCAACATCTGTCTCAGGTGATCCGACCACCTGTGGCAGCTCAAAGTTCAGGTGTGAACGCCCTGAGACGCACGGAGAGCTGATCCTCAGACCACATTCAGAGTGGTCTGGACCGCCCACTCTACTGATGTCCTCTGAAGGGCCGCCCACTCTACTGACACCCTCTGAAGAAACCGCCCACTCTACTGACGTCCTACGAAGATCCCCCACCTCTACTGACCCCTCTGAAGGATCGCCCACTCTACTGACACCCCTGGAAGGACGCCCACTCTACTGACGCCCTCTGCAAGGCCGCCCACTCTACTGACACCCTCTGAAGGGCCGCCCACTCTACTATGTCCTCTGAAGGGCCGCCCACTCTACTGACTCCTCTGAAGACCGCCACTCTACTGCTGTCCTCTTGAAGGACCGCCCACTCCACTGACTTCCTCCGAAGACCGCCCACTCTACTGACTTCCTCTGAAGAACCGCCTACTCTACTGATGCCCTCTGAAGGACCGCCCACTCTACTGACGTCCTCTGAAGGACCGCCCACTCTATTGGACGTCCTCCGAAGACGTCTACTCCGTCTCCGAAGGGACGCCCCACTCTACTGACGTCCTCCGAAGGACCGCCCACTCTACTGACGCCCTCTGAAGGGCCGCCCACTCTACTGACACCCTCTGAAGAAACCGCCCACTCTACTGACGTCCTATGAAGATCCGCCCACTCTACTGACGCCCTCTGAAGGATCGCCCACTCTACTGCTGTCCTCTGAAAACCGCCCACTCCACTGACTTCCTCCGAAGGACCCCCACTCTACTGCTGTCGCTCTGAAGGACCGCCCACTCTACGGACGGTCCTCCGAGGACCGCCCACTCCACTGACTTCCTCTGAAAGGACCGCCCACTCCACTGACTTCCTCCGAAGGGACCGCCACTCTACTGACTTACTCCGAAGGACCGCCCACTCCACTGACTTCCTCCGAAGACCGCCCACTCTACTGACTTACTCCGAAGGACCGCCCACTCTTACTGACACCCTCTGAAGGACCGCCCCACTCCACTGACTTTCCTCTGACACCCTCTGAAGGACTGCCACTCTACTGACACCTCTGAAGAACTGCCCACTCCACTGACGTCCTCTGAAGAACCGCCCACTCTACTGACACCCCTGAAGAACCCCCAACTCTACTGACGTCCTATGAAGAACCGCCCACTCTACTGACACCCCTGAAGGATCGCCCACTCTACTGCTGTCCTCTGAAGGACCGCCCCACTCTACTGACACCCTCTGAAGAACCGCCCACTCTACTGACGTCCTATGAAGAACGCCCACTCTACTGACACCCCTGAAAAACCGCCACTCTACTGACACCCTGAAGGATCGCCCACTCTACTGCTGTCCTCTGAAGGACCGCCCACTCTACTGACACCCTCTGAGAACCGCCCACTCTACTGACGTCCTATGAAGAACCGCCCACTCTACTGACGCCCTCTGAAGGATCGCCCATCTACTTGACACCCTCTGAAGGACTGCCCACTCTACTGACGTCCTCTGAAGAACCGCCCACTCTACTGACGGTCCTCTGAAGAACCGCCCACTCTACTGACACCCTGAAGGGCCGCCCACTCTACTGCTGTCCCCTGAAGACCGCCACACTCTACTGACGTCCTCCGAAGGACCGCCCACTCTACTGCTGTCCTCTGAAGGGCCGCCACTCTACTGATGCCCTCTGAAGGACCGCCACTCCACTGACTTCCTCTGAAAAGACCACCCACTCTACCGCTGTCCTCTGAAGACCCCCACTCTACTGACACCTCTGAAGGACCGCCCACTCTACTGACTTCCTCTGAAGACACCACTCTACTGCTGTCCTCTGTAAGGACGCCCACTCTACTGATGCCCTCTGAAGGACCGCCCACTCCACTGACTTCCTCTGAAGAACCACCCACTCTACCGCTGGTCCTCTGAAGGACCGCCCACTCTACTGAACACCTCTGGAGACCGCCCACTCCACTGACATCCTCTGAAGAACCGCCCATCTCTATGACGTCCTCCGAAGACCGCCCACTCTACTGTGTCCTCTGAAGGGCCGCCCACTCTACTTGACGTTCCTTCCGAAGGATAGAGTGGGCGGCCCTTCAGAGGACAGCAGTAGAGTGGGCGGTCCTTCGGAGGACGTCAGTAGAGTGGGCGGTTCTTCAGAGGATGTCAGTGGAGTGGGCGGTCCTTCAGAGGGTGTCAGTAGAGTGGGCGGTCCTTCAGAGGACAGCGGTAGAGTGGGTGGTTCTTCAGAGGAAGTCAGTGGAGTGGGCGGTCCTTCAGAGGGCATCAGTAGAGTGGGCGGTCCTTCAGAGGACAGCAGTAGGACAGCAAGTAGAGTGGGTGTCCTTCAGAGGAAGTTCAGTAGAGTGGGCGGTCCTTCAGAGGGTGTCAGTAGAGTGGGGGTCCTTCAGAGGACAGCGGTAGAGTGGGTGGTCTTCAGAGGAAGTCAGTGGAGTGGGCGGTCCTTCAGAGGGCATCAGTAGAGTGGGGCCCTTCAGAGGACACAGTAGAGTGGGCGGTCCTTCGGAGGACGTAGTAGAGTGGGCGGTCCTTCAGGGGACAGCAGTAGAGTGGCGGCCCTTCAGGGTGGTCAGTAGAGTGGGCGGTTCTTCAGAGGACGTCAGTAGAGTGGGCGGTTCTTCAGAGGACGTCAGTAGAGTGGGCAGTCCTTCAGAGGGTGTCAGTAGAGTGGGCGATCCTTCAGAGGGCGTCAGTAGAGTGGGCGTTCTTCATAGGACGTCAGTAGGTGGGCGGTTCTTCAGAAGGGTGTCAGTAGAGTGGGCGGTCCTTCAGAGGACAGCAGTAGAGTGGGCGATCCTTCAGGGGTTCAGTAGAGTGGGCGAGTTTTTTCAGGGGTGTCAGTAGAGTGGGCGTTCTTCAATAGGACGTCAGTAGAGTGGGCGGTTCTTCAGAGGGTGTTTCAGTAGAGTGGGCGGTCCTTCAGAGGACAGCAGTAGAGTGGGCGATCCTTCAGGGGTGTCAGTAGAGTGGGCGGTTTCTTCATAGGACGTCAGTAGAGTTGGGGGTTCTTCAGGGGTGTCAGTAAGAGTGGGCGGTTCTTCAGAGGACGTCAGTGGAGTGGGCAGTTCTTCAGAGGTGTCAGTAGAGTGGGCAGTCCTTCAGAGGGTGTCAAGGAAGTCAGTGGAGTGGGCGGTCCTTCAGAGGGTGTGTCAGTAAGAGTGGGCGGTCCTTCGGAGTAAGTCAGTAAGAGTGGGCGGTCCTTCGGAGGAAGTCAGTGGAGTGGGCGGTCCTTCGGAGTAAGTCAGTAGAGTGGCGGTCCTTCGGAGGAAGTCAGTGGAGTGGGCGGTCCTTAGAGGAAGTCAGTGGAGTGGGCGGTCCTTCGGAGGACGTCAGTAGAGTGGGCGGTCCTTCAGAGGACAGCAGTAGAGTGGGGGTCCTTCGGAGGAAGTCAGTGGAGTGGGCGGTCTTCAGAGGACAGCAGTAGAGTGGGCGATCCTTCAGAGGGCGTCAGTAAGAGTGGGGGATCTTCATAGGACGTCAGTAGAGTGGGCGGTTTCTTCAGAGGGTGTCAGTAGAGTGGGCGGCCTTCAGAGGGCGTCAGTAGAGTGGGCGGTCCTTCGGAGGAACGTCAGTAGAGTGGGCGTCCCTTCGGAGGACGGAGTAGCGGTCTATCGGACGGACGTCCATAGAGTGGGCGGTCCTTCAGAGGACGTCAGTAGAGTGGGCGGTCCTTCAGAGGGCATCAGTAGAGTAGGCGGTTCTTCAGAGGAAGTCAGTAGAGTGGGCGGTCTTCTTGAGGATATGTCGTAGTGGGCGGTCCTTCAGAGGACAGCAGTAGAGTGGGCGGTCCTTCAGAGGACGATAGAGTGGGCGGCCCTTCAGAGGACATAGTCAGAGTGGGGGCCCTTCAGAGGGTGTCAGTAGAGTGGGCGGCCTTCAGAGGGCGTCAGTAAGAGTGGGGGTCCTTCAGGGGGTCAGTAGAGTGGGCGATCCTTCAGAGGGCGTCAGTAGAGTGGGCGGATCTTCGTAGGACGTCAGTAGAGTGGGCGGTCTTCAGAGGGTGTCAGTAGAGTGGGCGGCCCTTCAGAGAGACATCAGTAGAGTGGGCGGTCCAGCCACACCTCTGAATGTGGTCTGAGGATCAGATCTCCGTGCGTCTCAGGCGTTCACACCTGAACTTTGACTGACCACAGGTGGTCGGATCACCTGAGACGAATGTTGATACCAGGTCTGACAGGTCGGCTGTCAACACACGAACCTCCAGGGTGTCCTGCACCCCTCTCCCTCAGACGGGATTGAGGTTTTCTGTAAAGTCCATCACATCAGCAGGATTGTCAGAGAAAAGAAAGACCAAGAGGCACGATTTAACGTTTCAGACTTTTTTTTTTTAGTAAGAGAGTAGTGTGGCGTTTGGAGGTTTGCTCTCTCTTTGTTTTGTTCTGGGAAAATGTTTCTGGCCACTTTTGTGAGATTTCTCTTTCATGAAATGAACAACAAACGTGATGATGGTCAGTGAAACTGGTCCAGAGCTGGAATCGAACAGCTCATCCATTCACTTTAAATCCCCGGCTGATTCAGATTTAAGGCGTCCCAAAGATGATGCTTACCCAGCTCGATGATTCACCTCCTACTGTGCTCGTCCACATTACCCTTCTGTTCCCAGGACCAGTGGCGAGCCGAGAGTGTCCATTTGCTGTCTTTGGGACACAGCTCTCGAAGCATGAACATTTTGATGGGGACATTAGCGAAAGGCAACACCGTCATTACATGACCATTTACACATAATCACCCACTTAAGAAGACCCCATAGGACAGAGCTGCAAACCACGGGCCATTTACACACCCGGTGTGTGTTGTGCAGACGCTGATGTGTCGCGTGTCGCGTGGCATGCGTGTTGCGCATATGCTCTGGCTAAATGTCCATCTGACACATGCCTTAATTAGTAGAGTCAGAATAACCATCAAAATGACCCATGTGCCTTCTCTTTCATGCATCAACTCCAGTTCTGCTCGTTCCTGTCGCCTGCCTGGCTCACACACGAACACCACACAACACACACTCTCTCTCTCTCTCTCTCTCTTATTGGGAATTACTGTCCAGGTGGAGAGACTGAGAAGCTCTCTCTCTCATCTATGATTCTCATTCTCGCCCTCTCAGGTCTTAGCTTTCACGCTTCTCCATATGTTTATGATATTTACAGTGAGTGTGTGCTGCACTCTGCTCTGCAAATCACTGGCAACTTCATCCAGGGAAAAATAACACAAAAAACAAAATATTCCTGTTTCCCTTCATGCATTTTATTCAAGTATGTTTTTGCTGGAGGCCGTCGGTATTTGTATGTATTATAATCAGGTCCAGTAGTTTGCATATCTACAGTGGTGAGAGAATTTGGTGGAAGGTGGTGCTTTATGCTTTATGTGGATGATGTTTGCCAAAAATACTTCCATTCACAACCCTTAAAGATGAACTGTAATGATTCGAGTTGCCATGGCGACACAGTGAGTTGTGGTGGCATATTAAAATAAATTTGACTCCCATCTGAACTTTAAAGTCTCTGGTCGGTTTCTCCTCTCGTGCTGTGCAGTCAGACACAGTGTGAATTACAGTCATTCAACACATGCAGGCGTATCAACAATCTACTGATGGCACACCACAAAACCTTGGCTCATTAACAAGAATACTGTGATAGCTGATTAGAGGTACCAAACTGCTCTAGGTAAAGTAAAACTGATAGACTTTAATAAAATGTAGATCATGGATGTTTGAGTGACAGAGGTGCAACTTCCTCCTTGTTGACGGGAAAGCTGCTAAAAAACATATATAATTAAATTCATTGGCACCTGTAAATATGCTATATGCAGCAATAGTGGACAATAATATATATAATATAATAATAGAAAATTCCAGGGAAATTTTTGAGTGCCACGGGGGCTACTGCCGGGATGATATTGTTATTTTTTTATTTTCCAGTGTTCAAAAGTCACCCTGATCATATTCTGGTTTTGAGAAATGTTCTTTGATATAAAAGACTCTGATAAAAACAATGTCACATCCCTCCATTCATGTATTATGTGGGAAATATCTCTTATTCTGTGTTGTTTTTTTTTAATAAAACAAAGGGAGCAACATGTCTTCAAACTGGCATTTATAGAGGTTAAAATCTGAAAAACTAATAAACATTTGGTAGGTTTTGAGCAGAAACTGAGTGGTTTAAGAGATGTATGCAAAAAAAGCGAAAAAAAAATATTGATAGAATGATTTTATATGATTTCTTTTGGGTGTCCTTTTTGGATGCGAGGAACCCAGAGGAGTAATGTGTTACCAGTGTATAATAGACCTGTAACATAACTGAACATTAGATTTTAAAGATACACACTTTCTTGCAGAATCCATACCTTCAGCTGTAACACAGCCAAAATGACAGCAAATCAAAAAGAAAAGTGAAGAAAATGTCAAAAAAGGACAGAGGACCCCTGAGGGTTATAAATCCATGAACCGTATTTAAATTACCACTATTATGTTTTTTTGGTGTGCTAAATTTAACATTACTGGGGAGGAGAGCAACACGACTAGAAGTGACAGCGAGAGAGGGCTAGTAGCTTCTCCTCTCCTCTGTCTCAGCGGAGACCGTCACAACTTCATTCACTCATTAACAAAACAAAAAGAAAAGCACAAAGGAAGCAGTAAAATGGACTTACATATTTAAGACCTAACTAAATGTAATTTAAGACCTAACATGCGGCTAATGTAAGCTAGCGGAGGGTGAGAGTGTTATCTGTCTAGCGCACACACACACACAGGTCAGGAGCTGCCGTTGCCATGGCAATGTGAAAATCTGCCCAGAATTTGGCTTCTACATGGCTTCAAACATTGCAAAGGAACCGTTATACTGTTAAAAACCGAAAACACCGTGACAGACACTGAAGCCAGAGATTATCTTACAGTCTATTATCGATATTCCTAAAGAGAGTGAGTAAGCTCAGTGCGAAGACAGAGTGAGATTCTTTGAAAGAAAAAGACGATTCATTAGGTGTCAATGAGAGTGAGACAGGTATTGCTGCCGGCGACCTTGTATTGAAATTTTGTGCAGACCCTGCCTGTCAAGTTACATTTATATGTAATCAACAATGTCTACATTTTAGAAGAATTATTTGTCTCCTTTTTACGGTGGCGAGCTCATAAAAATAAAGGTTATTTTTTACTGCTCACGCACTCTAGCCACTGACGCTGTCACTCTAACTTGGAAGAAAAAGTGTTTCCACTCTTTCTAGGCTCATAGTTTGAAAAAGTTTACATGTTATGTAAAACAGTTGCTGTGTTTTGGAGAGAGCAGAAGTTTTCCTCCGTTTTATAGTTTATATATTTACGTGCAGGTATGAGGGAGCTGGGTGACTCAGAAAAAAGGTGGAATTTTTGTAGAAAAAAGGTGAAATTTTTGTGGTTTTCTAAAGAAAATTCCAATGCATTCCTAAGGCATCTTATATAGATATATTTTGGGATAACTTTGTGGAAAAATTGGCAAATTTT
>NW_019174324.1:167088-485409 GCF_002260705.1 Seriola dumerili
CCTGAGACTAGTCTGAGTGGCGGAGGGATACGACCACGAGGAGGTGGTTCTAGTTATTAATAACTACAGTCTGCTCTGTTGTATTTAAGTGGCTAACTGAATTACCCAAAGACTCGGGGACCTCTGGGGTACCCTGGGGGTCTTGGGCCCCAAGGCAGCTGCCTGCTATGATGGGAAGTGAAGGGAGGGATGACAAATGGCTACAAAGGCCCTGAGCAAATCACAGTGAAATCAGGTTTTATCCATTTGAAAAAGTAAAATATTTTGGGTTCATGATGAAACGGTGTCGGGACTAATCAGAGTGTCAGAGGACGTCAGTAGAGGAAGTCAGTAGAGTGGAGGTGGTAGAGTGGGCGGTTCTTCAGAGGACGTCAGTGGAGTGGGCAGTCCTTCAGAGGGTGTCAGTGGAGTGGGCAGTCCTTCAGAGGGTGTCAGTAGAGTGGGCGGTTCTTCAGAGGGTGTCAGTAGAGTGGGCGGTTCTTCAGAGGACGTCAGTGGAGTGGGCAGTCCTTCAGAGGGTGTCAGTGGAGTGGGCAGTCCTTCAGAGGGTGTAAGTAGAGTGGGCGGTTCTTCAGAGGGTGTCAGTAGAGTGGGCGGTTCTTCAGAGGACGTCAGTGGAGTGGGCAGTCCTTCAGAGGGTGTCAGTAGAGTGGGCAGTCCTTCAGAGGGTGTCAGTAGAGTGGGCGGTTCTTCAGAGGGTGTCAGTAGAGTGGGCGGTTCTTCAGAGGACGTCAGTGGAGTGGGCAGTCCTTCAGAGGGTGTCAGTGGAGTGGGCAGTCCTTCAGAGGGTGTAAGTAGAGTGGGCGGTTCTTCAGAGGGTGTCAGTAGAGTGGGCGGTTCTTCAGAGGACGTCAGTAGAGTGGGCGGTTCTTCAGAGGGTGTCAGTAGAGTGGGCGGTCCTTCAGAGGACGTCAGTAGAGTGGGCGGTTCTTCGGAGGACGTCAGTAGAGTGGGCGGTTCTTCAGAGGGTGTCAGTAGAGTGGGCGGTCCTTCAGAGGACAGCAGTAGAGTGGGCGATCCTTCAGGGGTGTCAGTAGAGTGGGCGGTTCTTCATAGGACGTCAGTAGAGTTGGGGGTTCTTCAGGGGTGTCAGTAGAGTGGGCGGTTCTTCAGAGGACGTCAGTGGAGTGGGCAGTTCTTCAGAGGGTGTCAGTAGAGTGGGCAGTCCTTCAGAGGGTGTCAGAGGAAGTCAGTGGAGTGGGCGGTCCTTCAGAGGGTGTCAGTAGAGTGGGCGGTCCTTCGGAGTAAGTCAGTAGAGTGGGCGGTCCTTCGGAGGAAGTCAGTGGAGTGGGCGGTCCTTCGGAGTAAGTCAGTAGAGTGGGCGGTCCTTCGGAGGAAGTCAGTGGAGTGGGCGGTCCTTCGGAGTAAGTCAGTAGAGTGGGCGGTCCTTCGGAGGAAGTCAGTGGAGTGGGCGGTCCTTCAGAGGAAGTCAGTGGAGTGGGCGGTCCTTCGGAGGACGTCAGTAGAGTGGGCGGTCCTTCAGAGGACAGCAGTAGAGTGGGCGGTCCTTCGGAGGAAGTCAGTGGAGTGGGCGGTTCTTCAGAGGACAGCAGTAGAGTGGGCGATCCTTCAGAGGGCGTCAGTAGAGTGGGCGGATCTTCATAGGACGTCAGTAGAGTGGGCGGTTCTTCAGAGGGTGTCAGTAGAGTGGGCGGCCCTTCAGAGGGCGTCAGTAGAGTGGGCGGTCCTTCGGAGGACGTCAGTAGAGTGGGCGGTCCTTCGGAGGACGGAGTAGACGGTCCTTCGGAGGACGTCAATAGAGTGGGCGGTCCTTCGGAGGACGGAGTAGACGGTCCTTCGGAGGACGGAGTAGACGGTCCTTCGGAGGACGGAGTAGACGGTCCTTCGGAGGACGTCAGTAGAGTGGGCGGTTCTTCAGAGGACAGCAGTAGAGTGGGCGATCCTTCAGAAGAAGTCAGTAGAGTGGACGGATCTTCATAGGACGTAAGTAGAGTGGGCGGTTCTTCGGAGGGTGTCAGTAGAGTGGGCGGTCCTTCAGAGGGCATCAGTAGAGTGGGCGATCCTTCAGAGGGCGTCAGTAGAGTGGGCGGATCTTCATAGGACGTCAGTAGAGTGGGCGGTTCTTCAGAGGGTGTCAGTAGAGTGGGCGGCCCTTCAGAGGGTGTCAGTAGAGTGGGCGATCCTTCAGAGGGGGTCAGTAGAGTGGGCGGTCCTTCAGAGGGCGTCAGTAGAGTGGGCGGTCCTTCAGAGGACGTCAGTAGAGTGGGCGGTCCAGACCACCTCTGAATGTGGTCTGAGGGATCAGATCTCCGTGCGTCTCAGGTGCGTTCACACCTGAACTTAGAGCTGACCACAGGTGATCGGATCACCTGAGACAGATGTTGATACCAGGTCTGAACAGGTCGGCTGTCAACACCCTGAACCTCCAGGGTGTCCCTGCACCCCTCTCCCTTCAGACGGGATTGAGGTTTTCTGTAAAAGCTCCATTCACCATCAGCAGGATTGTCAGAGAAAAGAAAGACCAAGAGGCAGATTTAACGTTTCAGACTTTTTTTTTTTAGTAGAGAGTAGTGTGGCGTTTGGAGGTTTGCTCTCTCTTTGTTGGTTCTGGGAAAATGTTTCTGCCACTTTGTGAGATTTCTCTTTCATGAAATGAACAACAAACGTGATGATGGTCAGTGAAACTGGTCCAGAGCTGGAATCGAAACAGCTCATCCATTCACTTTATAAATCCCCCGGCTGATTCAGATTTAGGCGTCCCAAAGATGACTGCTTACCCAGCTCGATGATTCACCTCCTACTGCTGCTCGTCCACATTACCCTTCTGTTCCCAAGGACCAGTGCGAGCCGAGAGTGTCCATTATGCTGTCTTTGGGGACACAGCTCCGTCGAAGCCATGAACATTTGATGGGGACATTAGCGAAAGGCAACACGTCATTACATGACCATTTACACATAATCACCCACTTAAGAAGACCCCATAGGACAGAGCTGCAAACCACGGGCCATTTACACACCCGGTGTGTGTGTGTGCAGACGCTGATGTGTGCGCGTGTGCGTGGATGCGTGTTTGCGCATATGCTCTGGCCTAATAGTCCATCTGACACATGCCTTATGGTGATGTTCAGAAATAACCATCAAAATGACCCATGTGCCTTCTCTTTCATGGCATCACACTCCAGTTCTGCTCTTCCTGTCGCCTGCCTGGCTCACACACACACACACACACACACACACTCTCTCTCTCTCTCTCTCTCTTATTGGGAATTACTGTCCCAGGTGGAGAGACTGAGAAGCTCTCTCTCTCATCTATGATTCCTCATCTCTCGCCCTCTCAGGTCCTTTAGCTTTCACGCTTCTCCATATGTTTATGATATTTACCAGTGAGTGTGTGCTGCACTCTGCTCTGCAAAATCCATGGCAACTTCATCCAGGGAAAAATAACACAAAAACAACAAATATTCCCTGTTTCCCTTCATGCATTTTATTCAAGTATGTTTTGCTGGAGGCCGTGGTATTTGTATGTATTATAATCAGGTCCAGTAGTTTTGCATATCTACAGTGGTGAGGAATGAAAGACTTTGGTGGAAAGGTGGTGCTTTATGCTTTATGTGGATGATGTTTGCCAAAAAATACTTCCATCACACAACCCTCTGAAACATGTAGACTGTATGATTTCTGAGGTTGCCATGGCGACACAGTGAGTTGTGGTGGCATATTAAATAAATTTGACTCCCATCTGAACCTTTAAGTCTCTGGTCGGTTTCTCTCTCTCCTCCTCCTCTGTGTCTGTGCAGGTCAGACACAGTGTGAATTACAGTCATCAACACATGCAGGCGTATCATACAATCTACTGATGGCACAACCACAAAAACCTTGGCTCATTAATCAAGAATATGTGATAGCTGACTTTAAGTTACCGACCAAACTGCTCCTAGGTAAAGGTAATAACTGAATAGACTTTAATAACAAATGTAGATCATGGATGTTTGAGTGACAGAGGTGCAACTTCCTCCTTGTTGACGGAACTGCTGAGCTCAGACCTAAAAACATATTTATATTAATTAAATTCATTGGCACCTGTAAATATGCTATATGCAGCAATAAGTGGACAAAATAATAATAATAATAATAACTAGAAAATTCCAGGGAAATTTTGAGTGCCACGGGGGCTACTGCCGGGATGAGTACATGATTTATTTCCAGTGTTCAAAAGTCACCCTGATCATATTCTGGTTACGAGAAATGTCTTGATATAAAAGACTCTGATATAAAACAATGTCTCATCCCTCCATCATGTATTATGTGGGAAATATCTCATATTCTGTGTTGTTTTTTTTAATAAAACAAGAGGCAACATGTCTTCAAACTGGCATTTAAAGGGTTAAAATCCTGAAAACTAATAAACATTTGGTAGGTTTGAGCAGAACTGAAGTGGTTTAAGAGATGTATGCAAAAAAAAGCAGAAAAAAATATTGATATATGATGATTTTATAGCATTTTCTTTGGGTGTCCTTTTTTGGATGCGAGGAACCCCAGAGGGTACAAAATGTGTTACCAGTGTATAATAGACCTGTAACAGTAACTGACATTAGATTTTAAAAATACGCACTTTCTTGCAGAAATCCATACCTTCAGCTGTAACACAGCCAAAATGATCAGCAAATCAAAAAAGAAAAGTGAAGAAAATGTCCAAAAAAGGACAGAGGGACCCCTGAGGGTTAATAAATCCCATGAACCGCTATTTAAATTACCACTATTATGTTTTTTTCGGTGCTAAATTTAACATTACTGGGGAGGAGAGCAACGCGACTAGAAGTGACAGCGAGAGAGGGCTAGTAGCTTCTCCTCTCCTCTGTCTCAGCGGAGACCGTCACAACTTCATTCACTCATTTAACAAAACAAAAAGAAAAGCAACAAAGGAAGCAGTAAATGGACTTACATATTTAAGACCTAACTAAATGTAATTTAAGACCTAACATGCGGCTAATGTAAAGCTAGCGGAGCTTGGAGAGTTGGTTATCTGGTTGCTAGGCACGCACACACGCACACAGGTCAGGAGCTGCCGTTGCCATGGCAATGTGAAAATCTGCCCAGAATTTGGCTTCTACATGGCTTAAAACAATTGCAAATTATGAGAAAACCGTTACTTCTTTTCAAAAACCGAAAACACCGTGACAGACACTGAAGCCAGAAGTTTCTTACAGTCTCTATTTTATTCAGATATTCCTTAAAATGAGTGAGTAAGCTCAGTGCGAAGACAGAGTGAGATTCTTTTGAAAGAAAAAGACGATTACATTAGGTGTCAATGAGAGTGAGACAGGTATTGCTGCCGGACTCGACACCCCCGTTTAAATTTTGTGCAGACCCTGCCTGTCAAAGTTACATTTTATGAATCCCAACAACTATGTCTACATTTTCAGAAAGAATTATTTGTCTCCTTTTTACGGTTTGGCCGTGAGCTCGAGTTAAAAATAAAAATAAAGGTTATTTTTTACTGCTTCACGCACTCTAGCCAACTGACGCTGTCACTCTAACTTTGAAGAAAAAGTGATTTCCACTCCTCCTTTGAGTGCTCATAGTTTGAAAAGTTTACATGTTATGTAAAAACAGTTGCTGTGTTTTGGAGAGAGCAGAAGTTTTCCTCCGTTTTATAGTTTGAATCACATTTCTACGTGCAGGTATGAGGGAGCTGGGTGACTCAGAAAAAAGGTGGAATTTTGTAGAAAAAAGGTGAAATTTTGTGGGTTTCTAAAGAAAATTCCAATGCATTCCTAATGCATTATTTATTCCCAGTTTTTTGGGAATAACTTTGGGAAAAATTGGAATTTTAACACCAAAAGTCATAGCACCTCTTTCGGGATCAAGACGCACGTTTTGATGTATATATTACCGGGGTTTTCTCAAAGCTGCGGGACGAGTTACACGCCGAAATTTGGCAGAAGAATAATAAACCCGAAACAGAAGATTAATAGATGCTCTAGCTCAAGCTAATGTTAGCTTGTTTAGGCTAATGTTAGCTTGTTTAGGATGATGTTAGCTTGTTTTGGGTGTGTGTGTGTGTGTGTGTGCACGTGCAGCAATCGCTTTTGATTTCTACTTTTTTGTTGCGCTATTGAATTTGGTTTTGACAATTGTGGAATTTATACAAGCCAACGACTACATTTCTTCCCCATCTTCCGGTTTGAATCGAACTCGCTTCTCTCTGTTCACTCTCACTTTGTAAAAATGACAAAAGCTCTTTTCTTTCCTTTAACTCTTTGAGAACTCGTCCCTCGAGTTCAGTCAAAGACAGAAACAGGAAACAGCTCTGTGTTCTTCTACAGACACTGTGGAAGAAGAAGAAAGCGAATTTAGAAAACTATCATCTTCATACACCAAGTCCATTAAAAACATGTCAGTCACATCAGACGGACGTCCTGTTGACATGAGGGTGACGCTCAGCAGTGTGTGTGTGCGTTGCTTGGAAATAAAGTTGTCAGTCAACAAGATTACAAAGACCTCTGTAATATTGTGGCAGAGGGCCACAGGGTTTTGAATGTGCTGGTGTGTTATCGGATAGCAGGAGATATTCAGGGTGATGGTGAGTGATGCCCCTGTAATGTTTCTGTGGATATTCTCCACTGCAGTGACCCTGCTTTATTACTGCCTGACTCCTGGCTGCAGAACTCCTTTCTCCACTCGTCCTTTCTCTCCCTTTTATTATCTGTTTCACTTTCTCCCCGGCTCCATCACGCCCTGTCCCCGTCCTTTGTCTTCTTTCTCTTGTGTATTTCTATCTTGCTCCCAAGATGGCTGCTGTTAAAACGACCATGAGATTGGCCCGGGTGCTTCCCAAGCAGTGAGGGTGAGAATGTTTGAGAAATGAGGCAGTGGACAAAGGGAAGCTGCAGGGGTCCATTTCAGCTCGCTGTCCAGCTCTGCTATTTGGACTGGGAGCTTTGCAGGGGGACGAGGGCAATACGGAGAATAGGCCAGAGGAAGGCAATAAACTCTTTGTGAAATTGATGTGGAAGTAGGAAATTTAGGAAGCGCTGCAAGGGCAAACAGCATTGTATAATGTATTTGCTGACTGTCCCATGTATTGCTCAGCTTGCCAAAGATGATAAAATGAAGTGCTTTGGTGTTCCTTTCTGCTATTGATTTCATTTCTTTTTTTTTTCCATCTGGCTATAAGCCCTGAGCTGCCCGCTCTGGTACGTAGCAGCTTCAGTCTGATGAAGCACACATGAGTGTTTTGCAGGAAAATGAGATGGAGCCCATTGAAGGATGCTGATAAATATGGTCCCTGTTCCTGTCTCTGTAATTACAGGCCAGGTACAGAGGAGTGTCAGTCAGAGAGGCAGATGGTTCAGGGGTGGTACCTCTCACTGACAAGCTCTTTTCCCGCCTCTGTCCTTTTCCTCTCTGAGGCCTGGTCCCATAGTGGCTCGTGAAATGACTGCAGTGTTATTAGGTTCTGATTGACTGCTTGTATGCAAAATGAAATCTGTGAATTTGACACTTGACATTACACCAAATTCTTGTTTTTAGGCGAACATACTGTCACACACATCACATGTATTACACATCTGCTGGTTTGCCTTTGATTGCTTGGTTGTATAGTTGCTTGTTGTTGTAGCTGTTCGGTTACAGATGTTCTTTAATTAGTGGCAATAGTAATTGTTGATTAACATCACTACTGTTTATTAGGGCTGCACTATATGCAAAAGTGGAATGATCAGTTGGAATGATCATTTATGCTTATTATTTTCACTGAAAAATATAAAAAAATTATGATGATGTGATTGTTATTGGTCTTGTACCAAACAAACATGTTCCTTTACTTCAGGAGAATATGATTTGTAGGACGGAGCGTCTCTGTAGCACCACAGCGCTCATGTTGCTAACAACGCACAACAATGTTGTGACACATTTTAACCTTAATCAGAAAAAACTACAGCTCCTGTGATTTGGATATTGCACTTGGCCTTATTGCGATTTCGATTATATTTCGATCAATTGTTCAGCCCCACTGTTAATACTGTTATACTTTTTTGTTTGTGATTATTTGTGCACACTTCCTGTGATAACAGCTGGGTCACAACGGTCAGTTGTCTCCATGCATGTCGATATCTGTTGATATCTATCTCCCAGTTACTGACATTTGTGAGTGAAACTGTATTCATAGTTTGGTTATTGGTCCCTGATACCAAGGCTGTGCCCCATAATTATTAATTCCCATTAAAGTGATAGTTGGGGTTATGTGACGTGGGGTTGTGTGAGGTACTAATCTATAGTCAGTGTTTTACCTGCAGTAGATTCAGTTTAGAGGAGCAGCAGGAGCACCGGTACAGATGCTGAGTGATAAGCTACTGAGGACGGGGTCAATAGAAAACACATGTTTTAGCCATTTAAAAAAAAGGCCACAGAAAAAAGCTTTGAACTACCTTCAATGTGCACTGTATTACTCTGCAGATCAGACAGCTGAGCGTAGGTGCACTTGTGTGTATACAGTAGTGCAACGGTTCACAGACTGTAGTTCCAAAGTAAAGGTCTGTTTGACGTCAGATAAAGAGGTGAAAATATTCAAAATAAAACGTACACTTCAACTGATAGTAGCTTTTTTCTGTGAGCTTTTTTTTTAGCAGCTAAATGTGTTTTTTCTATTGACCCCGTCCTCAGCAGCTCATCACTCAGCATCTGTACCGCTGCTCCTGCTGCTTCTCTAAACTGAATCTACTGCAGGTAACACACTGACTGTAGGTAACCACCTCACACAACCCCACCTCTAATAACCCCAACTATCACTTTAATAGTTTTAAGAATATGAGTAATTATCCTTGATAATTGTTAATAATTTGCTTTTAACCAAACCTGCTGCCACCAGTGCACAACAGCTGCAGCATAAAATGTGAAAAAAGTGTGAATACTTTCTGTTTGCACTGAATTTCAAACAAATAATAGTTACTGAACCTGTAAATATAAAAAGAGAAGAAAGTAGGAGAGGCATAAACTTTAATCTTACACATGCATTCAAACAACAACAGGACAAAGCCATTTTCTTAGGTTTGTGCCTCCATTGTTCTTTCACATCTCTCATGGCAGCCGGGTTTAATGAGATTCAGCCTGTATTACCTCCTTGAGTGAACCGTCCACTTTCAATAGTGTTTGTGTACCTACACAAGTGTGTGTGTAATTCCACAACAGTAAAGTGTTTTCAGTTTGTTATACAGCTCCCAAGTGGCAACAGAAACAAAACAAACTTGGCTTTCTGTACCTAAATTGACCTGCTGGCAAGGGACGGACCGGCTCCTCCAGTGTGGGGGTCAAGAGGCAGAAAACAACACAAAACTATTTTTTAGACATTTCTCAAATCCCTGCTTTTTCACGAATAACTACAGTTTTGCATCTTGAGGAGTCTAAAAATCATTAGACTATGTTATTGCCATTTGACCTGGATATAACCAATACAGATATGGTATGTGATGAAGTAGGCATTTCTTGATTTATAAGAGGTCACAGGCCAAAAAAGTTGAAACCACTCCTCGAAAACCAACACAAAATAGAAAAGCACCCATTCTGGACCAGCTGGCCAGTCCCACAGTGTGAATCACAGTAGGATCACATATTACACAAGTCACATCCTGTAGTTACATTTTGCATAGCTGCTTTTGAGTTAAAAGGAAACTGTCTACATCGTGCTTATTTGTAGTTTATTTATTTATTGTGTTTTGCCAGTAAGTCTGGCCAGCAAGTATATATTTTATCATCATGTATCTGTAGGTAGGTCAGTTCAGTCAGGTACAGCGTACTGTATTTGAGTTGTTAAGCAAGGAGATGGCAGTGGCCATGTTTTCACATTAACAGAGGACTGAAAACCAAGTTAAGTTTGTGTTTAAACTATAAAATATCACCAGTTAAAGGTATTATGTCTAAGCTTTTGCTATTGCTCCATAGCTAGTGTTAGCATTATGTTGCAAGTTCTCACCAACAGCTGTCTCCAGTGGTGGAAAGCAACACCAATGTTAACTCTATTTTTCCATCTATTTCTATCACTTCTTCTACTGAAGTTAGCATGCTAACCAGTTAGCCCCTGTCTAGCCAAACCGTCTCGTCACTTTCCAATACTGAGTCACTGTAGCCTTCAGTCTTTCCCGCAGATGTAGCACTGCTCAGACGAATTATTATAACGTCTTTTATTGTAAATGCAACCATGGCGAAGCTCTTGGTGAGCGAACATCACCACCACCCACTCCCGGAAAGAAACCACATACGGCAGCAGAGAAAACACACATATAGCACCTTTAACAAGAAGTGATGCTTCTAATTCTGTGTCAATAAATACTCCTCAGTTTTCATGGTATCATAAAAATTTAACTTCTGGAGTGTAATTTCTTTCATTACTGTCTCCACTGAGCTTGGTATCTGGCCTTACTTAACCTGACTACAGGGTCATGATTGGGTCACACATAGTCTAAATAAAAGCACTAAAGCCAGGAGGCAATATACAGCTGAGCTTTAACTGATTTTTATCACTGCTTTCTGCTAATTGCTGTGCAGGAGCAAAGTACTGTAAGATTTTCAGTTTTTCACTTAGAATGTCATGTTCGTGCTTTAATGAAATTCGGGCAGAAGACGCCACGTTTGAAAAAAAATAAAGTAATTATTGCAATTTGTCTCCTTAATGCAGGATCTTTAGGGGACACAGTTTTAATGTCAGAGCTGTGGCACTTTTTTCTTGATGGCAATTAAAGAGAGTGTAAAACAGAGTACAGCGGCTCGGAGAGCTGCATGACTTCTAATCTGTGGAGGTTTGGTGTCCTCAGAGATTGCTCATACAAACACGAAATGCTAATTATCTCAAACGTGGATGTTTGTGTCGATAATTAGTGCAACGGGATGTCAATTAATAGAGCGGCGAAGTGAGAAAGAGCCATGGTGGCACAACTGGACGGCATGTTGTACACCACATCATGGACCCCACTCTGTTCAAGCTTTGTGTCATGAGGAGCTTTTGTTGATGTTTAAACTATTGTTTCTATTGGACTAGTGCAGTTATTTACGTTTCTTTTCACATGCAGTTCTGTACTATGTAAAAGAACTGGTACTGTGTTGCATTTATTTCATGCCAGATCAACTGTAAATGTGAGCATCCACCTGGGAGATGATGTCAGTATTAGTCTATAGAGGATATGATGTGTAGAACATGCAATAACTTTAATCTCTATTAGGAATCATATAACACAAAGAGGTTAAGAAAATAAAAATCTAATATTATTAGATGTACATTCTAAATGAACAAGATGGAGTCTAAGAAAAGAGCTTTTTTTGGATAGAGAATCTAGTTGGACCAGACCCACATACATTCATTAAAAAAAAGAAAGACCCAGTCCAAAAACAAGAACACCCAAAGGCAGCGAAGACTGGCTCAAAACACACCTCAATAACAATAATTAAATCTGATCAGAAAAAGCAGTCGACCCTGACAGACCCAAACAAAGAGAGAACACTGGCAGCATCATGCTACGCCAATTAACAAGGAGCCTCAGTCATAATGAGGAACACTCCCATTCACCCAAAAAAACATTTTCTGTGGTGGTCTTGCTTTTTAGAACCCAAAGCGGTTGTTATTCAATTTTTTTCTTATTGTATACGAAATTCATGAAAAGGCCCAAACCAACCAAAAATGTGTCACTGGTTCTTACTGAAGAAATAAAAAAAATAAAAAAAACAGCTCACAAATATATAGTTTCATTTTTTCAGAAAGCAGCAGGTCACTGTTGTTTATTAGAAGCATCCCTCAAAGAGGAGAGAATGGTACATTTGATGGGGACTATTTTCAGAGGTGGATTAATGCCAAACAGCAACTAAGTGGCTGAAAACATAGAAGTGCTAAAAGCTGCAGTTCCTCTAATGGCCACTAGAGTCTGGCTCCAACAGTGAGTCAATCCCCATAGACTCCCATGTTAAAATGTCCAACTTTACAGAAATAAACAGCCTGGTGCAAAAACAGTTTTGGTCTCTAGAGCTAATTTCCTCCTTCACCTGTTTATATAACTCACCTGTTTACATTTTATTAAGGACTAAAGTTATGGAGAAATGAGGGCGTGGCCTCTTTGAGTGACAGGTAGGTGAGCGTATGCTTGCAACAAACCAACATGCACCAAAGTCTCAGCTCCACACACGCTCCTCCTCTTTGACCATTTTTGAATTAGCTGTGAGTTTGGGGCGGAGTCAGACACTGCCAAGATGGCGACGGTGGAACAGCTCACTCTGAGCTTTAGCAAACTGTGGGTGACGTCACAGTCCCTCTGTGACATCCATCTTTATTTACAGTCTGTGGCTAATACACATCTGGTATTCTAGTGGGTGTATGTGGGATGAGTCAAAATAAACTGGTTGAGAAGTTTGACTCACTGATGTGTTTAAATAGTTTTTGAGCAATGAAGCTCCTGGGCTCAGAGGAATAAGATATATCAAGCTTTGGATACACACACAGTACTCGTTAGTAGGATACAGTAACTGTGTGTCTCATTTAATATCTATTAGAAAATATATAATATCACCAGACTTTTTCTTTCACAAGTAGTTGCCCTCTGGTATTAAATACTGTTGTAGTATTGATTAAATATATAACTCTTGATCTCCTTATGACTTTTCATGACAGAAAATCCTGCTTCATAAATAGATTATTTTTCCTGAAGTTTATTTTATTTCAATTTTGACATTCTATGCATAATGTATGTCTTATATAACGTATATGTGTAAAAAATTATAGCCTACAAAATATGAAAAATACCTCATATATATATATGTATATATATATGATATTAACCTCTTTTTCTGCTTTTGTCACACTTTTGAGATTGTTGTGCATTTAAAAGAAAGAATACACACACACACACACACACACTGCTTGAACATGAATAGCATTCAGAGTCACAAAAGTGTCCCTGCTCCCTTTGCACGTCAATATCTCACCTTGTCTCTGTCTGTGTGAATGCCTTTAACAAGCCGACTGCACCGCCTCTGCTCAGGTGGAATAACAGGACGCAGAACAAACAGCTTTCCAGCAATTACTACATCTGATATATAATTTCACCCTCCTCTTGGTTTATAGGCTGTAGAAAAACAGTCATAATTCTGCATTTGGATGGGGGTTATTAACCGCTGGCCACAGGTGCCATGAGGCTGACACTCCCCAAGCACAGGAGGTAATGAGAGGTAACACCTGCCATATATAATAGGTGTGTGGATGTGTGTGTGTGCATGCTCGCATTCACACGTGTGTTAGAGGTTGACAGCTCAATGTAATTTGGACAATATAATTAGAAGGGCCAGACGGCTGCTGAATAACCTGACTGTTTATTGTGTGAGGACAGAGTTTGTCCGGGTTTGATTTTTAAATCAAGGATCCAGTGGAAGTGAATGTGTTGAGGTGAAGAACACGTTCTTTTCCCAGTTTCAGAGCCCGGTCAGACCGTCCACCTCTGGAGACAGATGTTGGTGAGTAAAGGAATGAAGTTTGATGCTGAACTCAAAACATTTCTTCTAGACTGGTAAGTAAACAGCTGCTAATGCTAACGCTAGCTATGAAACAATAGAAAAACTTACACATTTAATATAATTTTATTATAGATGTGTTATGGCGCTGTGATTGACTGGCGACATGTCCAGGGTAAACCCCGTCCTCGCACAATGTCAGCTGGGATTGGCTGCAGCCCCCCGCGACCTATAAGCTGTTTAGATAATGGATGTATGGATGGAGGATGGAGGTGTGTTATTCCTCAGATAGTGTGATGTGATGTCATATAAACAGTACAACTATAAACATCTAAACAGTGCTGGTTCTCAGGGTGTGGTTCTTGTGCCTGACCTCAGGTCGTGGTCCAGGGGAGAGTTTTGTTTAATTACTTTTCGTGTGTTTGCAGGTCCCAACCTTTAGCAATGTGCGCTCCACGTCAAGAAAAAACATGTTTCTGTGAGCCAGTAATTAGCAAGGTGTCGTTAAGAGGTTGTAAAATTTCATGCTCAGCAGATACAGAAGTCACAACACATCAGACGATGAAATTGGACGTGGCAAAGGAAATCTCTGAAAACATGTACACAGTGTTCTCTAAATTGGAAATTTAGTGAGGTTTTATATGTCAAGGACACATGAAGAAGAACAATATGTTACTGTCTTTTTCCGCATGAAGAAGACACATCAGGATATAAACCTTTTTTTCTTTAAGTGTGGCTTTCTGCTCAAGTCTGTTTCCAGAATTTATGTGAAGTGTTAAGTGAAGTTGTTGCTATATCATAAATCATAACTGTGTTTAGGATCGGCAGCTCAGTTTGTTGTTGTGTAGCTGCTGATGAAAGACGTCCCTTCACTGAGAGACAGCTGGTTTTGTTTTCAACCACATGACACTGCTGCCAACACACCAGCAGTCATGCATGCCAGCATCTTATCTCCTGTTCCTCTTGATGAATATATTAAGAGCTGGAGAGCAGCGTCAGACGAAACTGGCCACATTGATCTGTGTCCACGTCAGGATGTCCTGAGTGGAATCAACTGTCTGACTCATTTATAGCAACATGAAGCAAACCAAAGCTGTACCCAGTTCTAGGTAATTGTATTGAATTTTCTTTGTCTGATTGTTTGTCTGGTTGTTGTGCTGTTGTTGTCTCTTCTTAGACTGAACATCACAATCAGAGCATTTCAATGTGATATTTTACTCCACTTTCATATCTGTAGTGTGTTGTGGTTTCATGATTATGAAAATTGACTATTTTAATTACACTGTAAAAGCTCAACTAGGGACAAGAGTTGAAAATTAGCAACATCTACAAACAGTTTAATGCTTTGTTTTAGAACTATGTTAAATTGCATCGTCCCTATTGAATAAATAAATAAACTTTAAAAAATCCATAGGGTGTAGAATTGAGGGCGTGGCCTCTTTGAGTGACAGGTGGGTGAACGTATGCTTGTCACAAACCATCATGCACCATAGTCTGAGCGCAACACACGACCCTCCTCTTTAACCATTTTTGGATTAGCTGGGAGGTAGGGGCGGAGTCAGACACTGCCAAGATGGCAACGGGGGAGCAGCTCACTCTGAGCTTCAAAACTGCTCTTCAGAAACCTGTGGGTGATGTCACATACCCTTTTCTACCAGAATTAGCAGGTATAAGATCAGACTCTTCGATCAGCTGCGCTCACTCTTTCATCCCTGTGCAGTGTAGCTGCTGTATATCTGTGTTTCAGCACCTGGGCAGGTGACAGGTCTGTCTACAGTGTCTGTGCTCTGAGGCGTTGCAGCAGGAAAAGGGGCGAAAATTAGCGAGTTCACCTGGGTGTTGTTTACATCACTGTCGATCGGAGCCGATCAGAGCTAGAGCCGATAAATACCCGGTTCGATTGCAGTGTCATGTGACCCTTTTCCATTGACAACAAAAGCTTGATGTTAGCGGGTCTTAGCAGGTTTTTTGACCAGTGGAAAAGGGGCTACAGAGGCTATGTCCATCTTTATTTACAGTCTATGGGTGAGAATCCTTTGCCCCTCCAAAACCTTCAGACTACTTTCCCCTCAGCTAGAATAAAACACAACCCTCCCCAGTTTTCTTCTCCTTTGAGAAAAAAAATCAGAAACCAAAAGGGAGAATTTTTTATATGTTTTNCGTCCATCTTTATTTACAGTCTATGGGTGAGAATCCTTTGCCCCTCCAAAACCTTCAGACTACTTTCCCCTCAGCTAGAATAAAACACAACCCTCCCCAGTTTTCTTCTCCTTTGAGAAAAAAAATCAGAAACCAAAAGGGAGAATTTTTTATATGTTTTGGCTTCATGTGGCAGGTAGGTGAGCGTATGCTCCCCCCCCAACCCTAACCCTAACCCTAACCCTTCCATCAATTCTCAAACCAGAGAAAACTGTGACTTTAATCCCATTAACGCTCCGTGTTGATGACATCATATCCTCTATGATCATGTGTCAGTGTGTTTGTCTGACAGAACCTCATATTTTTAAGCCACAGACACTTTTTCCACCTTGGTGGTTTTCAGCTCGTTGTTTGAAGCAGATGATTTTAGTCGTGGGACGTCTGGATCTGAAGTTCTTAGAGGAACAAGCTGCTCAGCTCCAGCTGCTGGAGACGTCCTGTCCTGTGTCTCTGAAGAGCGTCGCTGAATCTTGATGTTTAACGTCAAAATGCTTTATTCAGTGTTTCTCCTGGATTTAATCCCCCGGTGTGTTTGTTATGGAGAGGAGGACACCTCTGTGGATCATTCAGCTGCTGGTAAAAACCTGCTGAACGTCTGGTTCATAAGTTATCAGAGAAACAGTCAGAACAAAGGTTAGCATCAGTCTCAGCTCCAGCTCTTCCCTGAGTCTCTGTCCTCCGTACAGCGTCGCTCAGACTCTGACTTTAAATGTGAAGCTGCTTCATTCAGTGTTTTTGTTATAATCACAGGGGCTGTTTGATTTCCTGAACCACTCACACTGAAGGAATCCAAACCGGGAGGAGCTTATGGTAATGAAGACAACAACTCCCATGATCCCGCGCTATTTCACAACGTCACGTAACGCCATCTTTTGTTATTGTTTTGATTGAGAGAGGCAGAAGTTACAGACTGTGCGTTGGACTTTAATTTGAGGCTAGCTGTTTCCAGACTTTATGCTAAGCTAAACTAAACATGTCCATGTCCATCCAAATCTGTACTGAAGACTCAAAAAACAGCTTGAAATCCATCCAACTCGTCATGATTCTTTTATAAACAACCTTCAGTCCAATGCTGTAGTTCTATAAAAGTCTGTCTTTCTTTCTTTTTGATTATGATTCAGATTGTTGCGAGTTAAATGTACCACTTAGTGTAACAAGCCTGATTCATCTTAAATATCATTCATGAGTAAACGTTGAGTATAACCTGATAACGTTGCGTCAGTGAAGAATGAGCTCTGATCCAACTTCAGCCGTGCACCATCGGCGCCATAATTGACGACGCGTTTCGCCATTGACAAGAGACAAAGCACACATTTAGCTGGCCCATTTAGCCGGCCCACTGAGGCTTTCAGCTGCTCCCACGCTGTTGATCAGTCGCTGTCACTGCATGCATCAGAGATGAGCCTCCATAGCAGCAGGGCTATTTGAAATCAATGGGGTCATAACTGTGGCGTAAATAGATAGAAAATTGGGCTGCTCGCTAGAGGCCAGAGGAGCATGTGGCCTACATCAATAGCTACTACCCCAAGTGGAAGAAGCAGCGCTCTCCGAGCTCAGGCTCCAAATTGAATTCCATGGATAGATAGATGGGAAAATGAAAACATTGATAAACCTCAATGAGCTGCATGAAAGCTTCAAATATGTGATTTTTTTTTCCACAATCAGCAGAATACATGGGGCATATTTGATGCTGGGACATTAGATTCTGTGTACTGTACACTGTGTTCTATTCAATAATATGAGAGCTGCTAAATTGGCAGGTGCAAGATGATGTTGTTATTAATGGCAGCCGCAGTGCTCAGCTGGACAATGTGGAAACTAAACGCTGCAGAGCTGGAGCTGCAGCAGGAATGCTCACAGTTGGTTTTACACAATCACCTCTTTACATGCAATTTGGACCAAAAGAATGATTGTTGAATTATTTATTTTGGAAGCTGGCTTTACAGTAGACAAAATGTTCTGATACATTTTTCTCCCCCCCACTGCAATGTTTTTATTCATGGCTTTAAATCCACAGCTGCAGTCATGGCTGCTTCGGTAAAGTGAGTCAAGCCGTGCACACAGTTTGAAAGAGAGGTGAAGAGATCATCATACATATCCTTACTGCATGTGAATGTGTTTGGTCTGAGCCGTATTTTGATATTTAGATGAGTCTATGTGGGAAGAAGAAGCCAGAACAACATATAAAAACCACTGAATTTAACATTTTTCATGTGCTTTTTGTTTGTGTCTGTTTCTCCACAATGTTTTTACCAGCGGCTGCTTCAAAGACATGAATGGAATATTCATTTTGTAGAATATAAAATAACCCACATTTATTTAAAGGGGTTTTGTGATGGTTGAATGTAGTTTAACGTCGGGGGACTCAAGAGACAGATTTTAAAAAGAACAGATCATTATTAAAGGGTGAGATGTGAACCTGGAGCGGTGGCGTGTGATTCAACTGTTTACTACACCAAGGAGAAAAACATGGACCATACCGAAACAAAGCTTTTCGTGACAGTAGCAGCAGCAAATCCCTCTTAAATTCAGGGCTGTCCTGTCTCATGATTTTGTGCTGTCTGTCTTCCCTGTGCTCAACGTCTCCCTCCTGCATCTTGCTGCTCTCTGTCTGGACATCTTCACCTCTCTGCGCTGCTTCCATGCTAATCACTGATTCTCACTGTTCGAGTGGGCACTCCCTCTCTTTTGATTTTGTTCTAAATGATTAGAAGATTTCGATGCGTACTGAAGAGACAGCTGTTTGAAAAAAGATGATGTTATAAAGTTACACTCAATTTAGTGTGACTTCATGTGTTTAAGATTTAATTTTTTTGTCTGGACTGAAACAACGGGGCCCTTTAAACACAAATGTCCCCGACTGACTGAGTGATCAAGTTACACCACTGGTCGGCCGAGTGCTGCCACTTACTGCATCCATTTCAGATGAGGTTTTATCTAGTATTGTTTTTAAAATTTTGCATATATGCTAATAGCCGTGTATAGAGCAGCGTGGATATTGAAATTAGTGCGTAATCTGGAAACATCTGACGACTCTCGTCTTAAACTACTTTCCATTTAAAATAGTTGGCAACCTGCACAGAAGTACTGGGACTAATGGATGTGTTGTCGTTTGTCTACAAATTGTTAAAGTTTGCATCTGACTAAAACCACAGATTGCTGTGTTTGTACTTCTGTTTTTGTGCTTTGTTGAGCTGTTCTTTAAAACACGTGGACTGCACACTGCCAGACACACCTGCGTTTATAGCACACACACTTTTTTGTTGGAATGGATTGCGGTACAGTTGTGCATTATGTTTTATGATTTATGTTTTATGATTTTTATGAAGAATTAAGACAAATTAAGAGCTATACATCAGCAATAACAGCTGACTGTGTGGGTCTTCATCAGTCTTCATCAGGTGGAGTTCTACTGTAGGAGTCAGACCTAATGTTTTTTAAGAGAAGTCGTCAGTCTGAGTTCTGGATCCAAACAGTATGAAGGAGTTTGTACCATGTCTGAACTGCACCGAGTCTCTCTCTGCTCTCTCTCCATCTCTGTATCCACCACCTCCCTAACTGTCTGGAAACTAATTGCAGTAATTAATTTGTGTGACCTACAGTTGCTTCTAGTTCCTGTTATAGCCCAGTCTGGGCATTACTGGAGTGTAAAATCAATTTACTGCTAATCACTGGAGGTGGGTGTCTGTAGGCCGGGCCTGGGGAGCCGGTGGACACATGAGATAAAAGCAGCTCTTAATTCACTGCGTCTGTTCTAACAGCAGAAAGAGGAGAGAAGAAGAATGGAGGGAGGGAAGAAAAGGAAAGTGCTGTGATCAGTGGCTTCAGTCTGTGGCTGCGGTGTGAGGACGGTCTGATGCTGCGTAACAACAACTGCTGCTGCTGCTGCTGCTCTGCCTCGGGATTTAATACTGTATAACTCAGTAATATCACACAGGACAGACACTGTTAATAAAAGAGGCATTTTTCATCATTAACCACAGAAATATCAAGGAATGCACATATATAGTATATATATATAAAACCTAATCTATTTCCAGTGATATTCATGATGTTGTTGTATTGATGAACACAGGTTGGACACGAAGCAGCAGTTTGTCCAGAGAAGGAAGGCTTCAGTATTTCTTTATGTTTCTGAACAGGATCTGATTGTGTTTGTTTGTTGCATCAGACGGATTTTTTAATTTTGCCGTCATACAATCCAACTATTGTAGTCAGTTAGGGTGAAACAGTTGTTCTGTGTCTGTTCTTTCATTAGTCAGCAGTTGCCTATTCTGCAGTTAGCGTGTCATATGGAGTTGATGCATGTTCAGCTCAACCCAACGTGTTCTACTTGTGGGTAAAGCAAAGTTATGACAGCGCTGAAGCCTCTGCCGTGTTCACGTGGTTTAATAACTGGTCATTTAGTAGCTGGTAGGTCTGTAAACACGAGGCCGATGTTTTTATCTTATTCTTCTCCTAATGTGAGATTTACACTGTCCAGAAGAAAGAAAGACAACAGGACAGAACTGAACGTCGAACATGAGAAAGTAAAGCACAGTTGTCTGTGTCGTGTGGCGGCACCACTCACCAGCTCAGCTCAATCCCAGACACCGTCCAAACACTGGCAGGATGAGTCTCGACAAAGAGTTCTCATTGATTACAAGTTTATTAAAACACTTAAACTGCAACACAGATATTTACAGAAGCTTTGAAACAACCATTTGTTTTTATGATAAGACGTAAAAACACAACAATAAGAACTTTAACTGGATAAAAAGGATCATTAACTTAAAATAAAACAAGTGGCAGCTCCATGAAAGGGACAAACATGTTATTGGTGGGAAATTAGAGAGGAAGAGCGGGCTACTACAGAGCTAGCATGCACCTGTAAAAGGAGTGTGCATTAGTAACCAGGAAGTGGGAGGAGCTACCAGCTGGCTAACCCTAACGACCCTTGTTTCGCTGTTTTCCTCTGAAACCTCATCTGCTGCCAACCTGCAAAGTGACGGTCACATCTGTCACAGCTGGCAGCCACAGGCTACCAACCAGGAAGTGGGAAATGGTACTTCAAAATAAAAGCATGTGGTGTTGCACATCACTGAGTAATTCATCTGAACATGGAACATTTGGTTTTTAAAATCACTGATCACTAAAGATATGAAGGGATATAAATATGACCTCCGTGTAAAAGGCAAAGCTCTAATTATCCTCAGCTTTAAAATAAGTTAATATCAGTTTCTATATTTTTGTATGTCCCTGTTCTCAATGTAAGAAAAAGACTGTAAACACAGGCAATTCAAAAGAAACAGTGCAGTTTTAAAAAATTACAAATTCATAAATTGCAATGAAAATTTAAGATTTCTGATTTAATATTCCTCCAGGAGTGTTAAATTATTTAACCAAAAACAAAAAGAGATGGTGTTTCCATCCCGAAACAACGCAGAGGAGCAGAACGTCTCTCTGAGACTGAAGTTTTCCACAGAGGACGTTTTGATCAAATTTCCACTAAGTATGAAATCAGTCCGTGGCGTAAAATCAGTCTCCTGATGCGCTGTGACTTGGAGGCTTTTCCACCAATCTAAAACCTGGAGAGGTTCAAACCGGAAGGTCAGAGATAATGACTGTGAAACACTCCAAATCATGCTCTTGCTGAATTTCAAAAATGTGGACAGTGCCCTTGGCGGAGCAGTTATTTAGCTTTAAAGCACCAGAGAGCTCCTCTCAATCAGCAGCAGCAGGCTGGACGGATTGGGCATATTAAACCCTGAAATATCGCCACAATACTAGATCCTGAAAACACCTCTTGCAGCTGTAGACGCAGGCTGTTTAGTGCATGTGAGAAAATTGTTAAAGGTAACACAACTGAAAGGCTTTTCAGACGCAGGAGAAAGAAACTGTTTGCTAAATATTAATATTTGGCTGCAGTATCGCTCAGCTCGGGACCAGGATGTGGCACCAGACGTGTATTTATTCATCTTTGCTCAGTTTCTTTTTCACTTTCACCTAAAACATGAGCAAACAGAAGATGTGTGGTCTTGAAACAGAGTAAAGAGGGGAGGCAGAGGGAGGGGAGGGGGCTGAGGCAGAGTGAAGAAAAGGGGTGGACCGCTCAGTGTTGCTACCCACTGTTAGAGGAAATGACCAGGTGACACTGACATGACTGACCTTTTCCTGTGTGTGTGCGTGCGTGCGTACGTGCATGCGTGCGTTCGCTCATCAAAAGGTCATAGAAACAAGAAGAAGAAACGTTGCACCTTCCCATGATCTTCCTGATTCAGGGGATGTAAACAAATATAAACAAATATAAATACATTATATGGATATAAACAGATAAAAAACTCATGAACGGCATCTGAATATTTGTTGGATGGGACCTTGGTTGTCACGGTTACAATAATAAACACGCCCACTGTACCGACAGAGGCACCTACCTTCATCGCCATGGTTACTATAATAACACCCATGGCTTGGATTCTTTTTGGGAAAAGTTGAAACGAGTACTTCATTTTCTATACATTAGACAATCTTTGTTGCCATGGTAACAAAATTAACTACTACTTTCACATGGGAGTCGAACACCGCTTTCCTGTATCACGTTCATCCATCCACCTCCTCCTCCTGACGTGGACTCTGTCTCTCTTTATACTACGTCTCCGACACTTTCCCCTTCGCTCCTGTCATCTTCACTACGACCACTAGATGTCGCCTAGCAACAAACCTAACTGTGATGTCATGACAACCTGCTGCACAGCTGACGCTGGTTAATTGTTCGTAACGTAACAAATGATGAAGCAGCAGGTGCAGAGATATGAGGCTGAACACAGAGGAATGATCTGATGTGTTATAACAGCTTATAAATGATGTGTAAAGTGATAACAAGCTACTTAATAAACTAGTTATAACCCATTCATAAAGCCTTTATAAGGCACGTCCTATTGTAAAGTGGTACCTATTTATATTTCAGTGAAACAGTCGATATCTGTCACTTTAAATCACAGTCCAAACTCTGTGTTTGTGTCACAAATGTGAACAGAAACATCAGACCTGGAGTCATGCTGTATTGCTGTCATTGGCCTTGGCATTTGTTCTCGACGATAACCACAACACAACCTCTGGTACCCCCACCCCACCTGCTGTACCCACCCCGACCCATCTCAGACGCCCCCAGGGGCCCCTGAAGGACGCTGGATGCCACTTTAACCACAGGTATCTCCTGACTTCTTCTAAATCACACCATCAATAGTCTTCTCTGCTCTTTGGGCAGTCTCTTACACTATAAAGTAAGACCACACACACACACACACACACACACACACACACACACACACAGTGAGCCCTCAGGCCATTCCATTGGTATGCAGACAGAGGATCTCATTTTAAGCAGGGGTTTCACTCACTATCCTTGAGACCTGACCCAGCAGCACTGTGGTCCAGCTGTGTGTGTGTGTGTGTGTGTGTGTGTGTGTGTGTGTGTGTGTGTGTGTGAGAGGGAAGACTTGAGTGTGAGCTGCAGGTCAGCATCACCCACACTGTTCCCTTGGAGACTGCTGGGTCACAGTGACACACAAACACATGTAGCAGGAGCAGAGCGGCCAATCATATTGTCTTTAACATATTACTATGGACAACAAAGAGTATATACCGTATACATACACATACATATATATATATATAAACTGAATTGTTGTCATTTATACTCATTAGAAACGAATGCACACTCAGACAGTCCAAAATGAAACGTCTTTATATTAAAGCCACAAGCTGCAAGAACCAAGCTATACTGAATCAAACCATTAACACCCAACACTATCAAATTATCATGAATCAATAAGATATATCCCTAAAATGAGACGTCATCAAGACAGAGCCAGAGCCAGAGCAGACTGTCAGACCTGTAGGAGGAGATGCAGCTCAAGTCAAAGCTGAGGCTTCTGTAGATTTAACTGCTTCAAAGAAAATCACTTTTCTCTTTTTATTCAAGAGAAGTCTGAAGGTGTGATCAGGTGTTTCCCCTCTTGTTGATCATATGGAGGTTTGTGCGGTGGCTTCAGGAGATTCTTTAGAGCCGTGTAGGTCACTGACAGAGGTTTTAATCCTTTGTATGATGGATGAAATGACAATGTGACCGACGTCTCTGGTGGCGATGAACCTAAACCGAGAATTATCACCTGAATCCCAACAACTCCTCCAACCGTCGACCCTCTCATACGACCCAGAGGAGTGTCTCCTGATGTGGTTCAGGTGTACTGGACCTTGGTTGTCACGGTTACATGGATAAACACGCAGACTGTACCGACAGCGTTACTTACTTTATCACCATGGTTACTGAAAAAAACGGCGATGGTTAGGTTTGGTCAAAGATCGTGATTTGGGTTAAAATAAGTACTTCCTCAACATTAGGCGATCTTCGTTGCCATGGTTACGATATAAAGCGAGCAAGTGATAAGTAGTAGAAGAGGAGGGATATGAAGCTGCTGTAGGCAGCAGCTAGCCCCCTCTGGTGGCCAAGATCAGCACAGCGCATGATGCTCTACTTCCTGGTCAGTGAACAGCTGTTCATGCTAACGTTAGCTATGTAGCAGTAGCAGAACCTACAAATAGCTCCTTTAAATCTTTGAATCTCTTTATATCCTCATTCAAACACAATATGAAACAGGTACACAGCTAGCATGTCGTTACCTGTCCGTGTGTGTGTGTGTGTGTGTGTGTGTGTGTGTGTGTGTGTGTGTGTGTGTGTGTGTGTGTGTGTGCTGCCATTTAAAACCTACATGACAGTGGCAGAGAAACCAGAACCCAAACTATCTTGTGTACAGCAGCCACATATCACCGCTGGCTCCACGCCCATCAGTGCTTATAAGAGTAAGTGCTTTACATCACACACAAGCACCAATCAGGACAACAATGACAACAAAGACACACTTTAACCACGGCGTCAGGCGGCAGTGTGGACCCCGCCACCGCTGCCTTTTGTAGAGGTGCAGCAGTGGGTTTGTTCAGCGCCGTGTAATAACCTCGCTACACAGCCATTACACAAGCATTTGAGCTTCTCCTCCCGCGTGTCGGCTTTTGTTATGTATATGAGAGCTATTATGTACGGGAAGTAAATGTATTGGACAGAGGGGGGGGGCACGAGGAGGGGGTGGGTTTTTAATAGTATTCTTGTGTGCTTGACACGAAGGGAGGGCTATTCCCCCAGAGGATGGTCTTCAGGTCCACGCCGCCCCCTCCTCCTCCTCCTCCCCTGTTGCTCCATTATCTCACCCTCTCTCCACTTGATATTAAGACAACAGGGAGGATTATGTCGAGCGACAACAGGGAAAAAGCAAAAAGCAATTTGGCCTGATGGAGGGAGGAGGAGGGGGGAGGAGAGGGTAAAAAGCAGGGCTGAAGTACTTGACTCACTTTTCTGCTTTCTTTTCTCTCCGGTGCTTCTTCAGACTTTGAGGTTTGCTGCTGCAGGATGTGAACGGTGGAAACATCATGTTTTACATTCTCACTCAGATCGTAGACGTAGATAAACTTGCGACTCCTCCGGGAACGAAAAGGTCACACGTTAGAGATTCGTTTACATCATCTTGTAAATTTTGGTGAGTTTGGGACCGAGTGCATAAAGACAGAGCGACAACCTGATCAACCCTCTGATACGAACCCGAGGAGTGTCTCCTGAACGGCGGCAGGTGTAGCAGGCCTTGGTTGTCATGGTTACAGTGATAAACACGCAGACTGTACTGGCAGGGGCGTGCCTACCTTTATCACCATGGTTACTGATGATGGTGATTTGGGTTAAAATAAGTACTTCCTTAACATTAGACGATCTTTGTTGTCATGGTAACAATATAAACTTCTGGTTTCACGTGGGAATCGAACGCCGCTCTCCTGCGTCACATTCATCCATCCACCTCCTCCACCTGACTTGGACTCTGTCTCTCTTTATACCACGTCTCCGACACTTTCCCCTTCGCTCCTGTCATCTTCACTACGACCACTAGATGTCGCCTAGCAACAAACCTAACTGTGATGTCATAATAACCTGCTGCACAGACGACCTGTGCGCTCGTTTCTTATAGGAGGGCGTCTCAGACGGGGGTGGGGAGAAAGGAGCTGCACATTAATAAGAAAATAAAAGTCTCTCTGGATGAACACAAGAGTTTAATGTAAGCACTGTCCTATAGGTCCACACTGTCTTTGTACCTTTGGGGAGCAGCGTAGCTCTTGAAGCTAACGGCTCAGGTACAGAAAACAAAGCCTGTGAATCGCTCAGGCAACAAACACAAACATCATCACAGTACAAACCAGCAATCACACTGTCCACACGTGTCACACTGGAAACATCCGGACCAACAGCAGCTGTGGGCTAAAATATAAACGCTCGGAGCGGGTCTCTTCACCTACAGAGCTAGCTTCTTACAGCTAGCTGAGGACAGTGTGTAAGAACAGGCGTCAGGGTGAGAGCGAAAGAGGCGCCATTACAAGTCTGTACCGTAAGTCAGTGGTTAGTTGCCTTTCTAATGAGCACACAAGTGTTTCCTATTAAATCGCTTCTTATTAGCAGCAATAACAAATCAATAATAGATAAATATTTACATTGAAATACCCAACTCTTCAAAATGAGTGCTTCTACTTTTGGTCCTGTTTCCTCTGGTAATAGTCATGTACTTTCCTGAAGTAATATTTGAGGTTCAGATTATAGATAAGCAGTGAAGCGTCGAACCTGGGACCTGCTGCTCAGGACTCAGGTATTCCCCCTAACATCAGGACGCCCCTCAAAGTCAAGCATCTGAATATCTCCTCCACAGCTGCCTTTGGTCCAATGATTCAGAGCGAGGTCGGATCATCTCCGGCGACTGAACCGAAACACATCCTGTGGACATCAGAGGCAAAGGTGTGACTGTTGTCCTGATGAAAAGTGTAAAGGAGAAGAAGGACGAGCAGAAAAGAGCATCTGTGTCAGGTACGATTCAAAAAGACAAACAGCCGTGAGACGGAGTCAAGAGGAGAAACACTGCACGTGCGGTCTGCTACGTTTTCACCTGAATAAAAGGTGTGATTGTAACGTAATCCCAAAACGCCCGAGCGCTCAAACACGTTGATAAAAGGAGCGATGTCGCGTGTTTAACCGCTGTCAGCGTCTCCTGACTGTGTCACCTTTAAACATTCATCTTCACCGGGTTCAGATTTCAGTTTTCACCCGTCAGACTGACGGGTGACATTTACTGATTCTTATTTAGCACATTAGCGCTGAGTGGCACGATGTGATGTGATAAAACGGAGGATCTGATAAAGGAAAAGTCATTAAGGATTAGCCCTGTCGTGAAATTAGTTTTCTCCTTTAAGCATCAGTGTTTTTAGGACTTCAAATAAAAGCTGATCTGCTTGTATCAAAATCCCATCTGCGCTGAAATGTTTGCTTCAGTCACACGGGTAAAGATGGAAGTTGCTGTTGATAACATGTTCTCAGCAGCTTCCTGAAGGTTGATGAGCAACTTTATTTTCAGCACCATTTTATTTTTCACAGGTTCCCTCAATCAAAACAAGCTGGACGGGTGGAGAAAGCAGACAAACAGCCTGACTAATAAACCGACAGGAAGAACACAGGACACGCTGGCAGAGAACCATCAGGTTTGATTATCAGGCTCTTAGCCCTGATGCCCTTTACCTCTTCCCTGCCATTCGTCTGTGGTGTTTTCTTAATGAAAAGCCAGCGGCTGAGCCCATTCCGGATCTATCTTTAGGAGAGGAGTCCTAGCCGGCCAACGCTGACGCTGATCAATAGCCTGCAGGGAAGACGAGCGTAGCCCCGGACTCTCAGGGCTTAATGGGAGGGAATGGGAGTGGAAGTAGAAAGAGCAGAGGTGTGCTTTTAAAGGCCGGCCCAGTAATCTTAGCAAAGAGAAAAACCCGAGCGAGACGAGTGGAGAGTGAGTGCGGGCGGAGAGCGGGGGGGGGGGGGGGGGGGGGGGGGGGGGGGGGGGGGGGGGGGGGGGGGGGGGGGGGGGGGGGGGGGCTGGAGAGAGAATTATGTTTAAATGAGACTAAATGATCACTAGAGGTTGCTGGTTGTAGCTCCGAGGCTTTGAACGAGCACACGCAGGCTGCTTTTGCTTGAAGTGCGCTGCCTATTGACTTTTGACTTTCTGAATGTAGGTCCTGGCTTCTGTGGAGAGCTAAGTATATGTTTAATGGTCGCACTTCAGAAAAGCAGCTTTCAACCTTGTAATTTCAATTCGAACACACACACACACACACACACACACACACACACACACACACACACACTACGTCTGAATGTACAGCTGTAAGAGACTTGGTGTTCTGTCCGTGGGCTCGTCCATCTTTAGATTTCTTCTTCAGTTCAGGCCAAACTGTCATATTGATATGCTGTTCTTTATATTAAAAACATTGCAGAAAAATTCACACGAAAAGAACCAGAACCAACAACATGTTCGTCCATTTCTGAATGCTCTTCTGGGTCTCGGCCCCTAAACACGCCATAAACAGTAATATCAGTAACGTAACAACAGCTGGTCTCTGTAGTTTTTAGCTTTAGTCAAATAGCAACCAATAGTATATTTGTTGGGGACTACTTTCAGCAGTGGATTAATCCACGTTTGGTGCTGACCAAGTATTTGAGGCAGCCTGACGGTGTGTGTGATGTGTGTGTGTGTGTGTTCATGGTGATGAAACGCAGACATCGGCTGAGTTGCCAAAAATAATACAAAAGTAAAAGTACTGTCTGAGTTAGAGAGTTGGTGTATGTACTGTAAAAACAACCTGAGGGGCAAATTATAAGTAAAAGAAAAATACTGGTTCTACTTTTTTATTTATGAGGATGTGACAGTTTTGACCAAAGATCATCCTTGTCATTGGTTATTGATTAGATAATCTGCTAAATATTGAATGGAGCATTACAATACTGTGTGTTTCTCATATGATCACACAACCCCCCTGTGAGTGTTAGCCTACCTTATTATTACTCTACTAAGCACTTAGCTCGTTGTCTCTCATCATATTATGATTTGGTAAATAAATCAGATGTGTGATCAGCCGTTAGCTTTTCCCACCATTATTATTATTATTATTATGTTCTTGAAACAAATCTAAAGTAAACACCTTGCCCGTCCACCCAGTCCCCTCCACCTCTGACACACTGAATCTGTGGATGTCCGGGAACGTCAAGTCCAATTGTCTGTTCTTTAAAAGTACTTCAAAACTCCAAGAAAGCAACCCAGCATCTTAAACAAATGCATATAAGAACATGTTACACAGCATAATGATAATTAAATGCAGCAATACATGGTGCTTTGAACCCACCACGCTGGTTTTTCTACTGTTAATTATAATTAATAATCTTTTTTAAGTACAGTCTCTTTCCTCTTGTCACGTTCGTCCAATTAGTGCGTCTGTTTTGGACGAACTCTAATTCCCTCCTTCATTGATAATCTTGTCTTTTCCTCATTTTGTTTGTTGCAGACAGCAGCTCCTCCTCTCAGCAGATGACTCAGGACCCTCGCTGCGAAGCTCAGACGACCCCCTGCAGAGGCCCAGGAGTCTGTACAGCCTCATATAGCATCTGTTGTGTGGTGAGGATTTTACTGTCTCACTAAATAAAACTTTATTAATTTCTCTCAAAAAGCTCCTTAAATTTCTTCAAAATTTCTCTCCAGACATGTTTTAACTCTGTGACAGTCCTCTGCTCGGATTCATATTTAGTTCAACATGTTTTTACAGGTAGAAACTGGGTCTGAAGCTCGTCTCCTCTCACTTCCTGGTTGATAAACCTGGATCAGGCCTTGAGCCCCGCCCACCACCTGCTGGCTCCAGGTGGACAGGTGAAAGAGCAGAGAGCATCAAGATGGTGAGAGGAGGAAACATCAGAGAGACTCAGCCACATGTTTGAGCCTCAGTCAGACCCAGACTCAGAGGAGGAGTCTGAGACCAGAACCAGAGACTAGCAGACGATCAGAACCGTTAGCACAGTTAGCATCTTGTATTTGTTGATGTTGTTTGTTAGCTTGTAACTGGCAGTGGCCGACAGTGTTAGCGGTTGTGCTAATGCTAACTCTCTCTGACATGATTGGTTCCTCAGGTGTATTTAGCCCCGCCCCCCGTCCCCACAGGTTGACAGGATTGGTTCCTCAGGTCTGTGACATATGAAACTCTGAATCTGTGTTTATGAAACTGTGATTGTTTCACTGCAGGTCAAGGTGGAAACACCCAGTCATGGAGTTGATGATTATTTCATCATCATGAGTCTGTGTTATATAAAAACATCATGTGGACGTTAACCAGGTGAAACTCTGGATTTCTATTGGAGGGTCTTTAAATATTTTCAGCAAACTCACTTCTGCAGTTCCTCATTTGTAGGTTTCAGTGTTAAAATAATAAATATAGTAATAAATTTATCACAGTTTTTTTTCTCAAACAAATTTTTAAATACTCATAAATGAGATTTCAATATTTGAGGGAGATCTCTGTAAAAAGCTCCAGCTAAGATCCGTAGTGAGCTGCTGCTCACTCGTCTGTATATCTACCCGTCAGTCACTCGGCGCTTTGAGTGAGAGCCTTAAAGTACATGTTAAAGCCGATGCAGGGAAAAGCCCCGGAGTATTCTCGCCTTCCATTAACGGGGTGTTGGGCGCCTGACACCAACAAAACACCCCCTCTGACTGGACACAGCTCTTCTCCGGCCGTCAAGCAAATCGCTGCAGAGCAGATTCAATCCTTTCTCCTGCAGCTCTGTGGCTCGGTAAGACTGGAAGCCTTGAAGGAGGATTAAGAGAAGTCTATGAGTCTCTCCCTGCATCGCTGCGAGGTGAGGAATGGAAAAAAGGGTGTTATACACTGGATGGTGGAGGGAGGAGGAATATGTCACACTTCATTCCACTATACTGGCAGCTCTTTATTGGCTCGGTTCAGACGGAGGGCGAGGAGCGATGGTGTTTCTGTGGGAGCCCCGGCGATACATGTGAACATGCAGACTGGAACCTACAGTCCCTCTAACTGCTCTTAAAATAGCTTCGTTTAATAGCAGCACTAATAGTCTTACACCCCAGAATGGAGCCATCTCTCCTGGAAGAAATATTAGCAACGCTGTAATTTTGACAGTGACATCACAAATTATTGTCTGGCTCTTTCTTAGTCCCAGTATTTCATTTCTTTTCGGCTTAATGGCGGAATTCAAATACATAAAAGTAAAAATGAATCAGTATTAGAGAGTTTAAGACGCCACAGTAAATCTGCACCTCAAATCCAAAGTCAATAAAACCTTTTCACAGCAGACATCTTGGCAGCGCAGGTGTAATTAATAACACTAACAATGGCGATGATCCATTTGTGTGAGCTAGTTCCTGTGGAGTCATAGGAGTGCTGTAAGAAATAAATCTGTAAAAGAAGAAGAAAATAAATGTGGAAATATGAACAGGAATAAAAAGCGAAAAGTGAAGGAATTTTTTCTTCCTTTTATTTATTTCTCTTTATATTTCCACATTTGTTTATTTGTTCTTTTACAGGTTTATTTATTTCTTATGGCGCTTCTGTGACTCCATATGTTCCAGAGTCATGTATAGCACATGCTTTAAGGACTTCATTAATAAAATTAGTTTCAGCTTCCTGCTGTGAAAAAGGAGACACGTTGTTCTCAGGTTGATAACTCAGTAACGTCTTGAGGGAACTCCTTCCAGTTTGGTAGAAACATTCGCCTGGACTCAAGGATGAACTGATTAGATTTTGGTGGTTAAAGGTCAAAGGTCAAGATCACGGTGATGTCACGTTCCTGTGACTGCAATGTATCCGGAACACTTCACTCCTGACACACTGTGACCTCACAAAATACGTTTTCATTCACCAATTAACGATTCCCAATCTACCTCAAATGTCTATAAGGATAAAATGACATTGATGACATGATTGATGATATTTATATCCAAAAGGTCAAAGGTCAACTTCACTGTGACATCATAATGTTCTGCAAAAACACCTCTGGTCATTATTAATCGCTGTAGCTCAGGAAGGAGAGACTGTGACCATGTTTCCTGTAACTTGGCTGGTTGGTTAACGAGGTGGTGAATCTACTTTTATATGTTTGCATGTACGGTGGCTCTCGGGGGTCAAACTACTATTAATACTACTACTACTAATATTGGGATTTTGCTTCAAATGTTTGTTTTTTTTAAGTATTTGTCACCAGGTGAGAGAGAAAACAGTCTCACCTCAACAGGTTTTAATAGTGGGTTATTTGTATTTACACACTCTCTCTCACCTGAACGCAGCCTCGGTACCTGAGCAGAACAGGAGACAGGTTGTCTGCAGAACTGTTTAAGTGTTAAAGGCTGTGTTTTAATTGCTTTTTGGTTTCAGCCGTGGCAGGCTGTGTTTGCCCTGTGGGTGTGTGTTGGAGATTAGCCCTCTCACAGAGCTGCAGGTACATGACGCTTTGCTGAGGGGAAATTATGAAATTTCAAATCCGGTCTCCATAATGACAAAAATCAGAAATAATGTGATGAACTGGAATTATCCTTTAAGGCCTCAGACTTCTTAGAGACCTGCAGATTCCCAGGAGAGAGAGAGGAGAGGTGGGAAATACAGAGACCCTGACAGACCACGACATTAAAGGTTTAGCTTGTGTGTGTGTGTGTGTGTGTGTGTGTGTGTGTGTGTGTGTGTCTGCCTCATTGCTGTAGCAATTAAAGAAGAAGACTTTTGTCTATTTAGAGGAAATGGAATAGACAGAATTGATCGGTGAGCCCTCGAGCCACAAGTCAGAGTTTCCCAAACGCCAAAAACAAACACAATACTCTTCCTACACACACATACACACTTATAGCCATGAGCCATGAACAGAGTTAAGCAGAGCTGGTAAACAATGACCTCCCTTTGAAAGTTTCACACAGCGATGTGGAGAGTGGAGGCTTTAATAATACCAACCAGAATCTGGTTAAATCACACACATGTGTATGATGTTGTTATTTCTGGCTTGTAAATGTTTGACACCAAACTGAACGTCAGCTGTGACCAGTTGAACCAAAGTTTGTTGTTCCCGTCTCAGACTCTCACTTCATTTTTCCATTTTTAGAGGCTGAGAAAACAATTGAATCACGAGCTTTAGCAGCTTTTATCCCACGTTCAGTCACATCACGTTCAGTTTGTCTTGTTGGAGGTGAAGGTCGTCTCCTGGTCATCCTCTTGATATCCCCTTCACTTGTTCACATTTTCTTATGCTGCAGTCTGATGCTCAAATTATTTAAAGGAGTCTAAAGGTAGATGTCCATGAGAGCGGCTCAGAGCCTCCTCTCTTCTGATTGGCTCATCGACCTGTTGTTACTAGAGCTCCAGAGAGACGCCTGAGAGAGGAGATGTAAAACTACAAATATATCTTCTTATGGATCAACGCTTTAAAATAAAACACAGGAGAAGAAGAAAATATGGAGTTTTAAATTCATTTTTTCTTCAGTAAAAACAGGATTGTAGGAAACAAATATTCAGACACTTCACTCTGCCTCAGCTGATCGGACACACCTGTCTGTATCGGGTCTCACAGGTGACGACACAGATCAGAGCAGGAGCCATGAGGAGGAAGGAGCCGCTGCAGAGCTCAGAGACAGGACTGTGTCGAGCCTCAACAACATTTCTGGGAGCAACGTACAGAGAGATCCTTAATGAACACCTGATCCAGAGATCAGGACCTCACACCTCCCAACTGGACAATGACCATCAGCTCACGGCCAAGACAGCACAGGAGAGGCTTGGAGACCGTCCCTGAGTGATCCAGCCAGAGTCCTCGCTCCAACCCCGATCCAACATCTGTGGAGACCTGAACATGTCCCCAGATCCTCAAATCCAGATGTGCAAAGCTTGTGACGTCAGACCCAAGAAGCCCGGAGGCTGTAGTCACTGCCACAGGTTTAGAATACTTTTACATATTTCACTTTATTTATAACGTTTCTAAAACTCTGTTTTCACTTTGTTATTATTGGGGATTGGTCGCAGATTGATAAGTGGAAAACGCAAGCAGCTGACTGACATGTCTTCCCTCTCTCTCCCTGCCTCATACACTCACTGTGGTCAGTCACAAACTCACAATTAAACCTTCAGTAACTGATAAATACACACATGAAAAGACGTGACACATAATGAGACGGTGAAGCATTTCAGGAGGAAACATATTTAATACGGATGAGAAAAGCAACAGCAGCAGCAGATGTTGTTGCTTTGATGTCTGAGCTCTCATTGTGTTTAAAGGTAAAACACATGAAACCATTATCATTCACATTCATGCTCCTGCACCTCCTTTCTCCTGCTGCAACAACACAATGTCCCCACAGAGAGATGAAGACACACAGGACGCACCAACACACACACACACACACACACACACACACACACACACGTACAGAAGGATATACTGTATGTGTGAGATGATAAACATATGGTAACACACACATGCAGCAAATACACTGTCCATTCAGACAGCGTGAGAACACACACACACACACACACACACACTGTGGAACACAAATGTTCCAGTGTTATTTAAAGAAGTCCAATTAAACGTAATGCTCAACATAATCTCTCTCTCCACTTTCATTTACTCGCTTTTCTATAGAAGGACGGGCGAGATGAGGATGAGCGCTGACAGGGACCTCCCACGCCTGCGACGGCGCCGGCCACTCGCTGCTGCTGCTGCTGCTGCTGCTGCTGCTGCTGCACAGTGCAACAGCAGCCTCTAGTGGCGGCACGACGCTCCTCCGGCTGCTCTGCTCTTAATTGGACTGGATTCAACATGAATCAAGGGTCAAACATGTAGCGCCGGGTCAAAGGCTAATTTCACTCAGGTCAAGGTGGATTTTTTTTCAGGTGTCGGCGGATCTCAGTGTCTGGTTCTGCTCAGAGCAGAGATCCAGGGGTCAGGGGTCAGGGGTCAGGAGGTGTGAGGGAGTCCATGTCCACTATGGTGCAAGCACCGAAGGTTTTTGGTTAAAGCTTGAAAAATAAATCATGCTGTGTATCAGAAACATGTTTTCTCTTCTTCTTTCCAAAGTCTTTATCATCTTCACTCCTCAGGTTTGACTTGTGGCCCCTCGCTGATGAATCACTGTTGTATAGTGTCAGTTGTTTCTATTGTTATACTTTACTTGAATATTATTTTTTGAAAACTTACTCCTCAACACTTACAGACAGATGTTGTACTTTTGACTCCACTACATTTCTATGAAGGAGGAATTCATTTTTTTATTTTGAAAATCTGACCAATCACAGCCAGCGACCGTGGTCTGATCTGAAGTCTGTGTTTGAAATGTTTTAATAGGATAAAGGTTCATTTAGTTTTAAATGTTGTGTTTAATTCATCACTACCGACAGAGATTCGTCGTCCAGCTTTAGAAAACATGTTGAGGTGTTAAATGTTTGTTTAATTCCAGATTAACTGCATGTCCATGTTCTACAAGCTTTTTATTCTCCAGGCAAATAAAACTTTGTAAAATTGTATTGGAGTAATATTTGACCGGGAGGATCTGTACTCTGACTGGAGAGATGGAGCTGTGAACTTTGTCCTTGTTCTTCTGTTTCTGGTAGCTGTGAGTGTTAGTGTAACATGTTGTTGTGTATATTTTATTTGGACCCATGAGAAGTTACAGCTCCCTCCTGCTTTTTGTTTTTCTCCCCTTTGTGTTTCATTTCAGAGCCGTAAATTAAGGCTGTAATTAGAGCATAAATATTCATTTCATTATTAACATTTAGCAAGGAGCGTCTAACTGCACAACCTGTTACCTCCGACACTTCAGCTGTGAGATCGCACATTAAGGAAGGCATTAGCAGCAACATTAGTGTTTATTATTAGTCTGCATCACCACAGAATAAAAATACCTCTAACTGGATATGACCAAGAGTCCTCTGAGTTAGTACAGCACACCTGACACCTGACACCTGACACCTGACACCTACTGTATATGCCTCTGTTTCTTTAACCTGAAGAACGACTGACCTCCAGCACTGATGAGTTCAGTGATGGTCGCACATCTGGCTGTTTCCTCTGTGGGGAGTAATGTGACTCTCCTCAAGAGATCAACCACGTCAAGGCTGCAAGATATTTGAGAACTCTATTCCACACTTTCCTTTATATCTCTGCTGTGTTGATTAAAGAGGCAAAAAGCAAATAGTGCAAACTGTAATCAGTCATCACTCATTATGTCTGTCATAACTTTACAAACAGGTGACAAATTAGAGGAAAAAGCTGAAAACTGAGTGGAGAAACATGATGACAGTGCCTCCATCCACAGAACATGAACATGAACTGTGGGAGATTTGGGAGCAACGTGTTAAACAGCGCTCTCCAGCATCGTCATCAAAACACTTCATCCTCCAGTGGAGTTCAGAGGATCAATAGCTGCGTTTCCATCGCAGTTCTGCACAAAATAGAAGTCTTTTTTTTTTAGGAAACCCAACACAACACAATTGCAAATGGCCTGTGTTTCCACTGAGCGATGTTATGGGACTAAATATATTCCAATATATATATTGACTGATTGATTTCCTGCGCCCATCCTTCCAGTCCTGCAGGTACGCAGACCCAGCACAGGGCTCGTGATGGCCCTGTAATGACCCCGCTTCATTTTGCATCCAGGCTTTCATGTGCCCATCAAAGCTCTTCATCAAAAATGAATAATTCCTCTCAGATAGATGCACCTAAAAATACAACAAGGTAGCCCTCATTGAAATGTGAAGCATGGACAAGAGCCATAAGCCCAGCGTCACGGCTCGGCAGGAAAATAATATTAATGAAGACCTGAGAGAGCCGTGTGTGAGCATGATGCAGACGCTGTGTCAGTCCACTCTGATTGACCCCAGTGGAAGTGCTTCAGTCCTATCAACTCTCAGCATCCCGACAACACAGGACTGAGGAGGAGCTGCCATTCACTTTAACTTACTGCTGTTCTCCATATTTACCCAACTCCAGATCTGCATGGCTCTGTTTTAATCCACGGCTCAACAAGGAGGATTCAAAAATCAAATCTCTTTAACGGGCAAAAGTGTCGGTACACAAGAGAGCAAATAAACACGGGCTGATTCCAGAGGAGGAGGCTGAGGCCAGGTCAATAAACTGGGCTGAGTCTCACACTGGGAAAACTAACTCTACGTACGACGGGAGGTCACAAAGGGAAGACACAGGCTGGACACCAGCAGAGGAGAGACGGTGAGACACAGGTAAGTAGTGAATCTGAAACGATGGTTAGTGATTTCAAAGTAAAACAGGAAATAATAAGACATAAAAGGACCTAGGATTGAGATATGATAACAGCCTGTCTGCTCATCTGACTGTGCATGTGTCTTGACCCTGTCTTCTCTTCAGTGATGTGTAGAGAGCTACAGATATGACTGATCAATACAACCTTCGCCGAGGAGGTTAGATTTCACATGTTTCTGTTTGTCTGTTTGTCTGTTTGTTTGTTTGTTTGTTTGTTTGTTTGTCAGCAGGATCACACAACAAGAACCAATTGTCACCAAACTTGGAGGAGGGGTGTTTCAGGGACCAAGGACGAACCCATTATGTTTCTGTGCAGATGCAGTGAACAGGAGGCGGTGCAGGTATCCGTCACTCCACTGAGTCTTTTGAATAGAATCAGCTTCAGTCTTTCAGCTACAGAGACGTTTTCCTCTCAGCTTTATTCTGAACCTGAAATTAAATTACTAAATAGTAGAACTGATTAATTCTCCATAGCGTCACTGTGTCCCAGAGTTTCAGTGAATAGGTTTGGTCTGGAGGCCACTCAGTTTTATGGAAATGCTTTTCATTTTTGATGCTGATTGTAAAGTATAAAAATATGTGGAAACACTTTGTATTTGCTTTATTCTAAATGAAAATAGCCACATTTTTTAGAAATCTCCATGTTTCTTGACCCCGTCTTCTTTTTAGTGATGTTTAGAGATACAGAGACACGACTGATCACTACAACCTCCACCGAGGAGGTATGTTTGTTTGTGTGTTTGTTTGTTTGTTTGTTTGTTTGTTTGTTTGTCAGCAGGATTACACAAAAAGAACCAATCTGCACCAAGCTTGGTGCAGGGGTGAGGACCAGACGAACCCATTACATTTTGGTGCAGATCCAGTGATCAGGATTTCTTTTATCACTTTGCTCAACATTGCGACAGAAGACATTCTTGGACATTTCTGTCAGTGTTTCACCTTGGTGTCGGTATCCCCCTCTCTACTGACAGCCATTCTAGTTTTTACAGTGTCTTTTTAATAAAATCAGCTTTAGTCTTGTCAAGAATAAACATCTGTGGAAACAGTGATTTCATTATTCGAGCATGAAAACACAGACATCTTCAGATCACATGTCCTGGCGTTAGCGTGAGACGCTCTGGATTCAGAAATATCAGGAGAGATTCGGGTGAAACTGTAATCTCTGACCAGCCTCTTTGATTTAATTGTAAGGCTGTGCGTTTTTGTCACGGAACAACCATTCTGCCTTAATCACAGCAGCGTTTTGTATTTCTCTGCCTTAATTCTGGAGCGCGTGGCGCAGCATGCTAATGAGCTAATGCAGTCCCACTGTTCCTGCAATTAGGAGTGTATACAGCAGCTAATGTGGGGAAGTGGTAGCTAACATTAAGGGCTAATAGAAACAGGTGTCTGCTGGTGTTACTCTGTGCGAGGCAGGGAGGCACGGTAACATCTCCAAGATGCAAGTCCTGAGTCTTAACAACAAGAAACCTTTCATGAGTCTAAAGCCTGTCCCAGAATGCATTGCACACCTGAGCAGCCCTCTGCTTTAGAACCAAGAGGAATATGTTTGTACATCTTTGTTTCCTTCTGCCCCCCACCCCCACCACCACCCCCCACCTTTCCTTTCTCCATCTTCTTTTATTAACATATTCATGCCCCCCCCCTCGGTTTCCCCTTACCCCACACCCACCCCCCACATTCTCATATTTGCTGGTGTAGCATGCCAGTCTATCACAGCAATTGGCTGTTTTTATTTCAATTTCACAAAATTGGATTTTAATGAATTCCACAATGAATAACCAAGCAAGAAATTATTTTCCAATATCCTCCCATGATATTCCACCATCCCTCTGTATTAGTGGAATTAATACTTGGAGCGTGCTGGAGATGCTGCATCAGGTGATGCAGGATTTGATTAGGAATTTAAAGTTTTCAGCAAATCAGGTGTAGGGGTACAATCATGTTTTATTTTTATTTTTTAATCTAGGAAAAAATCCCTCAAGCAACAGCAGGGAATACTAAATCGCTGGAATTCGATTAGCATACCAGGGAAGTGTCTTTGCTATTTCCTTTCATGTCTTGAAGCACTTTGAAGGACACATGCAGCAGTATGTCTGTCTTTGATGGTGTGGGGAACGTCTAACATTTGCAGAGTGTAAACGTTGAACTGATAGGGAGCTGCTATTGTTGCCGCTCCTTTCAAGACCCTTTTCCAAAGATATTGGCCCCTGATTGTGCAGCAGTCTGGTGTGACAAGATAAAAGGCAAGTGGTCTGTCAAAGGCAAGAACTATGTCAACCTGTGCGCCTTGTTAGCTGGTTGCAGAGGAACGATCTGGTTGTTTGTATATTTGTGTTTTATGATACTGACAACCCTAGAAGTATGTTTACATGCTACTTAGTGGTTGTGCCAACTACATGTTGAAGGAAGTGTAATTACTGTAATTATTATGTTGACAACGTTGGTGTTTCCAGTCCATAAAGACTGGTAGGTAGATAAAGAAAGGTAGGCTGTTCAAATACAACCTCAGATCAACTTTGGCAACATCTTAAAGGGTCACGTGAGAGTTTCCTCTGCCATGAGAAGATGGTGGTGATTAATAACTCGTCTTCAGGGCAGACTGGAGGCTACAGTGACGAGACAGGCCGCGGCTAGCTGGTTAGCATGCTAACTTCAGTAGAAGAAAAGACGTGAGTTTGTTTCCACCTCTGGAGACAGATGTTTGATGCTGAACTCACCACGTTTCTTCTAGACTGCTGAGTAAACAGCTGCTAATGCTAACGTTAGCTGTGCAGCAAATAGCTTCTTTAAGGGAAGGCAGGCATAACGGGGATCGCTGGTGGCTCACGCCTTTGGAAATGTCAAGACGTTATTTGACTTGTTTTCCCATTACTCACTTATTAGTAGTATTAAATTAATATTATCACACACTCTGACCAGCTGATTGTAATGATGCACTGCTTGTTGTCTGCAGGTGCTACACAATTTCCCAGGCTGACGATAGGATGACCGGACTATAGTTGAGACCCTACCCGTCAGTGACATAATGCGCTCCCCTGACCCTACCCCCGACTCTAACGCCAAGTTGGTATCAGAGCTAATATGAGCACATTATTATATATGTATACTGGAGAATATACATTCTGACATTCTGCGTCACACACACTCACACGCTCTTACATACACCTCATTCACCAGCGAGCGCCGTCTTCCCTCCAAACAAAGAGGCGGGAGGTTAGGGTTACCTCTCCTATCTCTTACTGAGCGCTCCTCTTTCATTGCTTCTCCTCCTAATCAAGGATGTAATTAGCGCTTGCCAGATGAGTGGTTCCTGCTCGAGCAGAAACAATGGCTAACGGTGATGTGAATGGACGCCGGGTGAAGGCGTCGCTCATCATGCATGCATAGGTAGAGAATAGAGGTCAGAGTGACAACAAATTGGAGTATGAAGAGAAATAAAGTACAGTAATGAACAGGCGTGTATGTGTGTGAGTGAGGGGGCATACAGTATGTCAGGCCTACTAGCTAACACCGCTAGTATTGTTCCCTGGAACATTAGTGTCTAATTATTGTAGGAAGAACCACTGCTCCTCTCTCATGAGGTGAACTGCACGTGTTTGGAGTTGGATGCTGCTTTTTCTCTGTTTCCTGAATGACGTGGTTTAAAAAGAGATTAAAGATTGTATGAGGAAAATATCTTGTTTTAATTGTAGTATCTTTCTCTCTGTTCTGATGGTACATGGTGAATTCTTCAGTGTGAACAACGTCTCCACGATCCTTTAGTAGAGCTTTAGTATGCTGATGTTAAAGATGTTAAAAATCAACCTTGTTAACCCTCCAATAGAAATCCAGAGTTTCAGCTCGTTAACGTCCACATGATGTTTTTATATAACACAGACTCATGATGATGAAATAACCATCAACTCCATGACTGAGTGTTTCCACCTTGACCTGCAGTGAACCAATGACAGTCTCATAAAGACAGATTCAGAGTTTCATACCTCACAGACCTGAGGAACCAATCCTGTCAACCTGTGGGGACGGGGGGCGGGGCTAAATACACCTGAAACCTTGTCAGTACAGAGAGAGAGAGTTAGCATTAGCACAATCACTAACAGTGTGTCAGCCATTCCACTGCCAGTTACAAGCTAACAAACAACATCAACAAATAAAAGATGCTAACTGTGCTAACGGTTCTGACCCGTCTGCTAGTCTCTGGTTCTGGTCTCAGACTCCTCCTCTGAGTCTGGGTCTGACTGAGGCTCCAACATGTGGCTGAGTCTCTCTGATGTTTCCTCCTCTCACCATCTTGATGCTCTCTGCTCTTTCACCTGTCCACCTGGAGCCAGCAGGTGTGGTGGGCGGGGCCAATCCAGATTTCTCAACCAGGAAGTGAGAGGAGATGAGCTATTTATTGTGTTTTTATCTTGCTGTGCAGCACTTTGGAAACCTTGTGTTTGTTAAAATCGTGCTCTATAAATAAAGTGGATTGGATTGGACGAACTTCAGACCCAGTTTTTATGTGAGAAAACATTTGAAACTAAATATGAATCAGAGCAGAGGATTGTTACAGGGTTTAAAACATGTCTGGAAGAAAACTTTAACACTGTCTCTGCCCATTCAGGGGATCTGTAAGGCTTTCTTCATGCACCAGCACTGAACATAAGGAAGACGAAAAGTGCCTCCAGACACCACCTGGACCACCTACAGTAAACACATCCTACCACCAGAGATGAAGGAGCCACCATCATTAAACTGCACCTCAGATGGACTGGCTATGTGTGCTGGACTTTCCTCAACAGATCCTCTGATCCAGGCTACAAGCAGACCAGCAGGCCGCTGGAGGTCAGAGGAAGAGGTTACAAACACAGCATCAAGACCAGCGACTAAAAATCTACAGCAGCGACACTGCTCCAAACAGACCGACATGGCGGAGCAGAGCCCCTGTCAGGTTTTGTGGTGATGATTTATCTTAATGTAGTTTTATGGGAAAACGAAAATTAGAAGTAAAATGAGACAAAGTTCTGAGACAGATGTTTTGAGTGTACAAGTGATTTCCTTGAAATAACTGCTCCATATAAACCTGAGTAATAACTAATTCATCCTTCATTTATTATTACGTACATGAATCCTCCAGGTGTGTTGGAATGTATTCTTGCCTCTGGGCATATTTCAACTGAGAGATTCAGAGATGCCTTTTGTTTTTACAATATCATTCCTCAATCATTTCCAAGCTTCTTGGGAAAACAGTGTTCAATTGATACACTTCCAATTAAGTCCAATTAAACTAATTGATAGCATAATGGAAACAGGTTCTCAGTCAGTGAACGTGTATAAATGTGAAGGAAAATGAATGATTATTTACTTTGGTTTAAGTGGAATGTTTTAAGGATATCCTTATTTTCTTCATAATTCATAATTAGCTCCAGGAGACATTTTGGAAAAACACACACTTTTAAAAATTGTGTGTGGCAGTTAATTGGAAATAATTCATTGCCTGTGGACAGTCCAAGTATTTTCTTTAGAATTAATTGCCTGAAATTGAAAAGGAGGAGGTTAGTGGAAATACACAAGTCAGAATTGCATCATGTTGCATGATTTACTTTAAACCTGGATGGAGGGAGATCCAGATGGACACAGAGTTGAAATGCCTTTGATGTAAAAAATGTCATCAGGCTGTTATTGTTCCCTCCTCCTCCTCCTCCTCCTCCTCCTCCTCATTATCTGTATTGTATGTTCTTTTTTCCCTGAGATGAATCACATCAAACCCTGGACCTCCACTTTTTCTTCCCTTCTTCTTTTCTCCTGGCCGTATAAAGGCCTCCCCCCTCAGTGAAGGCAGTATCAAGTGAGATTAAGTGACTTTGTGAGTCATCAAGGCAGTGTCTTGTAATATTGATCTAGTATACAGGGTGAAATAGGGTGATCATTGGAGGAGTAATTATAAAGGGCCTCAGCCCCGGTCCTCCTCCTAGCTGTTTATCGGTGCGCTCATTAAAAGACATTGGCAGGCGGGTGGGGGCCTGTCTCTCCATTTGCCAGTCGACCACACCGTAAAAGTCGCTGGGTCATGGCTCCCGGTGGTGCGATAAGCGGCGAGCGCCAAATTGGAGGAGGACTGATTACATCCCCGAGGAGATGTGTGATGAAGCTCTCGGCTCTGTCCAAGCTGTCTGCTTCCATTTCACCCAGCGTCTCCTTCAGCCTCCTCCATCACTGCTCCGTCAGCTCTGCCTCTCCTCTGTCTGCCGCTGTGTTCGGACGTCAGGTTCTCTCCTCGTCCTCCAACTGACTCGCTCTTTAATTAATCTCCTGACTTTCAAGCAGGAGGGTGAAGGCCGCCTGCATGCACCACCTTCTCAGGCTGCCCTGAATCCTCACAACAGAAATTCATAAATGTACAAAAATATACAAAACTCCCAGACGTCATGACTAAAATAATGATTTTCAAACACAGTCTCACCAGGTCAGAGAGGCTGGTTAACCCTCCCTGTATCATTTCAGCAGGTCAACCAGAAAGACAAACAGAGGAAGTCAAGTGACAGTATTGCAGATGGACGGAGGAGGTCAAGGTGGACGGGTCTTCTTAAACGTAACGGAGCATAAATTATGTGTTCCTGCTGATTTGGAGCGTCAGATCAGAAAATCCACTCAAGTAAGGTAGTCCAGGTGCTATATAAAAGATTTCAGGTAAAAACACTCAGAGAAACCAAATCCTGTAAAGGTTTGGATGGTGGGTCCAGGTGGGCGGGGCTTGGTGACTGCTTTGTTGTGACATCACAAAGTTCCAGAAGTCCTGACGGCTGGTTTTAAGGCTCAGTTTCTGAAAACAGGCTGTGTGCATTTCTCTGTGGACTGAGGCTTTGATACTTTCACAGTATTAATATAGAAGCTAGACCTGATCCTAACCTAATCACACTACTTTTAGAAATATATGGACATTTAATGCATTAATTGATTATCAAAACTTTATATTTTTAGAATACTTTCCTGGCAGATAACTATTGATAAATCAGCTAATAATTTAAGTTAACTTTCTGTTACTGGAGGCGTTTTCCAACAAAGCAGACCTCACCACAGTAAGACTCATTTAGTCGCAGAAGGACACGCTGAAAAAATTAGTATAAAGTTGCTTTTTTTTTGACCTTGGAAACGGTTTGATGAAATTTTCTGGAGGCTTTGTTCACGTTTGTGAACCTGGAGTTGAGATTTTTGTTTATTATGAGTGGGAACATCTGGTCTGAGTGACAGTCAGTGAATCAGTCAGGCTGCAGGCTGGTGAGTCAGACTGTGTGACAGAGCAACACGTCTCGACCAAAAGTTTGTGGGTCTCGCTGAGTCTCTGATGAGAATGAAGAAGCAAACAATTAGAGCGTCTGTGGAAACAAACAGAGAGGACACGGGCTTAAGCAGCCCCCCCCCCCCCCCCCCCCCCCCCCCCCCCCCAGCAGCCCTGCTGTCAAACCCAGCTGCTCCTTAATCATGTACCTGCACCACCTACGGCAGTTACAGTGCTGTGTGGGGGTCCCACTCCTCAGCTGGCCAAAGAAAGGCCAAACATAATGCCTCGGGGCGCTTCAGGAGAGAGCATCAATTAAACAAGGACAAATTCTCATGGCTTTTGTAGCAAAGCTTTAATACAGATGTGTTTACCTTCATAACAAAATATGGCCGGCGGGCATGAAACTACACTCAGTTCAGGAGGCGGCAAGGTGGAGGAGGAGAACTCCAACAAATGTTCACCATGATGGAATCTGAATTAAATACCAAGAAAACTAATTGATCATCACAGTAGGTTCGTAAAATACTATGATTGCAACTTTGGTTGTATTTGTTTATTTTTTTAAAAACTTATCACAACTTAACTCTCCTCCTAATTAAAAAAAAATAGAAAAAGAAAGTGACAAGCTCTTTCCTCAGTGGAAGACCAATTAGCCCAAATTCATCTGCCATCCTCAGAGTTCACTGTATTCTTGGGAGGACTGGCCTCCCGCGGAGTTTTCTGCCACTGTTTTCCCTCCCTAAGTGCTTTATTTCAGTTAATGAGCAAAGTGCCAGACAATAATCAGCTACACTCGTACCCCTGATAATATGAGAGCGAGCAGCTTGTGAGCACAGTGTAAGTACAGATTAAGGGACGAAGTGTTGGGAGAAGTATGACCGTGCTATTGAACGTATTGGAAGCTGTTGGTTTCCTGCTTCCCAGTATTCCTGTATCCATATATACAGTGTTTTCTCCTGAATAAGGGCCATAATTCAGTCTGCTGCCACATGTATGTGAAAATCATATATGAAACCTTTTGGAAATTAATTTCATATATTGTCTATCCCATACAAACATGTATGTTTCTGTATGTATGCTTATATTGTGGACATATATACAGTAAGGTCCAAAAGTCTGAGACCACTCTCCAGAGTGAAAAGATGGATATGTTTAAAATTAATGAGAAATTAATAAGAAAAAAATATGTCTAAACATATAGATTTTTATGTGTATGTTGTTTAAATAAACTTGCATATATTAATTAAATATGTATTGTTAAAATGTATGGTCGCAACATGTTATACCATATAAGTATTCATCATATATAAATTGTAAAGTGAGTATTTCATATGTTATAAACTTACAAAATTATGTTTTTATAAAGAGAAATTAGCATTTTGTTTGTGTAGAAAATAATCATACATCTTTTATTTCAACCCCTGAAAAACCAAAGTGTTTATATATGTTCAGTATATTAGGGGGCGTTTACAGCCTGCAGCACATTTGCTGCTTTAAGAGAAAAACTATCTGCAGACCTCCAGGAACACGGAGATCGTCTGCTGCTGGTTCATTGAAGGTTCCAGTAACTGCTGTAAGAAAGTGAAAGATGCAGCTTTTATCAATTACGGCCTAAAGCTGTGGAACATACGACCTGTAGATATCGCAGAAGCAGCTCAGTATTTTTAGCAGAAAGTTCAAAACCTTTAAACCAGATCTGACTTTCCTGATACAGGAACTTCTTTCTTTTAAAATGATCTTATCTGATTTTATTCATTCGTCTATATTCTATATTTTCATTTATTTCTATTCTATTAATATTTCTACTTATTAGGTTTTATTTTCTTGTTTTTATGTTCCTTTTATTTTATTTTCATGTGAAGCACTTGGTTCATGTATTGTATTTGTTGTAAAGGTGCCATACAAATAAAAATAAAAGAAAATGTATTTATTTATTTATCATCACAGCAGGTGAGACAGTAATCTAAGCAGCAAGCCTTGTGCAGTGATCTGTGATGATCGATTCTGCACAGGCCTGGCTCGTCTCAAACAAAGCTGCTGTTGAGGCGAGGCAGGTGAAGACGCGGCGAGGTGACGGCTGCAGGGGAATGGAAGAAGCAAACTTACTGCAGGGTTCAGGGACGGGACGTGAGCCGGGGGAGAGCAGGGCGGAGGGGACGGCTGGGAGCGAGGGAACTGAGCTGGTGGGTGGTTGTGCTCAGCGGGGGGGGAAAGCCGGGGATGAGCAGAGCGCCCAGAGGCGATAGGCCAGAGGTAACAAGCTACCAGTGAAATATGGTGGAGCGCAGACTGAGCAGGAAGTACGATGTGGCAGAGCTGGGTATTTGCACAAGTTTTGATTACAGGATGAAATGAAGCTGGTGGAGCTCTGCACTGACTCCAGCTCACCTGTCTCCATTCACACAATCACACACACACACAATGAGGGGGGGGGGGCTGCAGGCTGGCAGGAGCGCAGGGTCTGACATCTTTTATAACTGATGGTCAGTTGGACCTTTCTCCCTGGAGCCTGATACAGCTGGAACATGAAAAAAACTGTTTCCATTTCAATTTTGCAAAGAAAAAGTCTGACGAAACATTTCATGTGAGCGTGTGGCATTGGGGAGTTTTTCAAAATTGTCTGTCACTTGTTTTTAAGTTCGCAATTTGAAATTGTGCATTAAGCAGGTTTATGGAAACACAGCGGCTCATGTGTTATCAATGTAGTGGTGGATAAAGTCGACATGGTGGACATGGAGTCAGGTTTGTCTTTTAGCTCCGTTTTTGGTCTCTACCAACTCCTGCCAAAAATATCTGTTGATGTCAAATGTGAAATTATGTCTGTTGATAAAATCCTGGATGATTCATTTATCATAATCTTGTCTGTTTAAAATTCTAATCTGTAACTGTTTTAAAATGTTTAAAAACAACTAGACACACGTTCTATATGTTGTTGAGTTGTGTTCTTACATCAGAGCAAACTCTTTGTTTTTGGGGATTTTTAATATGAGACATAGAATAAAGTGAGGAATCACAAAGTGAATGTCTCACATGTTTAGTTCATGGACCATCGGAAACGATTCTTTCTGTTTTTACAGCATTTATGATAAATGGTGTATTTATGGTGAGCTTTTTTAAAAAGAAAACATGAAAACCAGGATCTGGTTTTCAGGGGGTTCAGCTCAAAACCTCCTGAACCACTGACACTGAAGGAATCCAAACCAGGAGAAGCTGACGACTCCCATGATGAGAAGTTACAGACTGTGTGTTTAAACGTAAGGATGATGAGAAGAGATAAGATAAAGAGTCAAGATAAAACCATGTGATCATGTGAAGACATAACATTAGAACTGAACCAGCACATCATGTTCTGTTGGTAAGTGATTCATTACTTTTACAGATCCCACTCCAGATGATGGCTGAGCTTTACACCATGTTCCCTCTCTGCGTTTGATTGCAGTTTAGCCACTTTTTGTGACTGAGATTTCACCAGCTTCATCATCTGCTTTAATGGTTTTATTTAAACAAGCATGTCTGAATCATAATCACTGGGATTAACCCGAAAGCAAACGTGTTCCTCTTCATTTCAACCTGGTTCAAATCGATACAGAGCTGAAATAATAGCGGAAGCAGAAACATTAGAGAAGTGACTGCCCTGTGCACACACACACACACACACACACACACACACACACACACACACACACACAAAGACATCTGATTGCATGTTCAAACAGATTAGCTGATAAGCCAGTAAACACTCCCTGTCGATGTAAAACAACAAACAGCACGGCCTCCCTCTCCGACACGACGACTCCTGACGCTGATGGTGAGCGGACATGTGGACAGAGCTGGGTAATGGTGGGGTGGGGGGGGGTGGCAGACAGAGCTAGAAGTGCCCTTCTTTGGTATGGAAATGGGGACTGTGGAGAGCAGATATGATAAAATATCTGACTTTCACAAAAAATGCCAGGGGCTGTTTGGACATCTGCTGTGTGCTGTGCTGCTATCTGGCCTCTCTGAAACACATGGGAAATCAACATGCACACATTATTTCAGGCAACATAGACATGGCTCAGTGGTCGACCCACACAGTCATGTATTTAAAGGAGAAATGCACCCAATAGAGCAACCGCCGGTGTGTGATGCACGCTGGATCCATTTTGTTCTCATTCCTACGGATGACTGGCCAATTACAGCCAATGAGACGTCAGGTGGAGACATCATGTCGTCTTCAACACGGACTGTAAATATCAGGTGTCAGAGAGCGATGTTCCCCTCCTGCGCTGACGTTCAACCATCAGACAAGCAGGAATCCATCAGTCAAGAGGAAGAGACACCAACAGCCTTAATGGACCAGAATGCACTGCAGCAGCCACAAGACATGTTGTGTTCACCGCCCTCACTGTGCTTCAAGCTCTCGCTCTCTCCACCTACATGAATAACCCACAGCTGATCAGAAATTCAGTGCAGCCATATGTGCACTTTGGGCTGAGAGCGGCGAGTTGGTGCTTATTTTATGTATTTTCAGATGTTGTTTAAAGGTTTTTGAGGACAGAGAGAAGGTTACTGCTTCAAGTAGAAATGAAGACCATGGATATAAAGTTAAGAGTCAAAAGTTTTTCAAGAGGAAGAAAGTTTTTCATCATCCACGAGTAGAACGAGATATAAAAACGCAAGGTCCAGGCACTTGAGGGTTAAAAATAAAAAACCTTTAATACATGAAGACTATAAGAGTCCAGAGTCACTTCCCCGTTCGGCTTCGCTTCTTGAGACATGTTTCTATTAAAAGCTTTTATTGTGTGATATCTTTTTTGTTTGATTTATTTTTAACGTTGCTTTGTTTTGACTCATGTGAAGCACTTTCATGTTTGTATTGAAAAGTAACAAATAAACTACTACTATTGTTATCATCATCATCATCATCATCATCATCATCATCATCATCATCATCATTATGATTATTACAACATTAAAACTCTACATACTTGCTGGCAGCTCTATGGAGCCTTACCATACTATGTTTTATGACATTTTTCTACCTTAGCTATGGCATTTTTATCCCTTTATTATAATATGACATTTATATGACATAATATTATGTGATGTCTTTATGCCTTACTATACTATAACATTTTTGTGCCTTACTATACTGTGACGTTTTTTGATATTTTTATGACTTATTACACTATGACTTTCTTATGATATTTTTATGACATACTATACTATGATGTTTTTATGCCTCAGTATACTTTGATATTTTTTGACATATTCATGCCTTATTATACTATAACGTTTTTGTGCCTTACTATACTGTGACGTTTTTTGATATTTTTATGACTTATTACACTATGACTTTCTTATGATATTTTTATGACATACTATGACATTTTTGTCTTATCATACTATGATGTTTTTTTACATTTTATGACATACTTTACCATGATGTTTTTATGCCCTACTATCCTATGGTGTTTTTATGTGGTTTTACAACTTACTGTACTATGACATAAATGCTAAAGATTATGCTCACATTGACATGCTGGTGTTAAGCAAACATGTAGCATGTTGTCATGGTAACATTTGCTAATTAGTGATGTTAGCATGACAATATCGCAAACATTGTAAATTACATTCCTATCAGCTCAGGCCAATGGGAATGGTATATAGTTCATTTTTTTCTCATTAATGTCACTCAGCATCCTGACAGAAAAAAACAGAAATGTAGAAATTTTTTCAAATTTATTAAAAAAGAAAAACTGAAATATCACATGGTCATAAGTATTCAGACCCTTTGCTGTGACACTCATATTTAACTCACATGCTGTCCATTTCTTCTGATCCTCCTTGAGATGGTTCTACTCCTTCATTGGAGTCCAGCTGTGTTTAATTAAGCTGATTGGACTTGATTAGGAAAGGCACACACCTGTCTATATAAGACCTCACAGCTCACAGTGCATGTCAGAGCAAGTGAGAATCATGAGGTCGAAGGAACTGCCCAAGGAGCTCAGAGACAGAATTGTGGCAAGGCACAGATCTGGCCAAGGTTAAAAGAATTTCTGCAGCACTCAAGGTTCCTAAGAAAACAGTGGCCTCCATAATCCTTAAGTGGAAGAAGTTTGGGACGACCAGAACTCTTCCTAGACCTGGCCGTCCAGCCAAACTGAGCAATGGTGGGAGAAGAGCCTTGGTGAGAGAGGTAAAGAAGAACCCAAAGATCACTGTGGCTGAGCTCCAGAGATGCAGTAGGGAGATGGGAGAAAGTTCCACAAAGTCTCTGCAGCCCTCCACCAGTCGGGGCTTTATGGCAGAGTGGCCCGACAGAAGCCTCTCCTCAGTGCAAGACACATGAAAGCCCACATAGAGTTTGCCTAAAAACACATGAAGGACTCCCACACTATGAGAAATAAGATTCTCTGGTCTGATGAGACCAAGATTGAACTTTTTGGTGTTAATTCTAAGCGGTATGTGTGGAGAAAACCAGGCACTGCTCATCACCTGCCCAATACAATCCCAACAGTGAAACTCAATTGAGCATCTCTTGTTGCATCATTCCCAAGAAGACTCATGGCTGTACCAGCTCCAAAGGTGCTTCTACTCAGTACTGAGCAAAGGGTCTGAATACTTATGACCATGTGATATTTCAGTTTTTCTTTTCTAATAAATTTGCAAAAAGTTCTACATTTCTGTTTTTTTCTGTCAGGATGCTGAGTGACATTAATGAGGAATAAAATGAACTTTTTTGATTTTAGCAAATGGCTGCAATGAAACAAAGAGTGAAAAATTTAAAGGGGTCTGAATACTTTCCGTACCCACTGTATATCTACATATGTTTAATTTCATACATATGTTTTAAATATTTGTACATATAAAATACAAATACATATGTAAAAAATATATATAAAACCTAATACAAATCAGAATAATTTCATATATTGGCATATATGTCCATATATAAATATGTATATAAAGTATTGTTATCTTGTAGCTCTTGTAGAGATATGTTATGTTATATATACCCATCCCAAAGCCTGTCAATATATGTTGATATTATATGTGTAATTGTTTAAAATCAATAGATTTTGAAAAAAGTTTTTGTTTTTAATAAACTTGCATCTATGAATTAAACATACATCATTAACAAATATGATCACAACAGGTTACACCATAAAAAAATTCATCATATAGACATTTTTAAAACATGTACATATACAAATTTTACTATAGGTATTTTATATATGTTATAAACTCATATCTGCATATACCCAGAGGATGCATATATGTGATAATAATATATCCTTTTATAGGAGATATACCGTATATGGCAACATCATTCTTGATTTAGGGTCATATACTGTTTGTCATATATTACTTTTCCATATCGGTTGGACAAATAAAAGTGTTGATCTGACGATGGTGCTGAATAAAAAGTCACCTCTGGGGTATAGAAGGTACCCCTTGTATTATTATAAACTCATCTTTTAAATGACTCTCAGTTTTTATCTAAGAAAACACCAAACAATCTAACCCAGCTAGTGGACTGCCGGCTGACACTGTCGCAAGCCAGGAACAATGCTAGAGTGTTTCAGTCACAATAGCTCTTCATGCTACGTCACTAACAGGACAATACACAGATTATTCAAGACAGGAACCAGCGACAGCAGCAGTTTATTCTCCGACAGAATATCTTAAATAACAATGAATGGTGCATCACAGCCAATAAGCTACTGTAGCCTCCTCCATTATGGCCTCTGGCTCCAGCGCTCCATTTCCTCAAAGGTCACCACTGTCAAGATGGTTTGCAATCGGTCAGCACGACTTTATGTGTCAAAGTTCCTCTAAGATGAACTCTGCGCTGCCTTTTTTGGCGCTGGTGTGGACCTGTACTCTGTGTCCTGACACAACATGAGCCAAAACCAGGACGTGGTCTAGCTCCAAACACATACTTGGCCGCTAATTGAAGTTTTGACAAAGGAAACAACATCATCATCATCATTAATTGCTTGAATCACTAGGTTCAAAGGGTCACGAGGTATAATTCATTACTGAAAATACTAGAAAATAAAAAATACTAGATCTGGTAATTAAAAAAGTACAGCAGGTTACTATATTGTATGTCGCATATAATAATGGATGTGATGGCCAAAGGACGTTCAGAGACACGTTGCTGGTAAGTAAGTTCTGACTTCTCCTGTAGCGTAGCTTCTCTGTCCGTAACTGGATCATCACTTTGAATAATGTCCTGATTATATCTTATTTTTTATTTGGATAACCTCTGTACTGTATGGAAACATAGAATAGGGGTTTCTTTTGTTAATTCCTCTGGGTGCTAGGACACCTTGTAACAAATACTATGAAATATCTGACTGTCAGAAGTTGACATCGAATCATTTCAGTGAATGAGTGTTGGAGGGTGGATTTTTCTGCAGTGTTGTCACTTTAGTCTGCAAAGATCTGTGAGACGGTGAACAGAGAGAAGAGGTGTTGAGATCTATTTGTAAACACAAGAAAAGGAAACCAAGAGGAGAAAAATAAATCTTTTTGTTTCACGATCAGTTCCTCTGAGTCACATGAAAATCCTGGTGAAACAGCTCCCTCTTGTGTTCAGCTTTAAAACTGCACTGCAAAACTCTGACCCTTCAGCTGCAGGGATTTGGAAAACATCATCTACGCTTTTATAACATCACTCCTCATCTACCGTCTGTAACACCTTCATCAACAGCCTTTTTTCTATCTTGGCTCCAACTGGTCCAGATCTCTGTGTCCCTCCACTGGCTTCCTGTCACCTTTTAAGGATTGATTTAATTTCATTCTTGATATACACGCTGTCACATGGTCAGGCCCCTCTGAATCTGAAGGAGTTGTTGTGCCTTGTGACCTGTGGGAGACGCCTCAGACCATCAGAGCAGAGACTTCTGGCAGGTCCGTGGTCAAGGCTGAGAACTACAGTTTGCTTCTGCTGCATCTCGAGGATGCAACAGCCTCCCACAAAGTCTCAGACAAGACAAATAAGTCATGTTAAAAAAGTTTCTTAAAATCCATTTATTTATTTTTCCCTTGATTTTATATCTTGTATTCTCAGGTTGTTCAGTTACAGGATTATCTCCCTTTTTCCCTGTGAATCACTGTGAAACCCTGACCATTAAATAAATGTGACATTACACTGAAATACTGCTGCTGGCCTCAGTTGCAACTGCACTGTTGCATTATGTCCAGCAGATGGTGCTAAACAGTAAATCTTAATCTTACAGAACACAATATTTCAGAGAGTTGTGCAACTTCCAATTTTGCTCCATAAAGAAATGGTTTTCCGTGCTCAGAGTCCTGACCTCAGCAACATCCAACACGTCTGCGATGAGCTGTGAGCGAGGGAATGTCACTGAACATCAGTACCAGGCCTCACTGATGTGTTCAAGACCGAATGGGAGCTGGTTTAACACCTGGTGGAAAGTCTTAGACTGAAAGAGTAGAACCTGTTACAACGGCACATTATTCCCCATGGAAAACACATGTATGGGTGTAATGTTTGGGTCTCCACATACTTTGAGCCTTGTAGTTTATCTCAACACTAGTTTCCAAGACAAAGACAAAGATTATTCAGAGGCAGAAGAGGACCAGCTTTATTGATAGTTTACTTGACCTCCAGAAGTTTTTTTAAGATACAAGAACACATATTGGGAACAGAAACATTGAGATTCTGCACATAGAAATGATTCATTCATAACAATAAATAAAAACATGAACCTCAGCGCAACACAATTATACACCAGAGCTGAGACAGGGAACTGTGACAGCACTGAAGGAGCCGCAGATGAAATGTTGCACTGAAACATCTGATGTGATATATCTGAGACGAGAATCCAGTTTCACTGGGTTACTTTTAATCTTTTATCCCTTTTTGTGTAATGAAATAGGTAAGTGTTGTAGTATTTGAAGAATGCTGCAAGAACATAATGGTACAGTCTATGAACTGGTCGGTTGGCTTTTAGTTTAATCTCCAATCAAGCTCCTGTCACCTGCACCTAAAGTCCGACTGAGGAGGTCAGAGCAAACTAACCACAATAAGAAGGTAAAAGGGAAATGGGTACCGAGTAAGGCTGATCTCAGTCCTGGTCCTTTACAAAAATATCAATATATATCCACACCCATAACCCACCACAGTCATGTTCATCTGTCAAACCGCTCTCACCAATAAAGATGATCCTGGAAAAACAAGAAAGTAACGTTTCCTACAATCAGAGCAGATGTGCTTCAAAAAGGAAGACTAGTGGAAGCGAGTCAGCAGGTCACGTCACAAACTGGACTCAACTCAAACTGCCACTCATTACCGTCCAATCTGAACAAGCCTCAGTCTCTGTGGAGGGAACTAACACTGCAGGTTATTGAGTGGTTATTGATCGAGCAGTGGTTCTGCTTCAACTGTAGAAGATACTGACGACGGCTGATCAAGATGTCTGACATATTCATCTAAACGGTCCAAATGAGTTGTGCGGCTCAGAAACCGGGTCAGAAAAAAGCTAAGGTCAAAGTTCATTTACACAGCATTTACATCATAAGGAAAAACGATCACAATCAATCAAATACCTGAATATACAGTACATCTTCAGTTCAAATGAACATATGAATCTTTGAAATCAACCGTTATACTGTGACTTTTAAAATGCTGTGGGCTTTGCCCTTCTCTGGGTTTTTGGATTGTGGTAACAAACAAAAACAGATATTAAATTAGCCAACGACAATCACTAAATCTCAGCAGATTCAAAGAATCTGTTGAGATACGTCGACACTTCTACATCAGTACTCTGAACTTCAGGAAGTACGGTGGTTGCTTCAGTTCGTGCTGTGATGTAGGACTGCGAGAAACATTTAAAACAAGCCAAAATCAAAACAGCAGCAACCAAAATATTCTGACTGAAATGGGTCAAGATCGAAAAGTGCTGGAGCTTACGTTCCCCATAATGCACCTTGCTAACATCTTTCATTCGTCTTCCCTGATTAGTAAAGGGCCCACCTGCAGTTTGTAACATGAAAAATTTAGATTCCCCGGATCTACATGGAGATAACCCTGATGACATCATCAGGGTTATGATGAACTTCACCTACAGTAAACTGTATTTGAACTGAGAGCGAACTGAAGCCTGATCAGATTCCCAGAAGCCCCCAGTGACCTTTGAGACAAACACTTCCACCAGCTTCGATGCGTAAGCTCTTTTAAAGACTGCACTGCCATGCGAGCATGAAATTATAATTTCCACTTAAAATCAATATGATTAACAGACGAAGCGTCGTACAGCTGACTGAGTGAGAAACTGCTAAAACTATCGTCATCGTTTTGTTTTCTTCTTGTTTCTTTTCAAAGCACCACACATGTTGCAAAGAGCTGAAATGAGGAACGCCATATTCACAGTCTTCGTGTGTGTGTGTGTGTGTGTGTGTGTAAGAAGTTCACACAGTGACCTATCAGAGTCCTTTAGGACGTCCAGCGCCACCAGGCCACCTTCATGCGGTCCCAGACGGCGTCTAAAGAGTCAAAGGCGGGGCGCACGTCCAGGATGGAGAACTGGTAGGTGTCCTTGTCGACTTCACCGTCGTAGTAGTCGATGACGTAGCGCACCTCCTTCCCACAGCGGTCGACGATCCAGTCGTGGCGGTCAAAAGGCAGCTCGTAGCTGAGGGGGAGGGGAGAAATAAGATGACTAAACAATGATACAACAAACTGATGATACGTGGAAGGTGTCATGTGACAACTGGGTAATTCTGCAGTTTACTAACTGAGAAGAAGTGACAAAGTTTTTACCAGGAAGAAGCCTGCTGTTCAGGAAACACTCAGATTCTACGTGTTGTCACTAAACTACACAAGTTCAATTCCCTGTAACTGTGACTGTCAGAGGGGATGAGGCGCTCTCCTCTCCTGCTGCTCTTTGCATTTAGATGAATAAAAGGATTTGCATTAATGTATTTAAATACATAAAAAAAGAGCCAAAGGCAGCAGCTCATGACACTGACTGACTGACTGACTGACTGACTGACTGACTGACTGACTGACTGACTGACTGACTGACTAATCACAGGACTGGATGTTTACTGATGAGTAGGGCTGATAATGTAATATGAGTCACAACTTCAGCTTCTTGCATTTGATTTTCACTGAAAAATATAAAAGTGAACAAACGTGTCTGTTGTTGTGACAGATTTTACCTTTATCCTGTGATTTGGATATATTTATATAATATATTAATATATTTATATATATATATATATATATATATATATATATATATTTTATATATATATACAGCTTTATTGTTAAATAAGATTGGCGTGTAAACTCTAAACTAGGGCTGTCACTTTTTCAAAAAGATCAAGATCAAAATAATTCAAAATGACGCGAAATTCATTCGTATTAATTCGAATTCGGAATCTAATTACCTGCTGATGGTCTGATGCACTCAGAGACTGCAGCTACATTTCCATCAGGCCACTGCAGCTTGTGAGGGTTAGTTAAGAGTTCTCCAGTGATTTAGCATTAAACTCTTAAAACATTGTCTCGACTCACTGTGGACAGTTAAAATAAATAAATAAAACTGATGCAGCAGAACCAGACCTGACCCCCCTTCATGCTGAGAGTTCAGAGATTTGTTATGCTAATAGTGGCTAATGTAGCCTCAGGCAGAGAAGAGGAGTGGGCTACAGAGACTCTTTGGTCCTCTGCGTCTCTGAAGCATGAAACTAACTGTGAACGTAAACAGATAAAATTTAAAGATGCTTTTCTTTCGTTACAGAGTTTGTATTTATGGACGTACAGAAAAACGAGTTCTTCTCGTTTGTTTTTGTAGCTGACTCGTGTGTGAAGCAGGAGAAGGAACACGCAGATACAAAAGATAAAGTAACTCAAACGGTTAAAGTACAAACTGCTTGTGATACAGACAAACCAGCTCTCGCCTCTTGTTTTGGAAAGAGGCAGCTACATGTCTGAAGTTCTTCCAGTGGTTAATGGAGCCGTGACAGAGGAATGACGCAGACGCCTTCACTGCATGAGAGTTAAAAGGTGAAAATAACATCCCAGTTTCATTTGTGTTGTTTGATGGAAGCATCAGCTGGTTCTAATATTTCTAACATCAAACAGCTGCAGTGTTCAGTGTCTCCACACTGAGGGGAAAGACGGGGTTGAGGTTTTCGCTTTCTCATGCTTTTGATCCGCACCACCAAATACAAGGAATTTTAATTTAATCTCATGAAAAATATAAAGCAAAACACGATGCATGTGAAACAACAAAAATGCAACTTTGATGTGAAAATCTAAGTTATGAACTAAAACTCAGGCAGATTTAGAGTTGGAGGACTCACCCCATCCAGTGGCGGAGGCGAGCCCTGGGCGAGTACTCCTTGGCTTTCCCACCGAACCTCTTCAGGGTCGGTCCACATGGACATTCACTGGGAGGAAAGACGAGACACAAACTCATCAAATAACTGCGACTGATCAGAGAGATCACACGAGGTAAATAAAGAGCGAGGTCGTTTCATGACTCACGTTGCGTGCATGGCCTCCCACTTCAGGATCTCATTCCAGGCCTGCTCGTTGTTCTTGTTGTGGATTTTAATGATGTTGGTCATGTCACCAGCGCCGAGGTCGTCGTCACGCCAGCGCCACCTGCGTCACAGGAACAGGACAGATTGTTAAACCACGTCCAAGAATCCCAGAGTTTTTCACTGCATGTGCACAGAAAAATCAACCGACCCTTTCCTCAGCATGGCGTTCCAGAACATCTGTTCAGAAGGGTAAACCCAGTTCTTCTCTGTGCCGTGACGGGGAATGGTGGACTCCTCTCTGGAGACTGACAGGTCGAAGGGCTGGTCTGGAGCTGGCTTTTGGTTGGGCGGAGGCATCTGTGCACACACAGGGAGGGAAGACAAAGTCAAGGACACTGTCACCACTCGAATCTTTAAAAATGTGACAGCAGAGTGAATTTGTGGTGTTAATGACAGTGAGAAAAGATTTAAATGAAGTTGTAAGACACTGCAGTCACCCAGGAGGGAAGATACTCAGGCAGAAAACAATCTCTAATGTGCAAAAGTATTTAAGGCTGAGAAGCAAGTTTAGAAATAAAACACCTGATGTTGTTTGATTGTTACTCAAACTAAAACCTGTAAAATCTTTTATTCCAACAAGGTTTTTCTCGCTGTGCACTTCAGGAGCAGAACAGATGGTGGAGCCGTTTAATCTCAGATTAAAGCTGTTTCAGTGGTAACTGCTGTGTGATTTATTCTCATGAACAGCTACTAATCAGAGCGCTTCTTCTACGGCTACTACCAACGATTATATTCATTATTGATTATTCAGTTAAACTTTAAAAAATAGGTGAAGCTGGTGTCTTCAAGAAACTTGTTCTGTCCAACTAACTGTCAAAACCTGAAGATGTTTAATTTACCGTCATACACGACAAAGAAAAGCAGAAAATCGCCACATTGTAGAAGCAGGAACTACAACATTTTTGACTTTTCTGCTTGAAAAACAACTGAAATGATTAATCAATAATCAAAACAGTTGCTGATGAATCTTCTCTTTATTGAATCTATAGTCTCTTCATGATATCTTCATCTCTTCACAAGTTGTTCCATCTTATTTTCTACAGTCTGCCCCCCCTCACTCCTTCCTCCGTCCACACAGCGCCCACTCCCTCTTTTCCTACACTAACGTGGTGCATGTACCATGTTCGCAGGGTCGATGTCACTCATGCCCGCTGCAGCTTTCATGGGACACTCCACAAACTCATAGGCCCGGTCCTGGTGGGCTGGACCTGCTTCTGCTTTGTGCATCGGACACTCTGACGGAGGAGACGCTACAGGAGACATGAACACCTGATTGAGGCTCAGCACTACAACAATCAATTTGCAAAAAATATAAAGCAATGCAGTCAAGAGGAAGCAAATTCTGCTAAACTTGTGTAACAATGAGGAGGCAACAGCAGGGAGCAGTAGCCGCAGCCACTGTAACAAATCAAATACAGCACAGGAAATCTTTAAGTCAGTTATTTTTAGGCCAACAAATTATAATAACCTAATTTATAAGTCAGTGGAAATGTATTTGTCAAAGTGGTGCTGAATAATTCATCATTAACAGGCAATATCATGTAACAGCCCCACATGACATTGACCTAAGTATGATGCACCTACCCTTCGCAGGCTGAGCTTGATGCATGGGGCACTCTGAAGGTGGAGACACTGTGAGAGACCGATACAGACAAACCAATTACAATATGTTAACACAATTTACTATGCCCCATCCCTCCACCAAGTTTGGTGCAAATTGGTTCAATACTTTCTGCATAATCCTGCTGAGACACACAGACGGGTAACAGGTAACAACAGGTAAAAGCCTCGTCCCTCCCGCAGCACTAACCTGCCACAGGCTTGGCCTCTTGGTGCATGGGGCAGCCCTGAGGAGGGGCAGCCATCATGGCCTCTGCCCTCACTGTAGGAGCAGCAGGTGTGGACATGGACGCTCCCATCCTGCCCTGTCTGAGGTGGAAACAACACACAAAACTCATTAAAACAGTCAACGACAGATGCACTAGTGTGGATAACTAGTGACTGGAGTACAGTAGGTACTGAACCTCTGGAGTGTTTTTACAGTAGAAACTGTAGCATTGAGTCCTGTACTGAAGGTTAGCCTGAACTCCTGCTCAGTGTTGAGTATTATTATTTTCTTATTTTGGTTTCTATGAATACTATTTTGGCACGAATATCTAAAATTCCTGAACGATGGCAAGTTGTCTGTGAGAACATCAATTTCTGTAAACAATTATTTACTTGACAGACCTATGAGAGATAACTTGTTAATGTTAATATTTACTAGTTTAACTTTGGACTTTATCTGTCCAGTTGTCTTTCAAGTTAAAAGTGTTTAAATAAGGCAAAGAGAAGCATCAGCGCAACATTAAATAATCAGGAATGAAGAGCACTGGGTGGCTGACAGTATGATGAGTGCATTAGTCTTAATATTCATCTCTACAGTGATTTCTTGTGGCTAACAAAGATAAAAACAAATGAAGGTTAACCAGCAGAATGGCTGAGGAGGCTGACGCTCCATCCTGCCAGAAGTTATCCTTGATTAACCTCGCGGCTAACGTTAGCATCCCAGCCTCAGTGAAACTAGACCTAACTAACTTAGCAATGCTAGCTATGGAGCCAGACCCGTGAACCCGCCATGTCTCCGGTTTATTCTGCGATAAAAATAGAATTAACGTAATAAAGTGAAACGAAAAGGCAGATCAGTCTGGTGATCGGGCTAAGTAGCAACTAGCACTAGCTGCGTTCATTTAACGCTAGCCAGGCTAACTAGCAGCTAAGCTAACGTTAGCTGATATGTTTGACTGTCTTTTTTGTTTTAAAATGTAACGTAATTTTGACATAACACGTTAGTAGTACATTCATGGCGCCTCTTTTAGCTTCTGGCTATTCATATAAGCTGCAAAAGAGAAATATTAGACGAAAGAGAAATAACGAACCTCTTAGAGAAGTCAGCTGAGAAGTGTTCTTCTGTCAGGTTACTACCCCAATGTCAACGTGCAGGACAGCCGATGTTACCCAGAAGGAGTTGCACAACTCTGGATAACATGTGCCGTAAGCCGTATACGTCATCACGTTGACATGGACAAAAAACGTAAATCTCTCATAATACATAATACATAATGGGTGATATAACATTAGCTTGACTGTTGCATAGCTATACACTCTGAATGAGGTCAAAAACAACAACAATAGCCTGATGGTGGATTATGGTTGAGACTGAATGGCACTGGTCTTTATTTAATACTATAAATAGTGGACTATTCTAACAAAACAAAATATATGAAACAACTTTCTAATCTTGTATCTAATGTAACTCCAGCCACAACAGGCTCAAAATTGTTAGCTTGGCAAATATATACTATATATGAAGTCATCATTCATTCTGTTGACTAAAACCTAGAGTTAAATGTACATTAGGATTTTAGACGTTTTAAATGTTTACTTTAAGTATTACTGGTGCCAGGTATGGACCTGGTTAAAATGCAACAAAAACGAAGTTACATTATTTAGTCTGCCCTGATGAAATTTCACAACGTCATGACCTATCCAAGTTAATATTCAATGAAAACATGATGCTGAATGAAGTTAGTGATTTTTATAAGATGTCACATCTATCACTTATCTGCAGATACGCCCAAAGAAGACGTTCCTGCTCGGCCATTAACAGGCAAAGCAACAGAATCAATGTCATATTCTATATAGTGTACATTTTTTCTCATTTACTGTAGCTGATTGCAATTACATTTGTTTTGTAATTTAATTACGTAATCAAGTTACATGTAACTCCGCAACACTGTACTACACAGAATTACTGTGTTACAAAACACAATTCCTCCTGTAGTAGGCGTGTCTGGCCACTGGATGGCGCCAAAACGCTGCCTTGTTAAGATTTTCTCATGTAAATATATTATGGTAAATTAAGCCCAAATAAGATAGAGAAACACTGAAGAGAAAGAAGGGAATTTTTACTTTTTTTTAAGTGCATAATATATATCTTCACTTTCCCCAAGTATCTCTCTGATGTTCTGGTGCTGTGTTTTGTCAGTGCTGTGACCTCTGACCCTGAAATTCCTGAAACAAGATCCAGGTCAAATCTTGTCAGAGTCAAATCTTATATACTACTGAACTGATTGTATTTTAACTGCACCACTGCTAAAAAAAAGTAAACAAGTAATAGTAATAAGTAATATATATAACTTATTGCTGTATATACAGTATATAGTATATATATATAAGGTTGTACTACACAGGGGGATGATGTATTTATTGAATGAAAAGGAGGGTTAGATTTTTTTTCTGTTTATCTCATTCTTTTCACTGAACATTGTTTTTTTTATCAAACTTTATAATCATTTCACATGGAACCTAACACTGACTGGATTAACATGCCAAGGGGCCCCAGGGCGTAGATGAGCTATGGGCCCTTACTGACCCCCACTTCCTCCCACTCTCTGTCCAGTTGTGTATGTATCCTGTCACCTTCAAGAACCATCAAGCGCAGTGCACATGCAGACTACACACAGCAGTATTTTCCCTGAAGCCTCAGGAACCAACCAGAACTCAAGCTTGACTATCCAGGCCACTCCACCCCAGGTTTGCTTGGTGTGACTTGCTTTTTCGTAATTTAATTACACTCAGATCTACGTAGAAAAAAACACTGTGTAAGAACAATATCAACAGAAATAAAACAACCTGAAAACTACATTTTGACACAGGGCCTCTACCCTGCCTGTTCTAAACTGTGTCTTTGAGCTGGTGTTTAGTTGAAAACAGCTGTGTTCACTTTATCCTGACTGAGCCCCCTCTATCACTTGGGTGAAGGCCCATAAAAATCCCAGTTTTCAATTTTCAAAACCAGACCATTTGCCAGCTGCTCCCCACATCTCCAGGTGTGTGTACCCTCGGCCCTGCGCTCCTTTTTCCACTAAAACTGAATATTTCCATAGAGATAAGTTTTATAATTACAAACGTTTCAGAAAATCTGTTGTGGACATTGTCCTTGTCACTCTGAACACTGGGGACAGGTTTTCCATTGTATTTAACTGTGTGAGACCATATAAGAGTTCAAAAGTCCTTACAATTGGTTATTGTCCAAACAAATTTGCAAGCAATTAGATAACCACAATACACAATGAACTGATCATCACATTCCATGATCATTGTTGTCCCAAATCCCAAATGTTGGCCAATGCTTAGCAGCATAACACTGCGTTTCATTCTTTTGTGTTTGTGTCTGTAAACACCCACACTGACAACAGATTTAATGTTGTGACAGAACAGAGACGCCCAGTGATATTACTTTGGGTTTGGCTCTATTAGTTGTTTGTATGTGTAATTAATGGGGGTTCTTACTGTGTCTGGGACGAGAACACAAACTCTAATCACAGAAAAATGTGATGGTAGAAAGTGGTTGTACTGATTTCACATGAAGTTGCAGGGTTTTATTTTTCAAGATAAATGGGTTTGACTATTGTAAAATTTGAACACTGCATCATTCTGGCAATCAACAGTGGAGGATTTGATAATACCTAAGACTTTTCCCTCTCCTTAAGGACCAGCTGAGCATCTCGGTCACAGGCCAAATCCCTGAAACCCTCCAGATTGCAAGAATGTGAAACCTAAAGCCAGTCTCACTAATTAAAACCTGGCTTTTCACACAGGTTCATTCATGGTAAAACATATTGAGACAGAAGAGTTTATAATTTCTTCCAGAACTCCAGCACGCACACACACACACACACACACACACACACACACACACACACACACACACACTGCAAGTTGGTGCCAGGAATTAGACTTTTATCAAATGCTGCCTATTTGCCTTCGAGACCCGGCTGAGATCTGAGGAAAATTCACATAATATGCTTGTGTGTGGGGGTTGTAGAGGTGGAGGTACAGCTCATTAAATGTATTTGTAAAAGTGTATTCACATGGTTCCTTGCATGACTGTGATTCCCCCGCAGCTGATACATATTACTGCGATACTATCGTGGTAAAAGGTTTTATAATTAATAAGTGTTCACTCCACTTACGTGTTGCTACAGCTTTCATTCACACAACCAACCAACATACACGGGGGATAAAGTACATTTTCAGGCCATATTCACACTAATATGGATACATTCGAAAATAATATGGTGTCAAACACAAGAGACGTGGACACATGACTTGGACTCAAGTAAGGTCCTGAATCTAATGACTTTATTGATTTGACTTGAAATTTCAGTTTGGCTTTAACACCAATGATGTGGGACTTCACTAGGAGTGTAAACATCTTACACTGAAGTTTTCTCCAAGCTCAGGTGACATATTCTCTTCAAACAAAAGAAGACGAAAGAAAAGAAACATGTTGGTCTTGAATTGGGAGCTACATGGGACCTTCCTGTCACGACTAGGGACCTGGTTTACTTGCTGATTTTGATTAGGGACTTGACTTGTTGGTCTTGGACTTGTCTCACTCGTTGGTGTTGACTAGCAACTTGACTTCTTGGTCTTGACTAGCAACTTGACTTCTTGGTCTTGACTATAGGGACTGGAGTTGTTAGTCTGTCCGTTTCAGGCTGATACTATGGGAACACTGATTACTTTGACTGTGCAGCTGTGGAGGACAAATATTTAAATTGGCCACCTGATTTTTCCTGAATAAACCGAGATGCATTTGACAGAGAGAAGAAGAAAAGACAAAGAAAAAAACCTTTTAGTTAATGAAGAGAAAGTAAAAAGTAGTAGTAGTTTCCAAAGCAGTGCCGTTGTTCCTTTTACCTTCTTACATCGGAGTGTCGCCATCATGTAAACATTTGAAAAACATCTGCTCCTAGATGCGTTTAAGGGTCTGGAACATCCTTGATCCAAACTTCAGGTCAAGGTCCACAACACAGAGGAGGGAGGATGGGCCGAACCACAATTAGCGGAATGGAAAACACCTCAAGTAAAATTGTGCAAACAACTATGTGAAGAATACCACTCCTCTCACAGCTGCTTGTCTCGTCGTACACTTGGCTGCTGTCTGCAGGTGACAGGGAATAAATATGGACCCAGTTTTTCAAATCAAATATCTGTACTGCATGAACATGAAGCATCAATCAGCTGAATTATTAGACCTTAATGCTCGGGCCCATCCCACCTGCCTCCCAGTGTTTAAACCTCTGCAGGTCGTGTGATGATCAGGTGTAATTGGGAAACATCCCAGTGTTTGAACCCAGCCTGTAAACACGGTGGGATCTCGTTGAAGTTTAGCAGGCCTCGTTTGGCCTGCATCGCAGACTTTGTTTCCTCATGGCTTTGTACTCCTGATTAATTCCAGTGCATTCACAGCTGGGGATTGAAATGATGATGAATGTGTTATTTTCGGCCCGCTGTTTTTGAGATGTTTCCTTCGCTCAGTCCGTCTTATTTATCTGTTTTTGTTTCCCCTCTCTCTGGCTTTGATCAGACACGTGAGGCGACAGGCACGTCTGCTTCTCCCGGAGGAGGCTGTATTTACACAGACTGGCCCTTTACAGGGAACGCCACGGGAGAGAAATCTACATTATGTACATTTTAAGACGAGGTGGAAGCAAGAGAGGATAAATTGACATCAGCATGCAACATTAAAACAAACGTTTTCAGCATTTTAGCAAAGAAATGAAGCAGCAAAGGATTTCAAAAACATTTCTCTGCCTCTTTTGCTTTAAGAATTTTATGTAAAAACTAATTTTAATATAATCATACATTTCTAACTCTGTAGTTACCTCGTTAAACAATAAAAATATGCAGCATTCATAACCAGTGTCCTCTTGAATGGAAGCTGAAACAGTTTGAAGCTAAATTAAAGCGATTCATCTTTTCACTTCAGCCAGTAAGTTGGAGGGTAGACTGCCGTCTCTTACCCTGAACAAGTTGCTCCAGTTTCAGGCTCGTTGCCTAAAGTCAAGTCTCTTTGGTGCTATCCTGATTTCACACATTTTGTGCTCACTTCCATTTCTATAATCCAGCCCCTCAATGTGGGTTTTCATGCAGAGAATATAAAATGAGTGTCGCCCGCAGTGTCTGTAGTGAGCTGGGTTATGATTATGAAAGTTATTATAAACGTAATTCTACCCAATTTTCTTTGGGCGAAACAATCAAGGGCTCAATTTTAAATATCTAATTTTTTACTTTCCTACAGTTTCGGTTTTTTCACATGTACTCATTAAATTCTGCCATAATCCACCCGCCATAATGGAGAAAATAAAAATCGAAACTAAACTTTATAAGCAGCAACAAGTGTTTTATGTTTTCCCTCTCAGGTTAGCTGTCCTATACTGCATTACAAATCATTATTATTAGCATTTATTTACCCTTTAAAACACATTTTCTCCACCTTACAAGTTAGTTGGAGTCATAACGACATTTTCACAACTTTAAATGAACATATTGATATCTCACGAGGCGTCTGAATCATGTCTCCACTTCTAATTTTGTTTGCTCAAATGAGCTCCTCCTGTTTTTGCTCAGATGCTTCAGCAGCGTCCAGTATCAAGCTGCTGCAGGAGGTTCAATGTCTGTAAAGACAAGGCCAAGCTTTTCTTTTAGATATATTTATAGTGCTCTGCACATGTCCGCTACACCTGTCTCATCACAGGCCTCCCTCAAATGACACGTGATACCTGGTACCTTCAGGCTCTGAGCCTCTCTTCTGATTGGCTGACTGCTTTCTGAGTGATCCAATAAAAATATAGCAGATTTCAGGTAAAAACACTCAGAGAAACCAAATCCTGCAAGGTTTGGATGGTGGGTCCAGGTGGGCGGGGCTTGGTGACTGCTTTGTTGTGACATCACAAAGTTCCAGAAGACCTGAGATCCTTAGATCCACTAGGAACAGGGTGCTGTTTGGTTTAAGGACACAGGAGACAGTAAGGTGTTGTTTCCATATTCCTTTCTTGTTTTATAAAGCTAGTTTAAAGCTCTTGTGTTTCTAGAACCCTCTTCTGGTTTATTTGGTTCTTTGTTTTAACAGCGTCCATTTGCCCTGTTTCCCTTTTTAGTTAAGCTCATTTATTGTTTGCATCCATCTCATCTACCTCCTTACATATGAATAACTTTCCTTCACATCTGGTTCTATGTTGCTTCTTGTATAAACGGGGGCTCATCTGGGATCACATCTGTTAGAAGATTCCCGGGGCCAGAGTTATTTTTACTTTGGAGATTTTGATTGTTTCTTAATAGAAAGATTATTTATCCAGGTGAGTTGATCGGATGCGCGGTCAGTGATGTCTTCAGTTTTTGGCGAACGCCTCTCTTAGTCGGACTGACAGAGGTCATAATGATGACTTGGCTCAAAGAGTGAATAACTTCAGCATCACATACACATATAGAATAAGATACAACATACAAATAAGATATATGTATTTAAATGTACAATTTATTTAGAATAACTGTGTGGCTTTACGTGTCCATCTGATGTGACTGAACATACATTCATCTGAAAGCCTGCACTTTACTGGTGCAGCTCCTGTTCAAATCCACACTAAGAAAACAAGCAAAAAGCAGTTTTTTTAATGAAATGTAAACGGGGCTCTGAATGTATTTGACTGGAGAATGATCTCTGCTCACACAGACTCTGCACCTCCCTCTGACCTCCCTGCGCTGCTTACAAACAAAAGAGGGAAAAAACAATTTGTCTAAATCGAGTCTTGGGGTTATTTCTGGGTTGAAGTGGTCTGGAAACAGCTCCACACCACAGACTGAGTGTTGGTTCTGAATGTGATTTTTTCTCTTCTGAGGTTAAATCATCCCAGTTTTAGCTGGAAATTACAGCTTGTGGCGGGCAGCCCTGAGCACCGGGGTTTGGCTGAGAGGGAACGCTGCAGCATCACATATGTATGACAATATGGACACAGCTGTTTACCATGATTATTGTTGATACAGGGGAAAGCAAAAGTAAAAACAAGAAGCCCACAAACCACCAGCGGCAGACGGTCAGTGTCAGGATGGCGACATGGCTGCAGAGAACTTAAAGCTGCACTAATCGACATTTTATATTAACAATGGGTAAAATGAGATCTTCAAGATCTTTCATGAGCCTGTGGTTCTGTGTGTTGGGACTGGACTGTTGTTTTCGACCTCCGGACAGTTTTCCTGGCTCACTGGGAGTGACGGCCGACACCTGGTGACTGCTCACCTGTATACTGTATACAGGTGAGCAGTCAGTCCCTCTCTTCCTTTAGGTTACTTGGTTTGGTTGGAACTTTGCTTGATTTATTTTTGGTTTTCTTCTTAAACAGCTTTTATTTTCATGTTTGTACAACTCAAGATATCAAAACAAGTTTGTTGGTTTTATTAGTCATTCTTTGTTGTCTCAACTAGGATTTAAGTTTTCACAACTTGAAATATTTTGTTGGTATCACAAAAAAAAAAGATTTAGATGTAGATTAGACATAAAGTATAAAGTTGGTGGAACTATGTTGTCAGCTTCACCTTTGTCACCCCAACTATTTATTCTAAGTTTAAGGAACTCAGATAAAATTTCAAACAACTGAAGTTTCAACATTTTAAGACAGCCAGGTTACAAATTATTTCAAGTTGAACCAGCTTGTTGTAAAATAAATCTATTTTACCTAAAGTAGTCATGTGTGGTCTCCATATTTTGTCTTTCCTTTGAGCTCGGCCGTGTTAAAATGGGAAATCCTGAAAACTTACAGTGTTGATGAAGGACAGACAGTTTTTTGTTTTTTGTTTGCGGTGATTGAATCAAGACCCCGCGATTTAATATCTAAACTGACTGGTAACATCATTATATTAAGAGCTCAGAGCGTTACACCTAACTAGCTATTTAGCTATCTAGTGTGCAAACCAAAATTAGCATTTTCTTTATGTTTGTTCGGTAGCTCGTCCTCCAGAAACGAGCCAAGCGTCTGACATTTCACAGTTCGTGGCTCCTGCCTCGACCCCACAGCTCTGATTTTACAGCATCATTTCAAAGGCAGGAGATAAATACAGAAGACATCCAGAGTCTACACATAAAGTTTGAATGTTTCCCACTGGGACGTGCAGCAGCTGTAGCCACCCTATTTATACAGTAGTGGGTTAAATATAGCCACAGAGAGCGGGAGCAGAGAACTGGTAATTGTGGCCTTAAAAAGTGTCTTTTTATAGATGTTTTTCAAACAGAGGGTGAAGCCTCTGTGGCCTCTGTGTATTATGTGCTATACTGAATAGATATAGCAGACAGGCTGCTGATGTCATCTGTTATGATAATGCTCAAACAGCTTTGAGCTGGAGGTGAAGTTCAGCAGCTGCTGCTCCACCTGAGTGGATGATGAATAAAATGAAGCATCTACATTTTAGTGCTGTCGTAATATATATTATATATATTATTATATTGCTTCTTTTTGCCACTTGGGGGCAGCAGAGTACAAACACACCATTTATCTAATTTACCTGATAAAATTGTTAGCAGACAATTACACACACATGGATCTACAGAGCCAGTCAGGTGGAGTCCTGTTCTTTGCTGCCTAAGGACCAGTCCTGGATACTGGACTGGATACTGGACTATCACTGGACCAGTCCAGTATTCACTGTCCTTTTAGTTTTGGCCGTCAGCAGATTGTTGAGGCTCGCAGTTGCCAAATGCTCCACTGTGTTCACCAGGTTCTGGCTGCAAAAACTAAACAATGAATTACAGAATCTGGTGTTAATTCTCTGAGGGTTCGTCACTGTGCTCTACTGCTAATATAAAAAGAGGTATTAGTGCAGCTTTAAATTTCAAATTGATACTAGAATTTAGACCTTAAATCGAGGCCTCCCATACACAACCAGTGCAGGACTCTACTACATTACTGTGTTGATTTATACGGTGGCCCTGAGAGCTCACCGCACTGCAACTCAACAAAACACATGCAAACAGACAAAACACAAACAAATTCAGAAGACAGCTTCATCAGTGTGACAACACATGTGCTGCAAATACTCACAACACAACAGAAGTGTTTCCAGAGGACATCCAGGTTTTGTCTGTGTGCATGTGTTGTCTCAAGCGTCAGTGTTGAGCTCTCAGGGCCACCGTAGGTTTAGGCCCATATATGCAGAACCATAAATACATACCACTTCATTTCTGCTCACCACATATGAAAAGCGTTTTCTATTTCAACATATTTTTATATTTACTCTGTTTATTCGTGACTCTTTATTTTTGACATTGCACCAGCACAGTGGTCAGTGGAGCACAGAGCGGTTTCTGATCCACGACCAGCAACTCAACACGCTCCCGGCCGAGTTTGGACCAGGATGGTATTCGGTCCAGTCTGACTTCTTCCAGGGGAAAGTGATGTGTTCGCTGTGGAGTCCAAAGTCCATTACATTCACATTCCCTCAGAGATAATATATTATTGTTACTTTACTTATTTGATCTTCTTTCATAGACACATTTCCTGGTGTAAGAAACACGAAGAGCAAAACAGACACTGATGCTGCACCACAAATACATTTTGACGTGACGTCCATCATACTGTATCTATAGACACACATCCAAGAGTTACTGGGACATTTCCCTCAAAACACTGATTGTCATTCTCACAGTGACACCAAACAAGAAGTCAGAGGATCGTGAAAGTTGATAGAATTCATCATCTGGGAATAATAAGTGTCTGCAGACAATCCGTCCAGTGGCTGCTGAGATATTTCAGTCTGGACCAAAGAGGAGAGCGACAGACTGAAGCTGCGTTCACACCGGCTCCGAGACCCTGAACTTCTGTGGACAGCACCCAGAGGAGCTGTACGTCTGAATCAGCTGAAGCTGACGTTAAACAGACTTGACTCTCCCGGCTCCCTCAGATAAAGTCTGTCTAATGTCAGATTGAGCCGATGTGTGAAGGGAGCAGGTCGCTGTCTGGAGAAATCACAGCGAGCACTGAGTGGGTGTGTTGATGATGTTTCTCCCGCCTGCTCTGCCCAGGCTCCGCCCCTCGCCTCCACCGAACCCAGCACCTCCAGGTGCAGTTCATATGTGAGAATGGCCTCATTAACATGAATAGAAAGAAATAAAACTAAACCAAACTGTGTTGATGCTACTGTTACACTAGCCGAGTTAGCTAACTGCTAAAGAGACAACCATCAGCCCTCTGGTACGACTTAGAGCAGCGTCTCCTGACAGTTCCAGACCTGGGTTGTCATGGTAACAATAATGCGGACTGTACCAGCAGTGGTGTACCTACCTTTGTTGCCATGGTTACTATAATAATGGTCATGACTTGGTTAGGTTTAGGAAAAGATGGTGATTTTAAAATAAGTGCTTCCCCAACATCAGACGACCTTTGTTGCCATGGTTACAACATAAACTGCTGGTTTCACATGGAAGTCGAACACCGCTCTCCATCAGCCACCACCTCCTCCCGACGTGGGCTCTGTCTCTCTTTATACCACGTCACCGACACATTTCCCTTTGCTGCTGTCATCATTACTACGACCGGTAGATGTCGCCTAGCAACAAAACGTAGCTATGATGTCATAATAACCTGCTGCACACGCACCTGGAGGACGGTCTCTAATTAAAACTGCAGAGTGCACTGAGGTGAAAAGGGAAAAGTCAGTGAGCGACGGGGTCGGCAGAGTCTGTGTGTGGAGTGACTGAACGCCTGGAGCACCAGCGCCTCCAGCCCTTGTCTTCATTACCGTTGTATTGTGTAACAGCCGAGAATCAAACACAGTTTTCTCTCTGTAAATAGAAGGAAAAAAGCGGTGGACGGCCTCTGATCCCCAACATTTGCCTCGGTATGAATGAAGGCCATGTGTATATACATATGTGCTGCCCACATTGCTGCTTTGGAGTGTTGCACGCACATATGAGAGGTATTTATTAAGCGTGCATACCACACACACACATTAGCAGATGTGGGCCTTAGAACAGTCAATCCCTCGACATGATGTTCAGTGTGCTGGGACGTTTCCTGAGAGCTGTGCTGTGTGGACCTGCTGCTAACAGTGACTGATGACAGAGAGCTTCCAATAAACGTCTCCTTAAAACCACTCACACATTAAACTGTGAAATCTCAAGGTTTATCTTGACTAGTAGAGCATGTTACAACCCGGAAGTACTCCAGGAAAGAGAAGCAGCATCACTGCTGTTGGGCAGGATGAAGTCATTTATTGTTTGGAGTTAGACACACGAGTAACATACAAGTAAAACCTGAACTGCCTCTAGCTACTAACATAAATCAATACACAAGGTCAGTTCTATGATACACCTCAAGGTGCAACCTGGACACATCGTCAGTGATGAACCCCGGGCTCATCAGGTGTTTCAGGTCTAAACATCAGGCACCCTCACCTGGGCGTCCCAGCCAGGGATGATCAGACTCAGACTTGTGTCCAGGTAGCGCACGACGCCACTCGTCACCCCTCCTCAACCAGAGCCAACAGGAAGATCTCTCTGCAGCTTCCAAGATGTTCCTCATGGCTCTCCCACAGAAACCAAGGAGCCCGACTGCCCCTATAAAGTGGACTATACATTCAAAAACTCCCTGAGTTATTGATCAGGCTCAAAATGATGGGAGACGATTGACATCAAAGTTCACAACAACTGACAGTAAAGAGTAAGTTCACATCAGGAGGAAAAGCTGTTTCACTGTCCTCTGGTTAAAGGTTTCATGTCTGCTTCACCTCTGACCTCAGCCAACAGGTTACATCCCTCCTCAGCCTATAACGAGGTCATTGACTGTCCAATCAGTGACGAGGATCCTCAGAGACCAATCACAGAGGTGGAGCTAATCACCAAGAAGGAAAGAAGTTTGGGTTGAATAAGTTGAATGAACCCCGTCGGATGGAGGATGTTCACAAAATATTTACTTTGAGTTCAGTTTGGGCAAATTTAAAATTTAATATCTCAATACAGACGTGGGGGGGGGGGGGGGTTATAATCTAATTCTATTATATTTAATATTACTGAATTTCTGCCTGAGCCGACGCTCAGCCTGTGTTTGAACTCGTATCAGTAACAATAGATTCTGCGTTCTCAAACCGCTGCTGCAGCACAATCCACTGCTTCACTGCAGACACATTGGAACATTGTTAATTGAGCCATGTTTTATTAGTGTGTTTTTCTCTGGAATCAGCTACGTGTCGACTGACGACGCAAAGAGGGTCAGACTTTCTGTTTCTGTTCTCTGTTAATATAAAATGTGGTTTGAATTTTTACATGGTTTTTATGACCCTGTGGTGTTTTTAACCCAGAGTGGTAAAACGAGAAGAAGAAGAAGAAGAAGAAGAAGAAGAAGAAATGGATACAAATAAACTTTTGACAGGTTTAATATTATGTTGGTAACAATGTGGCCTTTTATAACTGTGACCCAGTATCAACGTTCGTCAGGTTGTTCACAGTTGACCATGATGAAACACTGTCAGGATGCTTCTTTGTTTCTCTGATACATTTAGATTAAGGTGTGATCTCACCTCCAGTGATGTCACAGGAGGTGTTTAGTCGATGGAGAACACCTGCTGTGACATCATTGACTGGCGCGTCGCCATAACAGGAACATGCAGTTTCCAGCTCAGCAGCAGTTTTTCTCTTTGTGATTCAGTCGAGATCAAAGATCAAACTGAGGGACTTTATTAGAGGGACGGAGCAGAGGTATAAGAGTGTTAGTAACATGAACTTCCTTCTGCAGCAGCTGCACGTGGAACAAGCTGTGAATACTTTGTGCTCAGCTGCTGCTTCATTTGCTGAATGGAGTCAATGTACGTTAAGATGCTTAGATTTCAGGTGCAGTTCCTCTAATGGCCACTACATGCTAACTCAAATCAAGCTAAGTTTGAGCTACTTTCCTCTTTGTGATGATCTGAAGAAGTTCCTTCAAGGCGTCACTGAGACAACCTGAAAACAATATGTCTCCAGCTCTGACGTGTTCCCTCCTCCTGCAGCCTGAGAAATAAAATCACAGTCAGATGATTTGGTCCCAGACACCAGGACTTTACACCAGGAAACCTGAACACCTTCATCAACAGCCTGCAGCCATGTGAGCTTATACTTCACATGCAGCTGCAGGAAATTTGGAATATTAATATTATTTCACATATTTCTGTATATATATATTTTTTTTTAAAGTAATTTAACTGTTTGGGCAAATACAAAAGTATATGCACCTACAGTGATATGACAAACCTCATTACTGAGGTCATGAGACATAGACACGGGATCATGTGTCTGATAGCTCTCAGATAAAGTTTGAGTCTGGGCAAAAGTATTTGGTATTTACTTTGTAAAATCAAAAACAACAGTAGATAGTTTATTGAATAATTCCAGTTTTTAAATATTCAATATTGTATGTTTAACCTTAGCATGTGTAAAACTGATCATGTTATGATCATCTTAATTTCACATTTCAATCACGTCTTTGATTTCACATGTGATGTTTGCTGTTGTAAAACTTTAATGTAACATTTAACATTTCACATGTGCACCATGTGTGAAATTATACATTATAAAGTCAAATACAGACGTGGTTTATTATGTGAAACAAAATTTCTCATGTAATGAATTCATGTAAAGGCCGGTGTTGGTTTTGGACATTTCATATTTGAAGTGTAAAACTTCATGCACATGCCATCTGTATTTAAAAACTTGGGTACAGGCTGGAGCCTGTGTTTTATTTGACATGTTGATCCATAAGAAGATATATTTGTGGTTTTAAGAACCAGAAACCATCTCAGTGTAGTTTTACATCTAACTGTTAATAGAGATCGACAGCAGATCTGCTTTGTTGTGACATCACAAAGTTCCAGAAGTCCTGACGGCTGGTTTTAAGGCTCAGTTTCTGAATACAGGCTGTGTGCATTTCTCTGTGGACTGAGGCTTTGATACTTTCACAGTATTAATATAGAAGCTAGAGCTGATCTATAATCACACTACACATGGACACAGACCTTTACACTGGAGGAGCTTTAAAGTGAGATGAAAAGTAGCTAAATGGTTTGTGGACTTCACACTGAAGTTAAAGGACTCATAAAGTTCTACTTACTGATGTGTTTAATATTTAACATTTTTAATATAAAAATAAAACATGTATTTATCAGAATGTGCAGGTTTATTATTAATTTTATTAATCAGTGATTAAACATATTCTAACACATGCACTGATATGTAAATGTGGAGGGAGAAGAAGGTAACCCTCAGTTTATCATGTGGTTCACTGATGTCTTCCTGTAATTATAATAATACCAGAAGTAGAACTTTAAACAAAACGTTGATTTTCCATATCGTTGCAATGTTGATTAAAACAGCTGGACAGATGTTTCATTCATTTCAGTGTCATTCAGATTTAATCAGCGGTGACATGGCGCCTGGGAAACACCAAAGAAAAAAAAAAAAATCCATGCTCCCAAATTAGACCAGGAAGAGGAAGTTGGAGCACATGTGAGTCGACCTCAAGTCGTTCTGGTGTCAGATGAAATGAGACTCAATCACGGAGTTCTGGCTCATTTATTGGCGTCCTGTAACCATAAAGATCCGAGGCCGTGTTATGGTCTGTGGGCAGGACTTACCTATGTTTGTGTGTGCATTCGTTTTATTTTTCCTGAGCACATTTGGTTCACATATGGCCTCAAGGTGCACTTCACCCCCTCAAACACACACACACACACACACACACACATCTCCCTGTGATTACTCTAAAGAGCTTGAAGTAAAAATAAACTCTCTGTAGTTTTGTTCACGCTAACCACTGATTTATAATATTAAAGCTGCATAAATCACCATTTATAAATCAGTGGGTCAAATGACTGTGTGTGTGAAAAGGATCACTCAGTCACAGTGTGTGGTTTTAGCCGCCATTAGCTTAAGAAAAGTCGCTGGAGATGAAAACAGAGTGAAGACGTGATAAAGTTTTAGATTTGGATTTGTTACGTGACCAGAAACGTCTCCAGTTGGATAAAAAAGCTGCTCTGTTTGCTGGATGTGTAAACAGGCAAACAGTTGTTGACACATTAGCCACATTAGCCATAGCAACTTCATTAAGTCATAATCCGTCAGGACGTGCGTTCCTCCGCCCCCTGGTGGCCAGAAGAGCAGCAGTAATTTGTGGAGGAGCTGTGAAACCGACTTCGACGTTGTGACGTAGCTCATGAATGAAAGAAGCGTAGTATGTCGTTTACTGGCTAACAGAGCAGAACATTGTGTTGTACATTCAGAAGTCGCCGTCTTGGCTCTGTAGCTCCATCTACAGCGTCTTAACTAGTACTGCAACAGTGCCCCCTGGTGGTTTACAGCAGCAGAACTATAAACAGATTAGCACCTTATAGATATATCATATATAAGTTGCATGCTGGTGAATGCAGTAGTCCCAGTCATTAACAGCTCATTAGAAATGGCACCAGGTTTCCACAGATATTATATAGTATCTGTATCTGATATAGTGTCTGTGCAGAATGAAGAGCGGTGGAAACAGATGAACTACATCGCAGCGTAGTCGACAGAAGTGGTGACGTGTTTACTCGATGTTTCTATTAATGTGTTTGTGATAATCCAGCACGTAAACACGGTTTAAACTCTGTCAGGATCTGCAGACTCTCCACTTCTGAGTCCTTACTCTCACTAGATCATCACAGTGTGTAACTGGTGGATTTGTGTCCATCTGCATTTTGTGTGAAACTAACCAATGGACACTCAGGACACAACACCTTAGAAACACTGAAGTTTTCATTCAGTCGACATTGAAGAGGCTGGAAAAATGGCGAGGACGTTTACAGCTGCTGAAGTTGTAGCTGATTCCTACGATGAAGAGGAATACAAAATATAATATGGAGCCAACTGAAGACGGGTGAGTGTATTTATTTAGCAAAAACTTTCTTAGCAATATCACATCATGAACTTTGAGAAAATTGCCTGTACATCAGTCAAAGTTTAGTCTGTGTAAAAGTGAATGAAGGTAATGTGAGATTACTGGAAGTGTCTGTTGGACTGTGCAGAGCTGCGAGAGGAGAGATCACCTCCCCCACATTCCTCTTGGGTGTGAATCCTTGTATGTCATAGATCTGGAGGAAGAAAGGAGAAAGGGAGTGAAGACTCTCTTTCAGTGAACTCAGTCATGATGAATGTCTGAGTTTTTATTTGTTTTACAGAGACGATTCACAGAGCTCTGTGAACCTCTCCCTCCTCCTCCTCCTCCTCTGTGTCCGGATGGGAAGTCCTCATTCTTCATTCTAACAGAGTACAACACTACCTGCCCAGCTACACACTAACTTCTATATGTGTCTCATTAGCAGCTATAACAGTGCTTTACAACATAAATGTTCAGCTGAAAAACCAAAACAAGGAGCTGAAAGATGCTAAAAAGCTTCATGCAGCTGCAGAGTTACGGGATTATTCTCTGTGGGTTTGTGTACGACCTCTTTCACACATAGTTATTTAATTATTGATGTAAAACTACTGATTGAAATTGATTTATTTGTAATAAATTGTTGAAATACAAAGCTGTCCCTTCCCCTGTGTCCCTGTGATGAAGGTTGGTCCTCACAGCTACAGGAAAACATCTCTGGAGTGGGCCGCAGGTGGCTCGTGTTATTTTCCTTCATTCTACTTGTAATGGCGTCGTGAGTCACGGCCAACCTTACCGCCATGTCAGAGCCGGAGCCTGGAAACCCGACAAACAGCTCACTGAGTGAAGGGGGGGGTTCTGGGTAACAATAGCAAAGCATATGTTCCTGTTTCCCATCCATCATGGCTGACACCAAGTCCCTGACAGAGCCTGCTCTTTCTCCTTTACTGCCTTTTCTGTGTGTGTGTGTGTGTGTGTGTGTGTGTGTGTGTGTGTGTGTGTGTGTGTGTGTGTGTGTGTGTGTGTGTGTGTGTGTGTGTGTGCAGCCAGTATGAACACATACTGTACATGAGCAGCCAGTGTGAACTTGACAGATGTTGTTTGCTTTGGGAAACGTAGGGTTTCCATTCACACCTTCACCGTATCCCGAGCCTCAGTCTGTCTGTCTGTCTGTGTGTGTGTGTGTGTGTGTGTGTGTGTGTGTGTGTGTGTGTGTGTGTGTGTGTGTGTGTGTGTGTTTGTGTGTGTGTGTGTTTTCACATACTGACAGGTGGTGAAAAGCCATGCAGTGCTGCCTGAGGGACACCTACACAAAAACATAGCTCTCATACTGTCGACACACACACACACACACACACACACACACACACACACACAGCTGTGCGTTTAATCACTTGGGTTACTGCAGAGGTGCGAATGGACCCCACGAACCAACACGGAGCATCGGCGCAGAGGAAAGTCTTCCTTCATTTCAACTGAATAAAACCTTCATTAGTCAACACTCGGGACGGCACCGTTCAGTCGTTAACACACCTCACTGTGTTGGGAAATACACACACAGACAGTTAAATGTTGTTTATGACAACGGGATGATTATGTCTTTAGCGACACGTCATTTATTTTATAATGAGTGTTTTTCTTCTTTTTTTTTTGCAAAGAAACCACAGCATCTGTAAGTTTAATGTCCTGACGACACGGATCTCTTTCAAAACAAGAGTTTTTGATTAAGTTTTCTGAAGCCTGGAAAAACAAATCTGACTGTGATTGGCTGAGACTGTGCACGAATACACACACACACACACACACACACACACACACACACACACACACAGATACACACAGACACACACTCACAGGAGGGAAATTAGCTAATGAGAACTGTATCTTTCAACAAGTCCTTCAAATTAAAAGACTAATGACAAAGAAGCATTTTATAATTTATTTGTCTGTGTCATCCAAAACATTGTACATTAAATCAGTCTGTGTGTGTGTGTGTGTGTGTGTGTGTGTGTGACTGATCATCCCTCAGTGTCAGTGGATCCTGTAGATCAGCTATGAACACAGCAGACACAAGGTTCTGACACTGAAAGGAATTTATTGTTTGTTATTATATAAGTGAGATGTGTGTGTGTGTGTGTGTGTGTGTGTGTGTGTGTGTGTGTGTGTGTGTGTGTGTGTAAGTGAATACACTGTTTTTACTGTTGGGTTTAAACTTTTATACCTTTGCTCTTCACTGTTACTGATTAAATCATTTTCTTTATTAAAGAAAAGCTAAAGGACATTAGTATTTTTTTAATATTGTAACCATGACAACAAAGATCGTCTGATGTTGAGGAAGTACTTATTTTAACCCAAATCACGATCTTTTCCTAAACCTAACCAAGCCGTGACCGTTATTAAAGTAACCACGGTACAGTCCACGTGTTTATTAGTGTAACCGTGACAACCAAGGTCCGGTACTTCCTGCAGCCGCAGGAGACGCTCCTCTGGGTCGTATCAGAGGGCTGTTCAGGTCGGAGGACTGGTCGTCGTGGTGATGAGCAGCTCAGACCAGATGAACCTTGTCCTGCTAATACAGTCTAAACGTTAACAGTGATCGGGCCAACGCTGGCTCGTTACTGTAATGAGTTTAATTCACACACACACACACACACACACTCGGACATCTGTGGAGCTGCGTAACAAGTGAAATTAAATAACATCTGGTCAGCGGAGACAGCGACAGCACTGATGCAAAACAACAACACTGAATTCATCATCGTGTCCAACTCCATCTGCCGGAGACAGTGGAGCTTTATTCTGGAGCTGGAGCCGGTCGCTCAGTGACTGATGGAGCCTCTGGCCTCCGGGTCTGGACCATCAGTCTCATCCAAACAAGAGACTCTGTCTTCAGCACACACTTCACTCTGCAGACGCCTGGTCAGTCAGCTGCTGTGGACAGATGTGTGTGTGTGTTATTAATCATGTTTCTAGTGACTTTCATATCAGTGAGAAATATAAAAGATCAACAGATAAACCCTCACTTTATATATAAAGCACCAACCACAGGACACACACACACACACACACACACAGTCTGGTTGTGTGTGAGGTCGCCAGGTGCTGCTCATGGTGCAACGGTTGGGTTTATCTCTGCTACGATTTGGTGCTACATAGACTAGAATCACCTCCTCACGCTCGTATCCCTCCGCCACTCAGACTAGCTCCAGGTTACACCCCTGTTGATCCACAGTCACAGAAAATATCAACCATTTGTCATAATTGCTGTGTGAAGTTTTGACTTATGGCTAAAAAGTGTTTTGCGAGGTCACAATGACCTTGACCTTCGACCTTTGTCCACCAAAATCTAATCAGTTGATCCTTGAGTCCTAATGAAGGAGAAGAAGTTCCTTCGAGGCGTTACAGAGATATCGTGTCCACGAGAACGACAGACAACCTGAAAACATCACGCCTCTGGCTCTGACTGTCACTAAATAATAACAATAAAACTGAATTTAAATCTACGGAGCGTCTAACCAGCTCTGGTGTGGGTGTGTGGATGGAGTGCTGGTGGTGTTGGTGCAGCACCATCAGAGGGGAATTCCTGATCAAAATAATCTCAACACTCGGGCCAAACCTCCAACAATGTCGTGGTAGAACAATGAGGAGGCACCGCAGGCTCCGATGAGCCGTGTCCTCCTCCACCAAACCTTACAGCGTCGGCAGAAGGTCATGGACTCTGTCTGGAGGTCGAATATGTCAAGATCCAGACTCTCCGTACAGGACCGGGACATGGAAACAAAGGCGGGTGGAGCTTGGTGGCATCCAGAGCCTGATGGAGAAGATCTCTTTACAAAGAGTTTCACTGGCATTCACAGGGGATTGTCCACGTTCAGTTCCCATGTGTCATCTGTACGCCCCCTCTCCGACAGACCATCACTAACGTCTTGGAATAGTAGGTGTGTGACATAAAGCAGAAATGCAGATTAAAATCCTATTTATTTTTACCCAGAATACATGTGGACGTGGTGGATGCAGCTGGTTCCTCCGGCGCTGGGTCGTGTCTGTCAGGCCTCTCTGCCGAGCAGCTGCTGCTCTCACCAAACAACACAGATCACATTTTATCAACTCCATCATCTCTCCTCTCATCCGTCTGTCTGCTCAGTCAGGGTCAAATCAAACGTCTGAAAGGAGAGGTGGACAGGAAGTGAAGACCCTGCTGCTGCATGAAGTTGACATGATTCTCTAACTGGTGATTTTGGAGAGTTAAAAGCTGGTCAGTTGACGAGTAAGGTGTGTGTGTGTGTGTGTGTGTGTGTGTGTGTGTGTGTGTGTGTCTACACCTGATGCGTCCGAGCCAAGTTTAGTCTTCTCATATTTCGAGTGTATTTCCTTCTGACTTGTGTTGGCGTGAGACGCTGTCAGGACTCGTCTGACTGCGCTGCAGGAGCTGGACTCGTCTGTAACTGCCAGATTTACAAGGAACATTTCATTCACCACCTTAACCCTGCTACTGAAACACCTGCTATGATTTCACATCGCCATAACTCGGGGTTGAGCAATTCATCAAGATATTATCGAAATCGAAACATCACCAGGTTCAGTGTCCCACAGAGCAGAAATGAAGCTTTGTGGTGCCACAGAGACAGAGACAGGAACATGTTTGTTTGGTACAAAACCAACAAAAGTCACATCATCATCATTTCATGTTTCTTTCAGTGAAATAACATTTAAAACTGATTCATACTGAAATATCTGCCAAAGTAATCCCAGTAGAGTTTTTTTTTTGCATATTGTTCATCCCTACTGTAAATCCATAAAATGCAGTTCTTCTTCTTCTTCTTCTTGCTGGTTTAACTGCATCATTATACTGAGCTCATGTTACGCTGCACTTCACAGACTGGGTGTCAGATGTTTCTGAGACTCCCAGAAGACCTCTGTACATCAGCATGAATACATGATCCCCCCCCCCCCCCCTCCCGGTCGGCCCCCCCCCATTCATGCCCATCGACAGCATGATGAAGCCACATGGGGCCAAAGTGCTGACTCCAGCCCCTGACATCCTCCTCACTCACGACCTTTGACCCGTCACAAAGGAGGGAGTCTCCCTCGACACAGATTTCCCTGCTGTTCGTCGGCCGTGTGGCACAAAAAGCCGCCTGGCCCTGTTGACACGGGCATTAAGAGGGACAATGAGGGGACAGACTGGGAGGGCCCCCCCACCCCCGGAAAACAGCACTTCCTGTCACTAGATGGATATATTGAAAAATCCCTATCTGTCTTGTGTGAATGGTTTTTGTGTCGTGGCGAGGCAGAGCAGAGAACGAGGACTTCCTTGTATATTCACAGTAGGCCTGTACAGTCACGTTAGAAGTCACAGTGATCACAGTCACATTGATGTAGCACCTGTTACCAAGCACCGTTTCTGCTCTCTTCTGAAACACTGGTGTCCAATCCGGGGGTCACAACAGCCCCGGCGGGTCGTGTGGTCGGTGTGAGGGGTCGTCGGAAAGTTTACAGCACGAAAAACACAAATAAAACATATTTCTGCAGCAAAGATTAGGTTTATCAGAGCTGCTTTTTTAATATGAATAACTTGAGAATTTGAACTGTTCAGGCTTTTAAAAAGTTTTCCAGAAGGATTTAGTAGATCCTTTAGTGTTCAAAGGAAAGCGCATCCTTCGAAGGCGTGGCTCCTCGTGGTCGTCGTAGACCGAACAGGCGGTCTCAGCTTCTGTATCACAACCTGCAGACAGATGAAGACAAACAGCAACAACACGACTCTTGGAAACACATGAAACTTGTTTACAAAGGAAGAATTTAAGAGATGATGGATCAGGAGGAGATCCGAACATTTACAGTCTTTACTGTGTTGAACACTGAGGCTGATGCGTGGAGTTAAAACTACAGTCGACTCACAGCTCCTTTGCTTTTCAATCATAACCTTGTGTAAATTGATGAACAGAGTCTCAGGGGAGGGATGCTGATCGATTAGATTAGTCCGTATCAAACATTACTAATGATTATGTCGAACGCCGCTTCTACATCTGCGGTCGCTCTCTGAGTCTCTTTCGCCGTCGCTCTGTTTGAATCCTTGTTTCTCTTCCTGTTTCTTCTGCTCCTCATTCTATGTTGAGCCCATTAAAGTACATGATGCTTCAGTTAATGAGCGCTTTGCTTTTACCAGTATGTTCCTGTGGACCACTCTTCCTTCAGACAGCACGGAGCAAACAAAATGACCTTCCACAAAACAATAGAAACCTCCTCCCTGCCTGTAATCTTGTACCAGAATTCATTTGGCTGGAAAGAAAAAACACAAGATATTGGATTAGCTTCAGTAAATGACATTAGCTGAGATCTTGCTGAAAAACAGATCTGCCACTGACTCCATGAAACTGGTTCTGCCTCACAGGGAGGAGGACTCGGCTCCTGGGGTCAGGATAAAGTTCTGTAGACCTGAACAGACTTACACCATAAACAAATATATTGATTCATCGCTGGAGACAGTCTAACTCTAGTAAAGCAGACCCTGAAAAGCCTGGTCCAAAAAGAACCAGACAAAATAATAAAACAATGTTGAATTTGACTCAGTGTGCAGCACTTTGAGAAACGCTGATGTTTGTGAGTCTGGCTGCCACCGCCACACAGGGTCATTGTTCCCCTCCAACCTTGCTCTATAATTTCACCATCTCCTGTCTGTGGGAAAGTATTTCAGTTCTCTGCAGTGAATTTCACAATCGCAGCTTCTGGATCTGACAAAAACAATAAAACATGAGTCTCTAATTCTTCATGAAGCGTAAGAAGGAACCGGTTCACTGTCCTGAACGTACCCTGCAGTCTGCTCCACTTCTCCAGCTGTTTCCAGAGCAGGCGTTCTTATTTCAAACAGTGCGGATCACATTAGCAGAGAAGCATCAGTCACTGTAATCATATTTATTTCCTGGTCATTTATTTCTACAAACTGCACAAGCGGATCAGACGAGGAGGAGGATGTGTTTCGAAGGTCCTTCAGCACCTTCAGCTGCACTTTCTTTATTCTGTGAGTTATTTTAGTGGCATCCTGAAGTTTAAACTTACATCACTGTAAAGTCGATTCAACTGTGACACAACAGAACTCGACTGATGGAGAAATATATATATATCATTATTTTAAATATACCAGTAAAAGATTGTTTCATAGTGAAGACTTTGTCTCCCAGTGTGAACAGATGTGATGTTTCATTTTTAAAGGCTGCTGCTCCACTGTTCGTCATTTATTAAAACCTAAATATATATATAAATATATATCCATCCCAAAGCCTGTCAGTATGTGTATATTATAAACAGAAGAGACCAAACGTCTGAGACACTGAGACATTAAAATTAATAAGAAATTAATGATAAAGACAAATATAAACATATAGAATTTCTATGTGTATGTTGTTTTAATAAACTTGAATATATAAATTAAATATATATATAGTTACATATATGGTTAACAACATGTTATTGCATATAAAAAAATCATCATAGATCATTTTAATACACGTATACATATACAAATTTAATTATGAATATTTCATTTATGTCATAAACTTAAACAGTCGTTTATAATCACATACAGTAGATCTGTCTGGTGAATATATCAATAAACACACACACACACACACACACACACACACACACACACACAACAATAAACCACCTAAAGAAGAATCTGTTGTTTGTAAGTGAAGTGACAGAATGATTCCTCCTGAGGCCTTGTCGTCTTCTTCTTCTGTCCTCTGGCTGTTACACTTTACAAACATGCAGAGTGTGAGAGTCTGTGTGTGTCTGTGTGGACTGGCAACCTGTGCAAGGTGTTTCCAAGCATTTCTCCCAGTGCATGCTGGGATAGATTCCCCCTCTCTCTTTTTATGTCTCCGCACCAGCAACAGTCAGAGCTGGAGACATTTTGTTTTCAGGTTGTCCGTCCGTCCCGTTCTCATGGACACGATATCTCCGTAACACCTTGATGGAACTTCTTCAAATTTGGCACAAACATTCACTTGGACTCAAGGATGAACTGATTTGATTTTGGGGGTCAAAGGTCAAACTTCAAGGTCACGGTGACCTCACAAAACATGATTTTGGCCTTGTGAACGCAATATCTTGAGAACTCCTCAAGGGAATCCCTTCACATTAGCCACTAACTTTTTAACCATTAATCAAGACTTCACACAGTAATTATGACAAAATTTCACACAAATGTTTAATATTTTCTGTGACTCTGGATAAACAGCGATGTGACCTGAGACTAGTCTGAGTGGCGGAGGGATACGAGCACGAGGAGGTGGTTCTAGTTTTTCTTTTCTCTTTGGTTCTTTCTGATAATCTGATCATCATTTTTGCTCTTCTCTCGTTTGTTATTCTGTCTCTTTTTAAACAGTATTGAGGCCTTCACAGGTAAAGTTTAAACGTACCTGTCACATACTATAACTGCACTTATTCAACCCTGTTTTCTGGTTTTGCCTGACACATCTTGGAGGAGCTGTAGCTGCTGCACGGCTCGTGTTGATGATTACGAGGATCAGGATTTGTGAGCAGTCGTTCTTTGTGGTTTGATTCAGGCGACTAAGACACTGTGACACTGTGTCTTGTTGCGTTTTTCTCTGAGCTCTAACCAAACCAAATGAGTTGAGTCGCTGAGACACAACCATAAAAACATGAATCATGCTTCACTTGTCACAGTCGAACACTGAAGGTAAACAAATGTGTTTTCAGTGAGTGTTTTGCAGATATTCAGTGTGATCTTTTTGAAACTTTGCAGATGCGTTCATTAGAAACATCTCCAGAAATCTGTGCTGCAGTATGTGCCTATCAAAACATACTTCCTGCTTTACTCAGCTGTATGTCAGTGTATCTTAAACCAGTTTCAAAGATGAGAGGCGTTTGCAAAATGACAGAGGAAATGGAAATGTGTTTGAAAGAGTTACAGCTTTTGATTCAGGCTGCTTTTAGGAGTTAAGTGGCTGTGACCAACTCATCTAACAAGGCCACACACTGTTCCTTTACACCAGCTGGTCCCCGACCCACCGAGGTCTGTGTTTCTTAACAACATGTAGGACTTTATATTCCACACTGAGGGATATATTGTCTGATTCTCGTATTTTTTTACCCAATTTATTCCATTTTTTGATTTATTTAAGGCCAATAAGTAACAGATTTTTTGGCAGCATTTTGTAACACCACCCCTGATTTACATAATCTCACATACAGTCATAAATGGTCAGTGGATGGACGGCATCTATGTAGTGTTTTCCTATTCTTAACGTCAACTCAAAGCGCTTTATACTAGTCACATTCACCCGCTCACACAGCACTAGCTACACAGCGCATCGAGGGCAGTTTGGGGTTCAGTATCTTTGGGGTTCTTCGACATGTGGATGGGAGGAGCCGGGGATCGAACCACCGGCCCTCTGATTAGTGGAGGACTCCCTCTGCCATGAGCCAGGAGTCTATATCTATACATATCTATATAATATATGTCTATATTTATAGATAAAGTCTTGTTTTCTTCCACTGCACTTGCATTTACAGTAGGAGCTGATCAGTATTTTATTGGTGCTTAATTCCTAGAATGAAATTATAATATAATCATTGAAATTATGATGTTTTATAAAGAACATCCTGAATTCTCAACTCTTAGCGCTTGAAAAGTTGGTGTTTTGGTGATACATGGTTTTCATAAGACGGAGACTGATAAAATACAATGTAAATGAGCAATTAGCCTAATTCATAAAAACATTATTTTTGTTTTCTGGTTCAGTTTTTATGGACTCATTAACTCAGTATGTGTAAAATTCTGTCTTCTTCCTATATATATTAATCTGATGAATATGAAGGAGTAAGCAAACAATAAGCATAATGTATATTTCTCTTCAGGTAGCCTACTGAGTGTTTTTAAACCCTTTATCCTATATTCATGATTTATTTCAGCCTGGTGGGTTAAACTCCAGTGTTACACATGATTGTAGAGTAAAACTATCACAGCTAGAAGATTATAATGATTATCACTGTATACCTGTATTGAACTGAACTACTGGGTTTGACTGAGTTTGGGGTTTGGTTCCGTTCTGCGCATGTGCCCCGCGGTCCACTCACAAAACCGGGGGCTGCGGGGAGTGAGAGAGAGAGAGAGAGAGAGAGAGAGAGAGAGAGGGAGGGAGAGAGAGGGAGAGTGAAAGAGAGAGAGAGAGGTAACAGGGGATCCATGGAGCGCGTCACAGCACCGGTGTTTTCCATGTCTTCTTGTCCACGATGCACTTTAGAATTTCAATAAGATGCGTGTGTGTTTCCAGATAATCAGTTTCCTCTTCGCCGTAAACTTTTACTGCCAGCCGCTCCGAGCTCAGGGTAAGTCCGTCTGTGTCTGTCCGTGTCTGTGAGTCCATCCCCTGGGCTCTGACTCCGTCTGTGTCCGCCTTCGTGCGCTGCCAAACCTGGTGGTAAATTAAAGAAGGAGTGTGTGACTCCGGGATGAGGGCATCTGTACTTCTCGTACGCGGCAGGTCTGGGACTAACTTGTTGATTCAGTGACAGCTGGCATCCTGTCGGTCGGACGGAGAATGTCACGCCAAACTCCATTCACAAATTTAACAATGTCACATTATATTGCTCTTTACTGAACTCGGACACATGGTAGACAAATTATTAAGGTGTAGTCTGAGTGATAAAAGTTCTCTGGTGAATTCGGGTGAGGTAATGCTCCAACAGTTAGCGCCATTTTCTTTAAAAACAGCAGGTTTTAACTTGTTCAGAGCGCTAGCTACCGCCCACCGCGGAGCGTCTAGGTGCGAAGTAACTGTGGGAATAACGGAAAAAAACGGCTGTAAAAGTTCAACATTCGTGTATTTATTACAAGCCGAATTTAACAGTGTAGTCTTGACATTAACTTAAAGGTTTTTACTTTTTATTTTCTGCTGTGTAAGTTTGCCGAAAAGCACATTAGCGATATATGTAGTTAATCCATTGTCGGGATGGACGTTAGCATGACGCTCGGTCCTCCTCGAAGAACGCAGGGTCCGGGGGTTAGCATCCTGTGTGGCGTCCTCTGAGAACAAGAAAGTCTTTAGGATGAGCCTTTGAAGTTTTAAGAAACAAATATGGCGCAGATAAAATTAACTTTAAAAAAAAAAAAAATCTTTGGTTGTTTTCTTCTTGCAGTTATTGTCTGTAGTTGAATAGTTTTGAGAGTAGTTCCCTCTCAGAAAGCCGGGGATAGGAAGGAAACAGAGCTGACATAGAGGGTCGGAAAATAAAGTCAGGAAAGGGACCGTTACCGCGGTGGCAAACTTCGTGGATAATTTAGCACTTTTACGCCTCATTGGCTGTTTAGCTAATACACACTACTTCTGTGAATAAACCTTACAACATCCAAGGATTCATTAGGAACCATTCTTCAATTCGGCATCCACCCCATGTCATTAAAACACACTTACTCCCATAAAATACCTCAGGATTCAACTGGTTTCCATATTAATTCTCCTTCCAATTCACACACCTTAGTGTGCAGAAAGTTATTTTAATTGAAACCAGGTGGCACAGCTAAATGGTTTAATTGCAAGTCTTGTTTGTGGAGCTTTGTCTGTGAGAAAGTGAGGAAACCAAGAGGTAAAGCCCCCTGCTGATTTGAATGGAGTCTGGTCACCAGAAGAAAGCACAGCATGTTAGCAAAATGTGTCTGAATGATTAGTGTATTAGCTTTTCATGGTGCTAATTAATTCACTGGGACTTGTTAAGGCGGTTAGACAAACACAGAGGTGTGTGTGCTGGTGCTGAACAACAACCGTCCTTGAATTTGCTTTCACTTGTTAATTGGCTGAGTCAACATGGAGCTGCCACTTTGTGCTTTGTTGCTACGTTTTTTTGAGCCATTTGGCTTCTCCACAGACCTTCAGCTGTTATCACGCTTCAGTATTATTTTGTGCAGCGTGTGTCCCAGCTTCCCCCAGTGAGCGTTTTATCTGAGGGGGGCTCCGTGGGCATGGGGTTATAAATTGGTCTAACATGCTGGTGGGTAGGTCTTTGATGTTGAGTCCACATGGGTGCAGGATGTGGATTTGCTCTGGCTAAATATCACTTTGTACAGTTTTTTTTTTCCTGGCACATCTGCCTGGAACATGAAAGAAACACGGCTCTTAGATCCTCATTTGGGGTGCACATTGTCTCCCAAAGGCTTGTGACAGTAATAAAGGTCCTAGAGAATCTAAAACGGGTCATCGGTGTGATAAATAGCACCATGTGGAAAAACGATTGCCCTTAGTTTCTTCTCCTGCTTCCTCCCTCCACTTACTCCGTGTAGAAATTCCTCGCATTTTTTTCCTTCTATCGAGTTTTTGCAAAACTTTTCTCCTCCGTTTCTTTCATGTTGCGATCTGGTCGTGGAGCTAGCCGTGAGAGAATGCATCTGGAACCAATTTGACTCCTCAAAGCAGAAGGGGAAGAGGAGGGGAAGGAGGGAAGTGAACGGCAGCCCTTTTCTTTCTCTCTGTCCACTGTAAGCAGGCATGGGCTGCAGTAATTATAGTTTAGTGAACACAAGATTAAAGTGCAGCGTGGAGTTGAGTTTCTTGGCCATAGCTTGGTGTAGTGATTGTTGAATTGACCATGAAATATAATGTTTTTCCAACCAGCAGCCCATCGCTGGGCTAAATATAAAGAACGAGAAATACACCCAGTGAAATTCTAAAAGGAAACACCTCTGTGGTTGAGAATTTTCCATTTAGGACGAACAACAAATTAAATGTTTGTGACAAAATTCTGCCTAAAAATAATAACATTAGAGCTATTTTTAAAACTGCGAGGCTGTATTTCAGCGTGTCGTCTCAGAAGGAGACTTGAATTGTTTCAGAACAGTTTTGCTTCGACTGACTGACTGACCGCTGCCCTGACTGTTTTCCCTGGAGACGCTCAGTTCAAAGCCTTGCTATCGAAGGCAGCATCAGCAGTCCCGTCACAGTGGAGGTTTACATGCTCGTAAACAGCACAGACATTTGCAGACCCACAGGAAGGTTCGGCTGCAGATACACTGCATAAGCTATAAGCTTATCATTAAGCTCCAGCTGCTGCGGTTCATACTGCTATTTTAAAATCTACATGCACCTGCTGCTGGTCTCAACGCTTATAACCAACTTAGATTTCATGAAGTCCAGGTTAACTGGTGTTAACGTGCAGCTTGTCGGTGTCAGCTTCACTGATCCTTCCACACAATGTTAAATTGTGCTTTTAGTTCCACTTGAATTCAGGTGAAGTGTGAAGGAAACACACGCGCTGAAGCTGAAACACATTTTACATTTGCAAACACAGGGAAACTACTGAGCCTTCCCAGAATTCATAGAACCTGTAAGACCTGGTGACCCTGAGAAGTTTCCATGTACATTTGGTCGGTGTTGAGAAGCCCACACATTAGAGCAGGGACATTTATCTGACATTATTTTTGATTATGATCTTGTCTTCCAATGATTAAGAAAACAAAATAATCAAGATATAATTCTATATATAGTCAGGAGAGACCACACTCGCATATGTTTAATTTATTTCGTTTATAAACCGGAAAAACCTACAGACACAACACTTTTAGTTTTGAGATCTGTCTATCTATTTTATGGTTTTCTCTTCTTGGTAGTACTTGATACCAGCTTTACTATCAACAAGCTGCTGCAAGGGTGGATGTGTTGTAGTTGATCTAATTTATTTTTCATTCAATTTTACATTTTATATTCAATTATATTTTATTTATCTCATTTTTTAAATAGATATTTTTGTTTGTTTTTCCGTTGAATTGTATTTAAAGTTCGAGAAAGTCCACTGATAAACGTTTTTTTAAAAGTTAACTAAATGAGTACAGTCAATGAGTAATCGTAATCGAACAGCTCTACCACACATACACCTGGACAGTGACTTAGTGAGTCAGGTCAAATGAAAGTCCTTGGGCCTCATTCAGAAACGCTGGAGGCTCCCATCACAGCAGGTGGTTCAGATATCCGTCAGCTGGTGATGTCCACACTGCTACGTTTTAGTTTTAATACTCTGAAGAGATGTTGATGTCTTTGATTAGAACAATGATCCACACACTGTTAAATATCTCCATGATTATAAATGAATATTTCAGTCAGACTGACCTCATCAGCCTTTTCTTGTCTCCTCTCTGCAGCAGAAACAGTTTGACATTAACTTTTACCGGCATCACATGTTCATAACAGTTTGTTCACCTTCACACAAAGAGCGATAATACTCGGTAAGAAACTTATTTCACGTACTTATTTATAGTCTATCCTCACTCTGACTTGAATAACTGGAAATTATTTCTACCGTTTCTGTTTTGTTCTAGTCATGTGATCATGTTGTTATATCTCTATGATGTTGGTATAACAGAATTCACCTGCAGGTATCAGCGTTTCTTCTCGTATCTCTTCTACCTCTTTCACATGAACCCGCTCGTACCTGGACAGGTAAATCCAGGGTTAATTGAACCAGTTGATAACCAGCTTCATAGTCCAGGATATCAGGACGAAGGTTCATTTAAGCCAGATAATGAAAAGTTATCCTGGGAGTGTTGAACTTGCTTCGTAGTTCAGACTTCTGTCGTCAACACGACTCGGAGACTTTCAGAAACTCTGCTGGACCAGTTTTATTTTGAAAACTCTGGGGTTGTTTTATTTTGAGAGTCTGGGGTTGTGCTGTAGTCTGGACGGATAGAAACTGAGACCTTTGTAAACGATGACGTCACACCCACGGCCTCTCCTGATTGGCTCTCATCAGCCTGGACTACCAGTGGTGAATACAACATGATGATGAATGACAGTGTCACTGACCTTGTTGTCTTTGCTAGCAGCTGCTGTTCACTTACATATTACTATGTTCTTCATTCGTAGTATTTTCTGCAACTATTCAACTGTAGAGTGGACAGTCTACTTCCTGTTTACACACTCAGTGTACGTGAGTGATCATGTATATGTGTTTTCAGGCGTGTTAGTCTCGATGGAGATCGTTACGGAGCTAAAATAGTCGTCTGGACAGAGATTATTTTGGTTTTGAAACGCTGTTTTAAAATGAAAACGTGTTAGTGTGGACGTAGATTAAGATGATTGGGTGACAGGAAAGCCTGCGCACAGAACCTGGTGAAATCATTGGGTAATAGTGGAGAGGAGCCTCAGTGATGACAGTTCTTGGATTTATGCTAAAAGCTTCATTTGGATGCAGCGAGACCAAAGTGAAGAAAGTAAATAGTTGTCATAGTGTCAGTAAATTCCCCAAGCTCCATATGAAATAACAGGATTCTAATAGTTCTATTGAAAAGGAAAATCCAGGCCATCGTGATTTATTTGTTGATCTCTTCTAAAAGCAAGAACATGTGTTGCACAAGAAGCGTCTGTCTGTTTTCAGTGACCTTTAATCATGGCCTTCTTGTTTACTTGTCACTTCAATTCAAAGTAATTGGGCTGAATGTCACAGGATGAAAAACATTTCTAATGGTTCATTATGGCTGCCTTTAGTGTAAAGATTAATGGCTTCTATAGCAAAGTTGGGATTTGAATTTGTGAGAGACACAATTTTAACTGTAACTTGCATAATTCAGTGTCTGAAGAAGCTGAAGGAGGTGAGAGTTGAAGCCAGTCCCTGCTGGTTTTGAGGATTATAACGACTAAAAGCAAAATAAAAATAAACCTCTTTTTCCTGGATTCACACTTAGCCAGAGATGATGTGGTTGATGAAGAGATTATTGATTAAATCGTTAGTACAATAATTGGCCCGAATGGCTTCACTTTTAAATGTCATAATTATTTTTGAATTACATTGATTAAGATTAAGTATGGGACTTATGTAAGAAGTTAAATGTTACCTGCGTTGGCCATAATTAAATGTTAAAGCTTCCTCTTCTTCTTCTGTGTTTTATTTGAGGTACGGATCCATAAGAAGATATATTTGTGGTTTTTAGAACCAAAAACCATCTCAGTGCAGTTTTACGTCTCCTCTCTCAGGCTTCTCTCTGGAGCTCTAGTAACAACAGGTCGGTGAGCCAATCAGAAGAGAGGAGGCTCTGAGCCTCTCTTCTGATTGGCTGACTGTTTTCTGAGTGATCCAATAAAAATACAGCAGATTTCAGGTAAAAACACTCAGAGAAACCAAATCCTGCAAGGTTTGGATGGTGGGTCCAGGTGGGCGGGGCTTGGTGACTGCTTTGTTGTGACATCACAAAGTTCCAGAAGTCCTGACGGCTGGTTTGTTCATTTCTCTGTGGACTGACCCTCCTACTGACGCTTAGGCTTGGGCGATATCTGAAATGTAATAATCTTGATAAAGTCCAGTCCAAATATCGTGATATTTGATATTATCGCTTGGATATAGCTTTAAAAAAAATGGCCATGGTTATTTACAAATTTAAGAACTTTTTCTGACTGTTTTGAAACAGTGACATTGACAAGAAGGAACTGACTATTTTTATATAGCAAGAAGATAAATTTGTGATTTTTACATAAATGTATTGTTCATTTAGACTAAAATACAGGTTCTCAGTGTAATTTATAGAAACACAAGACACAACAACATATAAAAGTTCAAGGGTTGGCTATTCTCTCCCTGTAGCTATTCACTGTATTAGAAATAAATAACGGGCTATTCCAGGATAATTACATTTTCTGCTCATTTCCTGAAGGTCCTCTGGTGCTCTTATGTTATGACATACAGTGTTTGGTATATTTAACTCTCGGAAACAATCGCTTTCCCAGAAGCTCCTCTACTAGAAATGCAATTAATCTGTGACTGTGTACAATCAAACTTTATTTTCCATTAGATTTTTTAAATGGACTACAGCTGGTTATTTGTCGTCTCGGTCGGGTTGTGACTGAGAGAAGGCAGAACCACAGAAGAACCACAGAGAACCACAGAGAACGTAGTCTGTCAGCTGATTGTTTGGTTTGGAAGAAGGAGACGTGGAAAAGACAACAGGAAACAAAGATGTCTTCTCTTTTTTTTATGTTTTCAGTGTTTCTGCAGGACAGCTGTGTTTTTGGCCAGAGGAATTATTTAGTAGTAACAGTGTGGAGCAGGTGTTCGTTTTAGTGTGTGTGTGTGTGTGTGTGTGTGTGTGTGTGTGTGTGTGTGTGTGTGTGTGTGTGTGTCTGAGAGCTGTGGTCGGAGAGGAAACCCTGATCCTATTAGAGATAGTGTCACATTAGTCTGAGGCTGGTGTGCACGTTGTTCCTGTAGAGCAGACAGGACTTCCTAAAACACTGAGTTTCTGCTCGACTGGAGTGGATGCATGTCATTGTTCATCTCATCAGAGCGTCTCTTCCTCTGTTCCAGACCTCCTACAACAACCTCTGTGTGTCTCAGCCTTTTCTTTTTCTTTATAATGATAATAGTAAACTTTATTTGTATAGTGCCTCTCATACAAGCACCAAGCGCTTCACACGAAAACATTAAAAACATTCATGTAAAATGAGATGAAAGAATAATAAAAATAACATTGAAATAATAACTGAAATAAATGATTATATAGAAAGCATAAAGTCGGTAAGACATCACCACCCATGACTGTCATGATCTGTCCTGAAGGACTCTGTAACATGTTCAGAGACTTTCTGTTTGGTTGTTTTGGATTTGATTTATTTGAGGTTTTCTGTTTGTTTAGTGTTTTCAGCATTTAGATTTTCTGTTTGTAGCTCTTCCTGTTTTTCCCTGAGTTGGATCTCTGGTGTTTCCTGGTTTGTGAGTTTTGTTTGGACGTTGTTTTATTAAAATACGCTGGAATTGCACCTTCCTGTCTTGGGTTGTCTGCATTTGGGTCGAGCCGTCCGAAAACCTGACACAAATTTCAGAGCCGTATCCAGTTATAGTCTGTGGTGTTTTCCACTGATGTTCTGCTTCAGCTTCCCACCGTTAACTGGAATGAGACGGTGCTTCTCTCTTTTTCACATCAAGGAGCCTAAACTGACACAAATGAGACCATTTGACTTTTGCTTCTAGATGTTTGATCACAGAAAGTGTTCCCTGATGATTCCCTTTGTTGCTGGACGCCGGGAGGTCCTCGGACCCCACTTTGAGAACCACTGGTTTGGACTTGTGCTGTGCGTCTCCAGCTGTTCCCGCCCTTACGGTTGTTTTAACAGTGTAATCCTCAGACTCTGTTGGTGTTTGCTGCCATATTATTTTCATTACTGGTGAGCAATGAGTCTTGGGATATGTTGGACCGTGTCTAGTGGTCTAATGTCTTGGACAGTCTAGTGGTGCAGCTGTGACGACTTGAGGCCTAAGTGGATTTTTAATTGAGAGTTTTAATTTTTCAGTATTTTAATGGCCTCTACAGAGAGCTGAAGTCATGACGCCTGTGTAATCTGTCACTCAGACTTTCTTTCATTGGTCTTTCTGAAAAACATCTTGTTTATTTTCCATATCCTAAGACACTGTAGCAGTTACTGTAAGGGACTTAAACCTTAAACAACGGTTACTTTGTGAGGACAGAAAAAATCTACTGCTCCCATGAAAATTCATCAGCACGGCAGCACCAGTAATTTTACAGTATGTCATTGTAATTCAGTTATGTCCATATCCATAAAACTTACAAACACTGAAGTTATTCTAAATTTTCTAGCTGTAACTAAACAAAGACTCCTCTGTGAAGCCATCGTGTTTAGGCTGCAGACATCTAGAGCTTATGGGAAATGATGTTCAGTGAAGCTAAAAGCATAAATATTGAATAATGAACAATGTAGATTTCAATAGTTAAAAAAAAAAACCTACCTCCTTATCTAGAAACTGAAGCGAGTCACATGACGTCTTCACAGAAACAGCAGAGAAAAGTGTGTGGGAATAAACTGCTTTTCAAACCATTAACTACAACAATCTGGAAACATGTCAGTCTGCTGCCTGTATGAGGATCATTATATAAATGAACGTATGACTTAGCAGACATCATCTGGAGTTAGTGCTCTGAATGAGCAGATTATTCACTCAGTCATTAAATTCATCTTAAGAGGGTGGGCCGAGTTCAGACTCCACTTTGCTGTAATTACTCTGATTGATGTTGACAATCTATTAAGAAAAACTTTTATCTTTGTCATGGAAAGTTGTTTTTTCATGTGATAAAATCCAAAATGTGCCAAAACACTTGATTTAAAAAAAAAAACCTTTAGATGATCAGGAGTAAACGCTGTTACACAGGAAACCATGACAAGTGTGATTTACATTAATCATCTGTTTTCCTCCACCTCTTATGACCTCACCTTAAATCTGGTTGAGGACTTCCCTGTTACCACTTTGATTTAACGGTGAAGATCATGCATTTAATATTCATTGATTATCATATCTTTACTTACACTGAATTAAGATAATTCAATAATAAATAAAAACATTCAATAACATTGAAATACGCCTTTTGATATTATCCTAATAATATCATATATAGCGATATTTGGGCTGGACTGTATCGAGATATTCAGTTTTTCTACTGTGGTTTTACATGAAGCATAAAGAACAAGTTTGTTCCTGCAATGATGTATTTAATGATATGCAGCGTGTCAGCTGTGTAGTGATCTGTGACAGTCAGTGACTCTTCCTTCTCTTTGATTGCAGCATTGAACTGTGCCCCCCCCACCCCCTTCTCCTCACTCTACACGGCCACATGCGTCTCATTATGTCGTTCACACACACACAAAACTTCAGGTCAGGTCTGCATCCTCCTTTGATTCTGCTAATTGAATATGAAATGAGGGGGGGCAGGACATGATCTCCCATCTGTGTGTGTGTGTGTGTGGTGTGGGGGGGGGGACAACTGCTCTTTCTCTGATAGGATTCAGGTGATTGGAGGATTTTGAGTGTGTGTGTGAGTGTGTGCAACTCAGTACACACCTGGTTAGCATGTGCCTGGACCGGTCACTCCTTACATAACCACATATCCACACACACACACGCACACACACACAGTGACAGTACATTAATCAACAGAAGCTGTAATCTGTGGTTAAACTATTAAAAAGGAACAACAGACAACACACCATCAACATCCATCAATAAACGAGGTGAAAGTGAAACTGAGTCGACAGGTGTGAGAACATGGCTTGTGAGGACAGTAACATCAGCTGATCTGGATGAACGGGCTGTCAGTGGTCGTCCTGATCCGTGTGTAATCTGTGTCTCAGCGTTTTTTCACAGACGAATGAACAGAAAAGAAAAAATGCTGAGACACACTTTGCCGCCATCTCTGGTGGAGCTGCTCGTGTGCTCTCGTCTGCTCTCTGAGTCACAGTTTCATGGTGGGCGGGGCTCAGGCGCACACAGCGACAGCCTCAGTGAACTCGAGGCTAATTGGTGTTTTTTTATTCCAGTTGGAAAGTTTGTAAGAATGAGTCCAAATGGACTTGGGTTAAAAGCTCCGGTGTGGAATATTTTGGGTTTAAACCTAATGACAGAGGAGAGTCGGCGTTTCCCACACATCGGCTCTGTTTCAGCAGATGCCTTATATTAACTGGCTCATTCTTGGCCACACGCACAATCAGAATCAGACACACTTTATTAATCCCCTGCGGGAAATTGTTATGTGGCAGTGCTCCATGTCACACATACAAAAAAAATATAAATACAACCCCTCCTATTCAAATATAAAAAATATACCCTGTCTGAGTTGCTGCAGTAACTGAGTGCAGACCAAGCCTCAACCTGTTGTTGAAAAGTTAAGTCAACACTGAAGTGTCAAAACCTGCAGTTCCTCTAACGACCACTAGAGTCTGGCTCCAACAGTGAGTCAGTCCCCACAGACTCCCATGTTAAAATGTCTTTACAGCAGAAATAAACAAAAACCACAAACTGGCATGCACCAAAGTCTCTGCTCCACACACGCCCCTCCTCTTTCACCATTTCTGGATTGGCTGGGAGTTAGGGGGTGTGGGTGGGTTTGAGGAACCTGTGGGTGACGTCACAGAGGCGACATCCATCTTTATTTACAGTCCGTGGTGCGGACTAGGGTCTTCTTCAGTTTGCTGGGGCGGCTGTGGCTCAGCAGAGCGGGTGGCCCACTAATCAAAAGGTCGGTGGTTCGATCCCCGGCTCCTCCAAGCTGTTCCATCAGTGTATTTGTGTGTATGGGTGAACGTGGCAAGTATTGTAAAGTGCTTTGAGTGGTCTGTAAGATTTATTTTCCTCCAGGCTTCATAGAAAACAATGGGTGAGACTGTGAGTCATCCACAGCCAATGTGTGCTGCCTTTAAAGGATTAAATTGTCCTAATATCAGTTAGATCTGGTTCAACTGATCCTGCTCTCTGATGACGAGCTAGCTTTAGCTTAAGCTGTAAATTCAGCCAACTGCTGACACCCTCTGGTAAGGCGTCTGGGTCCTGTTAAAGCCATATATTCACCATGAGAGGAGCGTAGAGAAGCAGCAGGACGTCGGCCTGTGCTGCTCCTCTCTCACAGACGACGGTCTGAGGCGTCTGGCAGACGAAGTCAGCTCTGTATGAGACACAAGTCAAAGCTCTGTTCATCACAGAAGCTGTTTGAAGTGAGGGAAACAAACGTTTTTCATTGTCTCTCATGTCACTAAATGGTCACTCCCTTGACTCTGAGTACTTACATCTCGTATGACAGAGATCACAGTCAAATCACATTATTATATAAGCAAATTAGATAGTTTTCCTCTCTGAATTTACATCCTTTTATTGTGAAAAGCCTCCGAACGGTCTCAGCTGACGTCCTGTGTGAAGCACAAAAATAAACAGGCTGTTTATGATGAATGAAAATGCATCTTCTCTCTTGTTCTCTACCCATCATGCTCTGCTGATGTTCAGCTCCGTATGGCACATCTCAATTAATCCATACACAGGAAGTGACCTTTGACCTCCATCCATTAACACCCCCCCCCAGAGAGTCTGCAGCAGCTCTGAGGAATGCAGGAATGAGAGTGGTAGCACACAAGAGGCTTCACTTCTGTGTGTGTGTGTTTTAATACACACTATCAGACTGGCAACACTATTTTTGTTATAATTGTTGTTTTCTTGTCGTCTCTGTGATCAGACGCGGCTCGAGACTGTTTTGATTGGGGGGGGGGCATTAAGAGATGTGGACTGGTCACTAACTGACAGACTTAAAGACTCGTTACTGGGGGTCCTGTATGAGTGTTCTTTGGGACTGAAAGCTATAACATGCACTGCTTTGTCTAAAACTAAAGCCATAGAATCTAATAATACATAATGTATTTAATTTAAACACACCTCCACCCCCCTTATATCTAATTATGTATTCTCACATGCACTGGTGTAATACGACTTAATCCAGTATATTTTTCTTGTAACTAATGTATTGTCTGTGTTTGAGATGCTACAGTCTAATTGGCAACATCAGTTTTTGATTTCATGGTTGTTATCATCCACTGCTGCACCGCGACAATAAACGTTGATCATTTGAATGTGACATGTTTATGATTGGTCAAATCGACAAGGACAAAAATAAAATAATTTTCAGTTATTTTTTAATTTTGGGATGAAGCGGGACGGTTTGCTGGGGCACTGCCCCCCCTAGAGCCGGGCCCGCTGTGGTGGATTATTGTTGGATGTTGAAACACATTTATCATCATCTCCGTGCTGCTGTTCAGTCTCATAGACCAAGATACGTGAATGTCATTTGGTGTGAAATGACTTTGACATGACGTCTACATTATAACATTTTACTGTATTTGCAGTTTCATTGCTTTAGCAAACAAACAACTGATCAATGTTTTGATCCACAGCACACAAGGGAGGGGATAGCTTCAGATTTTTTAGTTTTTGTGGTGGGGGTGAGGGGTGTGTCTGCAACCTCAGGGTCATTATTCATCTTGAGCTAATTAAAACTGGCCTCAGTGTTCCTCACTCATCATGATTGGACCAAAGTAGTCACATGACACACAGTTGGAAGACAATAAAACAGATAGATAGATCATTTATTTATTAGTAATTAATGTAATATTGACAAAATATACAGCTTGCTGTAACTTTGAATCTTCTACATGAAGGAATGTGAAGCAGTTTACACGTGTTAATCACATTGTTATTGCCAATATGTGAACAGATTGTGATGTAACTTAAAGTGAGACCTTCCCTGACTTTCTCGGTTGCCTTTAACAGCATGTGAACTGATTTCTGGGTAAAAGACTCAGGACGAATTTTGATTTTATGCTCGCTCCTGAGTGCCTCGCCTCAAAGCCTCTCTCCTGTTCCCCTACAGCAACAACAGTCAGCAGACTGGCTAACGTAAACTTAGACATGGACTTTTATCTAGTGAAGTTCGTCTGGTTAAATGGAAATGGGACCAATGTCGATTCAGTGTTCAGCGTCAGCTCCATGTGAAGATAATGGTGCGTTTCAAGAGGTGTTTGTCTCTCACACGTCCGACAGAACAGATGTTGATCATGTTGTGGTTAAAGTTTTCAGGACCTTAGTTGGTAGGTGCAGAGAAAATACTTTAATAACGAAAATGTCCAAAACTTCCAAGAAGCCAAGCAGGAAACTAAACACAGGTGATCCAGACTCAGGAGGAAGACTCTCAGAAAATCTAAATTCAGAACAAAACTCAGGAACAAGAACAGGAACACATGGAAACACCAGAGGAACAGAAACAGATGAACTGACAAAGACTGAGGGCAACACAGAGACAGGAGCAGGTAATGAGACACAGGTGCAACTAATTGGGGCGGGGTTGTGTGTTGAGCTCTCAGCGCTGCCAGAACATGAATGACCTACACTTAGCTCCGTGCCTGAACACATCGTGTGTAGACACTCCCGCTCTCTCCTGTAGACAACTTTACTTTGAGCTGAACAACAGTTAAAGCAGAAATGATGTTCACTGTGAAGGATCAGTTTTGAGTCTCTGCAGGTTGTTTTAAATCCCGTATTGAAATGATTGTAAACCAACAGCTGAAACAAGAAAGACAGGAAAACACATGACAACATGAAACTCTGCACCGTGCTCTGGAAAATGGCCGCCAGTGATGTAAAGTACATGCAGTTTTAAACCACAGTCTCAGATAGATTAGTTTTACTGCAGTTAGTGGAGAATGAAACCAGATATTAAATCAGAATATTCACAAGTCAGTAAAGCTGTTTAATTAAGAACTGAACTGTCACTGTTTGTCAGTGTGATTGAGAATGAAAAAGCTGGAACCCATTTATATATTACAGCTCCTCCAGTGTAAAGGTCTGTGTCCATGTGTAGTGTGATTATAGATCAGCTCTAGCTTCTATATTAATACTGTGAAAGCATCAAAGCCTCAGTCCACAGAGAAATGCACACAGCCTGTATTCAGAAACTGAGCCTTAAAACCAGCCGTCAGGACTTCTGGAACTTTGTGATGTCACAACAAAGCAGTCACCAAGCCCCGCCCACCTGGACCCGCCATCCAAACCTTGCAGGATTTGGTTTCTCTGAGTGTTTTTACCTGAAATCTGCTATATTTTTATTGGATCACTCAGAAAACAGTCAGCCAATCAGAGGAGAGGCTCAGAGCCTCCTCTCTTCTGATTGGCTCACCGATCTGTTGTTACTAGAGCTCCAGAGAGAAGCCTGAGAGAGGAGATGTAAAACTACACTGAGATGGTTTCACAAATATATCTTGTCATGGAAGAAGAAGAAGAAAATATGGAGCTTTAACAACTTTAACTGGCTGTTTAATCAGAACAGCACCGAATCATCATAATAATTAATTGAACAAAAATCTATTTTCAACTTAATTTAGTGCTTTCTGAAACCTGCAAACCTCCTGAACAAGAGCGCCAAGTCGCACCATTATGTCCACGCACACACACACACACACACACACACACTCACAGGAAACTGGCTGGCAGGAAACCCAGAGTAATGTTACATTTACATAGGAGGGGGGTGCACTGGAATTCCTCTCCTTATCGTCGCAGCAGCTGGATCCCAGTCCTGAGCCGGGCTGCTATTTCCAGATTGTTTGTCGTAGTTGAACTGGTGATTTTTACCCTGGACGTTTGAGGCCCGGTGGCTCTGATGCTTCAGTGGAGGGAAAACACAACAGAATACCAAGCACTTTTCAAGTTGAATTATATTGATAATCTACTTTATACTCGGTTCTCTGTTTCTATTCAGTTTGTTCTGACCTGTAGCGCCTGGTTCTGGACTGATTCCTGTTCTGTCCTGGTTCAGTCCGTCCTCTTCTGTCAGGTCTGGTCCAGTTCTCTTTGTCTGGTAGGGTCATGTAGTGGTGTCCACACCCATGCTGACAGGTGAGGGGGGATTATTTGTCTCACTTGTGATTGTTTGTCCTGTACTGAGACGTTCATGAAGTTTCTGCAGTTTGTTTTTCTCTCTGAGTTCATTTGTAAATGCATCTTCTTCCTCTCTCTCCGTTTCTCTCCATCCAGAACAAACAGAGCTTTTCCTTAATAGTTTCCAGAGTGTATAAATCTTTAAATGCTGTTTCAGTGTGTACAGGGTAAATTGAGCTTTTGCAAAACAATGAGCTAAGCTGCTCAGTGAGAGTCGGCGGCTGTGAGCCAGGGAAGTTAAGAAAGACTTTCTGTGGCCTCTAACGTTCTCTCTGATTGTTCGTCTTAAATAACTCTCTGTTGTCATTAATCACGTTTTTTTTTCCACTGCAGTTGAGCAGCGATTAAATAACTATTTCATACTGGTTCGTCTGACCTCAGAAACAGAAACATCTGTAAATGAGAATGAGTAGAAGTGAGGACAGAGAGCAGGAGGACACTGGACGGAGGTTGGATGGGTCAAGAAGACAAGTTTCTGTCACTCTGTTGTTGTTCTTCATCTGTATTTATGTTGATTAATTCAGACATCTGATGTGCTCAGCTGTCTGTCTCACTCCTCACCAGATGTTGAAGATGTGATGTTGAGATGTTTGACTGAGGACAGAGGTCTCTTTGAAAATTGGAAACACAGTTTGGACGCAGTTTTGACACGAATACAGTGTTTTCACAGTTTGCAAGCGTGAGTCCTGCTGACGTACAGTTTCTGTTAAAGGTCAAATTTAACTTGGTTGTGATTAGTCGTCCCAATCCAGTTTTTGTCATTTCACTGTTTCACGGCTTCAGTTTTCAGCCTCGGAAGTTGCTGCTTGGTAGAAACAAGACAAACTGAGGAAATATGTTAGCGAGTTGCATTATGGGAAGTGTAGGATGGTGCAGATATGGGTCACCTCACCTGAAATAAAACATCATGAAAGTAAAAACACACTTATGAAATGAAACTCTGAAGCAGCGTCATCATAATTGATTAATGATAATTAAACAAGAGTAACATATGATCATGTGATCAAACAGAGCAGTACGATCATCCGTTAAGACTCGTGTTTGTGTCCACCTGATGAAAGTTTCCCCCTCTCTCTCTCAGCTCCTGAGAAACAGATCGTACATCATTCAGTGGATGGTTTCCATCCTCAGCTCCTGTGATGTTTCCACTCCACTGAAACCACAGCACTGTTTACCAGATACTTCTGTCCCTCCACTCTGGAACCACGATCCTGCATCTAGTTTAGCTGAAAGATGGCCACCAGCTGCCCACAGCCACCATTTTACACCACATTCATGTCACCATCGTCTCCACGGAGACTTCAGATTTGGAGTTAATGTGCCGTTCTCATGCTCTTTGATCGTCAGTGTGAGTCAGAGGACGGCTTTTCTTCTTCTGTTCTCTGTCTCTGTGCTGCTGACAGTTGTTCATGCAGATCAGTGTGTGACTGCTGCTGATGTTTGTTGGTAGAAGCTGTGAACTCACGTTGACCATCAGGTGCTAACAGCTAGCAGAGCTAATGTGATTTACAGGAGGGATTTTGAACGCAGCACACTGTGAGTGGCAGCTTCTCTCTATTGTTTCAACCCCCCCCACACACACACACACACACACACACACACACACACACACACACACACATACACACACACAGATAGTCGTGTTTTGAGAACCCCCACAGTTGTGCCACATGTTCCTCCTGCAGAGATCTCAGACCTCATGTTGACATGCATTATCTTTAGTGTGTGTGTGTGTGTGTGTGTGTGTGTGTGTGTGTGTGTTGAATAGTTGAGGTTTATAAAGACATTTTCAGTCATGAAGTCTGAGACTTTATGTCAAAGTGTTCTTCAGTCGTTCAGATACAGATGTGTGTTTTGTAAACACGTTCACAGGCTGCGTCGGTGATGAACGCAGCCTGTGATACATTTGACAACTTCATAATGATTATATGAGTTGTCTGTGGGCCTGGGTTTTATCTGGCCTGACTTTATCAAAGCCACAGTATCTTCACTGTCTCTGCACACAGTGTGAAATGATCTCACTCACAGTGTGTTGTGGTTTATTAAATGAATTTCTGTGTTCCCAAGAAATGGCAACAACAAGTGTTTAATCTGTCTCTGTCTGTCTGTTTGGTTGTTTTTATTGTGTCATTAGACGACACAATCATAACACACTTGTAAAATATCCAAATATTATAAAGAAGGAAAAAAGGAGAAGAAAAAAAAAAACATGGATTCAATACAACGAGAAACAGACGCACGAGAGGAACAACAGAGACGAAACAAACCACAGGCAGCAAACAAAGCAGACAGTGTTGTGAACAAAGTGAAGCATGACACAGGAGAAAAGCTAAAACTGTTTATGATTGAATCATAAATATTATATTTACAAATGTAAGATCTTTAATTTTCATTGGTTAATAGAGAAATTAAACTATATTGATTTAAATCTGTTAAAATGGCTGAAATACTTTCTGCAGCTTTGGTTATTAATGTGTCTTTAAATGACCTGAATAAAAAAGATGAAAGAGCTAGTGTTTGTCAGTTTAAATAATGGTGATAAAGGAGGTTACTGAAAGATCTCAATCACTTGTCTGTGTAAATAAAGTTTATTTGAATGGGGAAAACACATGGTTGTATTATAGGCGCTCTCTTTACACATCCATGGAAAAACAGGAGCTGAAGTTGAGGTCCACCATCTTGTGTCAGCAGCCAGACCCTCTCTTGTCCCTGTAATCAGTATACATATATACATGTATGTATATGTATAAATTTAGTCAACCCAGAGGTGTGTTTAAATCGTCTGACTCGTGTTTGAACCGTCAGACGAACTTCACACATCTCAGGTGTTAGTTTGGAAAATACGACGTTGTCTCTGATAGAAGTGATGGACAGAAGCATGAAACACATGTTGTAATAAACCTGAGTTACCTGAGAGGATTTACCGTCAATTATTCAGTTCACGTTTTTGGATGGACTGCAACAGTAAAAACACAACTTGACTTTTCAGACGCTTTAGCGACGAATGTTGCGACTTCCTGGACAAATGTCAGCTACTTTGCACAGAGAGGAGGAGAGAAGAGAACAGAAAGAGCTGAGACCGGCTGACACCAGACTAGATGTTATGTAGCCCACGTGTTTCAGCTGTATACTGGTCTTGACCAACATTCACACTGTCCAACACTCTCAAATCCAGCCTCTTAGACCCAGGCAGTGTGTAGTTCAGAGCTCCACAGGAAACAGTCTGCTGTGATGTGGTTGGCTGGATGAAGTGCAGTAATGCAGCTCTGAGCTTCATGAATGTAACAGTGCAGCTGGGGGGGGGGCTTCTTGTTCCTGTTGTGTGTACGCTGAGCCAGAATGGGGCCAGCGCTCATTAGCCGCCGGCCTCATACTGGGCCTCATACTGTACATGACTGAATGGCCTCCATCATCCCTCCCCCTCCTGCAAATTATTATGTCACCTGCCATTGTTTGGAGAAGCTGTGTGTGTGTGTGTGTGTGTGTGTGTGTGTGTGTGTGTGTGTGTGTGTGTGTGTGTGTGTGTGTGTGTGTGTGTGTGTGTGTGTGTGTGTGTGTGTGTGTGTGGGAGAAAGAGTTCATTTGTTCTCAGTTCATTCAGTGCAGAAAGTTTAACCTCAAAATCAGTAGAATGAAGTGAAAACCTGATTTTCAGCACAGACACACGATTGCTAAAGTAAAACTATTTCTATTATTCAAAGCCACATGAAAATAATTAAATCATTGACGAAGCTATTGGAAACTGGAGGCTTCAAGTTTTTAGTGTCTTTTAGCTCATTGTTTTCCAAACTGTCATTAACCAGCAGCTGTTTTCAGTGGAAACACTGATGAAAGATTCAAACATTCAAACCGTTAAGAGCTGAAACAGAGTGTTTGAAGTACTTTTCCTTGTGGGCCAAAAGAGGGCGCTCTCAAAAATTCAGTTTGACCTATTTCTGCCCTAATTACCGATCGGTAAACGAATGAGCAAATAAATAAAAATGGAGGGTGACACTGTCGAGCAAAGTCGTAGAGACAAATGTTTCCGTCATGTTGGAGGAGACAAAAACAGTGTCTGAACTCTTCTGCCACTAGTGGCCACAAGATGATCAATCACTGCTTCAACAGCATTAAGAGGAAAAATGATTCTGACAAAATGTTTTAGATACTCCGAGACAGAGAAGGAGAACACATCTAGAACGTGAAGAACATAGAGAAACGAGCTGCAGGTAGAACCCAATGACCTGCAGGTAGAACCCAATGACCTGCAGGTAGAACCAACTGACCTGCAGGTAGAACCACACTTTAATGTCCACTGTAACTGAATAAAAGACACTTTAAACCATGAAAAGCTTCACTCAGGGTACAAAGGAGGTTTCAGTGTTACTCTCAATTATTTACTTATTCATGCGCACTCGCCACATCACACACACACACACACACACACTCACACACACACTGAGAGGCTGCTCTTTCTTAGTGCATCTAAGATGAGTGTAACAGACCCAGTGATGGAATCCAGAAGCTCCTGTGTCAGACAGCTGAGCGCACACACACACACACACGCACACACACACACACACACACACACACACACACTCGATTGTAGTCACACGTGCACTTCCTCGTGCACACCAACATGCTGATAAGCGGGTGTTGTGGTTTTCATCTGCCTGTGTCAGGCCTGTCAACTACAGTCGTTCTCTTTAATGTCTGCCAGCAGTGGTCAATTTGTAGCAGAGCTGGTTGCTGGGGGCAACAGGGGGGGGGGGGGGAGAGAGAGAGAGAGAGAGCTCCAAATAAGGACAGGGGTACTGTGTTGTAGATTTATGTGGATTTAAGTTTTAACCCTTTCAGAATCTCACCTGTGTGTCTCTGGATCACCTGACTCCTGAACTGATCCTCAACCAGTTTCTCTCTTTTCCACCTTCATTTTAAATCACTCTCCCTTTTTCTTTGTGTTTCTGTCTCCTCTGCTGCATCCTGCCTTTCTCCCTCTCTCCTCATTCTGTCGTTCACTCTCTGGAAATCTGACAGAGCAGAACTCAGATTTACATCGTGTTAATTAAAGTTGTGGGTTAGTAGATGTGGTTTGAATATAAGGAGTTTAAATTCAAGCTATCTGAACTTTGAATTGAACAGAACGACTCAGATGAACAGATGGTTGATCTCCAGCTCTGTCAGAAGTCAGTGAGACGCCTTCACCGCGCGGTGGTACTTAAACAATATATACGTGCTCAAAGGGAGTGGGAGGAGCTTCACTCTGCTGAGATTAAGCCGAGTGTGTGATCAGTCAAAGCAGTTTATTCATTCAGTCACACTCCATGTACACAGCACTCTACTGCTGCAGGTCCTCACTGCTGTTTGGTCGTCATGCCGACTCCTATCTCACCTGTTAAGAGGAGGAGGTGATGATGATGATAATAATTTGTAGTGTCCTTGTAAAACTGTAAAACTATAACAGATAAAAGACTCTGCCAGACCTGAGTATCTGTACAGGGGGACACACTAACAAAGTACATTTACTTGAGTACTGTACTTAAGTACACTTTTCCAGTAACTGCACTTTACTTGATTATTATTATTTTAGGAAACTTCTGACTTTTACTCCACGACACTTAAAAGACAAATGTTGAACTTGTGACTCCACTACTTTTCTATGAAGGACTCTTACTTTGAAGCAGCTAATAGCCAGAGGAATAAATTTTCTTTTATTTTGAAAATGTGATAGACCACACACTGTGTTTATCACAGGAGAAAAACCAGTGACACTGTAAAGATGAGTCAGAAGGGAGCATTTTGTTCAACGGTCGGTCGGTCGGTCGGTCGGTCGGTCGGTCGGTCAATAAGTTGAGTCATCAGCTTCTGTAAATGTGGGACAATACAACGATGAGTTGACATAAAAAAGTACTTTTAAATACTTCAGTATTTTTAAGTACTCCAGAGCTTTAACGGAAGTAAAACTTTGACTGAACAACTTTCATTGTATTGGAGTCCTATGTGACCGGGAGGATCTGCACTGTGGCTCCAGTAATGGAGCTGTGGACGTCGTCGGCCTCTGGTTAGCCGTACATCGCTCCACCTCAGCATCACTGTGTAGAAGTGTTGTGACGTCCACACACGAGGAGGTGGGAGCAGTTTGTTGACGGCACACTGAGCCAAGTCACTTACTGGAACCCGGGGCTGGATCGTGGTTTGGAGCTCTGCTGCCAGCCAGTGTCCCCTGTGTGTGTGTGTGTGTGTGTGTGTGTGTATTGCTGTTCAGCTGTGAGCTGTCTTGGAGCTCTGCATGTACACAGGATGGTTATGTCTTTGCCGCGGCACCGAGCTTCATCCCTCAAACACAGTCAGTCAGTGTTTGGAGGGAAACTACGACTGTTTGATCAGATGTCACTGGATCTTTCTCCAGGATCGTCTCAGTCTGGAACAACCAGAGACTAAAGCAAATTTCTCACACGTCAATATTCATACAAAGTCACCACGTTACATTCAGGAACCGTGGGAAAACCTGTATGCATGTAATGGGACAGTTCAGGATGTCAAATCGTAGATTGAACAGATACAAGAAGTCGTTCACTCCATCTTCCATCAAGATATTAGATAATAACAAGTCGGGTTAAAATAGCTGCTATATCTGGGTTATTATTGAAACCACTGTGGTTTTTACTCTGATGTTTATATCTGGTTTTATTAGAGGAACTATTCTCTTCCATCAGAATTTATTATTACACCTGGTTTCATTCTGGTTTTATCACCCAGTTGATCTCAGGCTAGTTTTGAACAGGTTTATATGTGTGAATTATGTCCTTGTTGTTGTGTTATGTGATTTGAGACAGGTGTCCCCTGCAGAACAATATGCCTTACCTTGAGTTTTCTCCGTGAGCGTGATTTCATGTGTTACTGTACACCTGTATCCTGATAATAATGTGATTTTGTTGGATGTTGTACCAAACAATCCTCAGAATACTGTTTGCAGGCCGGACAGGTCTGTAGCACCATGATGCTTCAGTTATGGTCTGTTATTAAAAACAAGTTTATTATCATGAACTAAAACTAACAAAATGATGGAAAAACATTTTTGTTAACTGAAATAAAAATAAAATCGAGGCTTTATTAAAAATGAAAAACGATAACTAACTGAAACTAACCAAACTAAATTAAAGAGGAAATGTCTTTAGTTTTATTTGTTGCCTGTAGTATTTTGGGTGGATCTAATACATCAGAAACTTTCTGTAGAAACATTGTCGTACAGTGATGGCATGGAGCAGCTTGTGAGCCAACTTACAGAAAAAACTACTTTTAAATCAGCGTGTTTGTGAGAAATGTGAAGTTAGCTGCTGTTTCCTCTTGAACTCCTGCTTGCAAATCTCTGAGAAACCTCAATATTCAATGTGGAACAAGTTTACGTTTCACGTTCATGTTTCCCAGAGGACGAACCGTCTGTGATCTGATCTCTAACACGACCATCCTCTGAACTAACGGTGTCTCTCTGCAGATCCCGCCTGCTGCCACCATGCTGCCGAGTTTTCATCTTGTAAAGAAGCTTGTGACCAGGTAGGAACACACACACACACACACACACACACACACACACACACACACACACACACACACACACACACACACACACACACACACATCAGCCCATTATAGTCGGCGCATGAATAGAGGTTTTTGAAGGGGACTAGTGTAAAGTTTTTTTGTCTCTCCGCTCTTTGAAGTGCAGAATAAAAGTTCTGCCTCACCCTGCTGCAGTTGGGAGCAGGTGACGCTCTCTCTCTCTCTCTCTCTCTCTCTCTCTCTCTCTCTCTCTCTCTCTCTCTCTCTCTCTCTCTCTCTCTCTCTCTCTCTCTCTCTCTCTCTCTCTCTCTTCTCTCTCTCTCTCTCTCCCTCTCTCTCTCTCTCTCTCTCTCTCTCTCTCTCTCTCTCTCTCGTGTCCTTCTTTTGGACATAAAGAAGACGTGAAAGAAGCTTTTCTCTGCGAGCAACAAACAGGCAGAGTTCAAACCTTATTCCTGCTTTTGAAGTGGGAAGAGGGAGGGAGGGGGGAGGGAGGATGTGACGGGGGGGGGGCATTGAATCATCATTGCTAGCCAAAGAAAGACAGACGTGGACAGAAAAGGACATTCACTGACAGACGGAGGGATGGGAGGGGACGTGTCCAAAGAAAGAAAGTGTGAAAGGAAAAGAGAGTTATAAAGAGGAGGTGGAGAAGGAAAGATAACGGCCTGTTAGAGGAGTAATGGCCTGTAAACTCGCTTCAGAGGTTGTGGTTAAGGGCTCGAGTGTGTGGGTGGGTGTGGTCTGGTGTCGGGGTGTGGGGGGGTGTGGGGGGGTGTGTGGGGGGGTAATCAGGAGGACAGTTTTAGCTCTAACGGCCTTGTGCCTGGTTACACCCAGAAAACCAGCCGTTCCTCAAAGGCTCAGGTGGATATTCAGAGAACTATAAAGAACAATAAGAGAACCTTTACTTTGCTTTATTTAAATAAATGAATGAATCAGAGTGAAGGTCACGATGTGGCTCTGAGCTGCTCCCATACGTTTTATATGAAGTTGAGCATCACTGATTCTGGGTCCAGGGTTTGAAATGATTATAGTAGAGTATTATAATTACTGCTACTGCTCCTAGTATTATAGTAGCAGTAGTAGTAGTATTATTATTATAGAGTTTTTAATATGCTATAATAAGTCAGTTTCATCAAAGAAACTCTGGACTGTATTTTAACGATCTAAGCGTGTGGTGTAAAGCTCATGGGGCGTTTAGTCAGGTTAACCATTTAGCACAGTTCAGAAGGGTTGAACTTGTGTGTGAAGATCTGCTGGTAGATGGTGCTACAGTACAGAGAACCCACCACCACAGGAGTTCATCGTCCTGACTGATGAACCTTCAAACATGGAGAAAGCATCAGTGGATTCGACTGTTTTTGACTTGTGTTGGAAGGAAAACTTGCTGACTCTCAGGAATCCTTCGCTGTGCTGAAGCGTTTTTCTCCTGCAGTGTTGGATGGGCCCGGCGCTGGAGAAAGAGCCCATCAGTCTGCCAGCAGCACTTATTCACCTCTCAGACAGACAGACGGACAGACAGACAGAGTCTTACAAATGACCCACTTGGCTCGTTGGTTTTTCAGAGTTGGTCTTTTGTTGCGTTGCTGAGATTTCGTCTTTGATTATCTGCCAGCGAATCACTGTCGCTTGGCTTGGTGTTGTGTTTTCCTGTCAGTTCAGCGGGGGCGTGAGGACGTATGGAGAAGCAGCAGAAGAAGTTAACTGTCAATCTGCGTTGCATTCCTCTGATTTAGTTTGCTCCAACAAAGAGCAGTCCAAGAACACTTGATTACAACCACATCACGAGCACCTGCAGCCTCCAGGGAGAGTAGGCTCCAATGGTTTGAGCTTGAGACATGCTGTTTTTTCACATTGAACTAGAGAATCAGAGCTTTCCATCAAGCCTCCGTTGGTCCGTGTGAGTCACTGACTTCGATCGATAAACTAATATGAAATGTTCGAAAAGATTTGGAGATGCTTCTTGTTTGCCTGGCGCATTGCCGCTTTGCACTCTCTGTGTTTATCTGTTGATTCTCATCCGCCATCTTTGCTAGTGACGTCTAGAGCAGAGATGAAGGAGGTGGCGAGCAGTATAGACTACACAGCTTCTCACGCCGGAAGTGCATTTCTCTCCTGCGGTCAACTCATGAATTTATAACGTATAACTCTTTATGTGTGTGATGAGGTCGTCGCTTCTTTTGTGAGATGCCATGAACAGTTTGATCAGAGTGAGTGATGGCTCCGGCGGCTCCACACCTATTGTTTCGAGTTACGTCTCTGAATTGGACTTTCCTATTGGCTCCAGTGGGTGCTGTCACAGCCAATCAGAGTGAGGAGAAGGTGTTCTGAGTTTATTGAAGACCAGTCAGATATTTAGTGCTTTGGAGCTGATTTATAATCAATACTGCTCCAAAGAATGATCAGAACTCAGACTTCAATCACCTGTAGAACAACCCAAACAAATATGTGCAACTTTCTGTGTTGAAATGTTCTTTTGTTACCGTGGTTAATTGGTTACAACAGTGCTTTTGTATATGAAATAAATCAAACTTCAGGGTCTGTTTTCTTTTATGTGCCACTGTCCCATATTACATGATTAGCTGAGGTCGAGCTGATTCTGGATCTGTGCAGCTCTTGGTGAAACTTGTAAAACGTTTTTAGGGAAAACACAAAGGTATGAAACAACAGAAGAGTCCTAATGTGGTTCTGTATGAGCTCAGACTGCTGACTGTGTTGATCAGCTGCTTCACTACACTACGTCCCTTTGTTTAAAACACCTCCTCTCCCCTTCAACTGTCCCGTGCCTTCACCAAATAATCCTCTCACACTGGCTGCAGCTCATCAAGCGTCTCTGGGTGTATGGAGTCGCTGTAACGTCCAGTAGCTGCAGGAGAAAAGAGATGATCCAGAATCAGAGCGAGTCCTCCGTCAGTCTGAGCGTGTGAAGCTGTAAATCTCACTCACTCGGTTTAATGACTTCACACTTCAGCCAGAGACTGTTGGCCGCGGCTTCGTTCTCCCAGGCTCTCGCCCTGAATGTGTGTGCGTGCGTGCGTGCGTGTGTGTGTGTGTGTGTTGTTGATGCATATCACAGAGAAGTGTTGGGAGTGACTACATTATCCAACACTTTCCCATGGCCTCAACACATTCCTCTGAGCTGGAAAACAACAGTACAAGACTGAAGGTGCAACGAGCTCGTTTTTATCGTCTCATGGATCAAAGTGAAAATGATCTGCTGCGTCTGCAGATGCTGATCAGTAACAGTGACTCAATAATACAGTTTAGAAGTGGGAGGGGTTCTGGAGGTGTTTTTGTCTTTGTCTCATAAAATTCTCACACACACACACACACACACACACACACACACACACACACACACACTCAGTACATGGATTTAAGATGCGTTCATATGAACTCTGTGTTCTGCTCCTGTCCTGCAGCTCGCCACTATAAAGAGTGAGTCTCGTCTGAAGCATCTCCTCCAGAGGTTACCCAGTTACTGTCCAGAGTCCATGGTGAGTTCACTGTCCCTTCTTCACCTGGTTAGAGTGTAATCATCATGGATGTGCTGAATGTTTAAGGGGTTAACTCAAAGGTCCTTGTTTTCTCTCTCAGGCTGCAGCGCTGTTTCTTATTTTGCTGTTGAATGTCGTTGAAAGCTGAATATGTTTTGGTTTGTTGGTCGGACAAACCGGAAATAAAAGACAAATAAAACAAAGCAACTAAGTCATTAATCCAAATCGGTAATAATCAATGAAAATACCTCTGTCATGTGAAAGCACATGTGGTCAGGTGAGGCTGGGAACTCGCTGTCTGAAGCTGGTTTCTGGTGTCGAACGTGGACAGGAAGTAAAGGTGATGAGGGAACATCTGCTTTATTCTCCTTGTTTACAGTCATGAGAGCTGAGTCATTAGTTGTGTGGGAGTGAAATGTTGAAATTCCTTGAATGGCTGAATGAAAATGTGTCATCCACTGCAGCATGGTGTAAAACCTATAGCCCCACCCAACACACACACACACACACACACACACACACACACACACACACCACCCCTGCGATAACATCATATATCTCGATATCTCTGGACTGTTTTAAGATATTAGATTTAGTCAAACGTGCTGTAATCAGTGTTAAGACTAAATTAGCATCAACTCTCTCATTAGATTTATACGGGAAGTGGGTCGGTGGTCACGGTTACCAGAATACTGTAGCACCTGGTTAAACCGCACATGCACACACACACACACACACACACTCACACACTCACACACTCACTCTCTCAGCCCTTCCTCCCACCATAGCTAATTACAAAGCAGAGAGGCTGGTTTGGTGCTCGTCTATTAGAACCACACCAGTAATTAGACGCAGCCTTAAATGTTTTCTGTCATGTGAACATGTGTCCTGCTCTTATAGAACTAAACACTGTAAGGAATACACAGATATGTACAGTACACACAGTGCATGCAAATAAAGTTTAACTGCTTACACTGAAGGACAGAACCGTTTGTTATGGTTCATCTCAGAAACCATCTGAATTTAACTGTAGTCAACTTATTTCTTAACATGCTGTAGTTGATAGTTAAGTATATCAAGTAAATCTGGTCATGGATTTCAGCGCTGTTGAATCATGACTTCTTCAAAACACTTAAAGACAAAAATCTAAAGTGAAAATAAAGTTTATAATGAAGGTAAAAATCTAAAAACCGTGAAAGACAACAAAAGAAAAAGCATTAAATTGAACATGAGTTATTCAACATACCGGAAGCTTCAATTAGAAGATAAATAAAAAGCAGGATATTGACAGACCCACAGGACTACAGGATACCGTGTGCTAGTTCAAGTCTTCCTCGAAGTTAGGATGGAGTCATTTTGATGGGTGCTGATCTCTGCTTCCATCCTCCCGCTCTGCTGCGACTCTTTTACCAAGTTTTCATTTAAAACATTTTCAAACAAGAACGACCTCCGTCCAGACGAACACACACATACCTGAGCAAATCACGTTCACTGAGCATGTGCGAGCCGGTGTAAACAGGAAGTAGATTGTCTCCTCTGCAGTTGATTAGTTGCAAAAAATACTATGAACAAGGAAAAACAAAGACAGCTGCAAAGTTAAAATACAGTGTTTATCTCCTCAACAGCTGCTAGCAAAGACAACAAGGTCACTGTCGTTCATTATTTTATTCACCACTGGTAGTCCAGGCTGATGAGAGCCAATCAGGAGAGGCCGTGGGTGTGACATCATCATTTACAAAGGTCTCAGTTTCTGTCTGTCCAAACTACAACACAACCCCAGAGTTTTCAAAATAAGACACAACCCTGAGTTTTCAAAATAAGACATGTCCAGCAGAGTTTCTAAAACTCTCCATTTTCGGTGTTCTAAAACGGCGGCGTGGTGTGGACGGGCGGAGGAAACGTAGCTAAAGAGATGTGTTTTAAAATGAAAACGTAGCAGTGTGGACGTAGCATTTATTTTGCACATGGGTAAAGAGCCGTTTGAAACCTGAACGTCTTGTTACCAAGAATTCGGCGTTCTCCAGGAGAGCTCCAGGTCTCTCGAACTCCCTGCCTCGATTTACAGGTTTCTCGTTTGCAGACATTTAAGAAGTGATCCTCCTCTGGGGAGCTGACTGTAACTCGGTTACTTCAGCGCGTGCCGCTCAGTCTTTGTCTGGCCGTCCGCTGACTCCCTCTGTGTCTTCCTCCGCACTGATAAGACGTTAGGCTGTGTGTAGGAGGCTCCTCCCGAACTCATCCTTCCTGTTGTAAGAGATGGTGTAACAGCCCACACACCACTATCTTAATGATGTCGTCACCCAATCGAGCAATGTCCATCCTCTGAGGAAGATCATTAGATGAAGTTGAAAGCTCCAGTGAAAGCTTTTGATGAGTTGAACTGTAAAGTGTCAGGTGCTGGTCATATTTGTATTTAGTCCTTTTTTCTTTTGTTGGAGGATCCAGCTTACTATGAAACATGCAGAGTATACAGTATGTGCACATATATGTTTGATATTTACTCACAGTATTTTTCTTTGTTTTCCGCCCTGACAAGAACGAAACTGTAAAAGGAAACGGTGTTTAATTGGTCGCATGTGGAGCCTTTGAATTCTGAAATCATATCAGCCTCAAACAAAAAGGAAAATAAATAAATAACTGAGTAAAGATGTGTATCAGATGTACAAACAAAGGCCCCGGCTCTGTGGATAGACTGGAAGGATTTCTGCTTGGACTCGTCTAAACTGCACCATTATTCCTCCTGGCAGGTTCTCTGCCTTATTGGCTCCTGCCTCAACACAAATCATGTTAATGCTTCATGTAAAGACGCTGTTACTTCTCAGTCCGCCTCATAAATGATGCTGACGCCCGCCGACAGGAACCTTTGTTCCCCAGCCAAGAGACTGGAGGGGAGCGTTAACAGTGACGTGCTACGTTTACAGGAATGACCGTCCTGTCAAAGCGTAACAACACGGACGGTTTATGTCTGTCCCTGCCGTCGTCCCTCTGTCCCTTTAGGCAGAGAGACACACAGACGTGTTGGTGATGATGAATCCCACAACTTCTCACCACAAAACCGAAGGGAGTTTCAGAGGATTTATATGTTTCCATGTTTGTCAACACCATTCTGATCCAAGGAATGTCGTGTTTGTCCTCAGTGAAACTTCTCACCGCTTCCTCCCCAGCGTTTCACTTCTCATCTCCTCATCCCTTCAGTCAGTCGTTTGGTGCTTTCTCCTGCTGACAGATGCTTTTCCAAGCCGAGGAATTACTGGACAATTAGTCCGCCACTAAACCGCCTCATCACAGAGCGGAAAATGATTTGCCTCTATCCCTGACCGTGACCATAGATCTGTATATTAGACATTTTAATTACATAAACATTTCATATGGTGAAGTACTAATGTGAAACTTACCCAACAAAGCTGAAGCCATGTACCACCACCACGAGGAAGCCAGAGCCCACAGTCATGGATGTGCACACACCCGTGCTTTCATTCATACAGTTGCAGCAGATAATATTAAATATCACGATATTTCTTGCCATCAGAGTTAAATCAAAGGAAACTGGACTTGTGGCAGAACAAGTGGACGATTGAAAACTGTCACAGATCAAAGTAAAGTTGTACCATCAAGGGTAAACCAAAGGTTGTTTTAGAAAGTGCAAAAAGCATTAAACCATAAAAATTGTGTTTTAAAATGCCACTGCCGTCTGGAAGGAATCCAGGGAACCATGGAACTGACTTTTATTCTGTAGCTTAGTTCCTGTTTTATTTCCTCTGGGTCACAGGCCCTGAAACCTTTTGGTTGAAGGTAAACTAAAGGTATACTGTCTATACGTAAACAGTTAGGATGTATGTATGTCCCGGAAGAACACATCTTATTTTATATCTTAAGTAGTGCACTAACAGTGAACTTAAACATACTGTAGCTGTTCTTGGTAAGGACGGGTGGATTCCTTTGCACAATGCTAATTGTTTGGCTCCGTGACACCAGGACTGGACTGTGACTGCAGTTGATCCAACATGCTGCACATCTGGATGTTTGTTTAACCTGTTTCCTATGGTGAACCCTAAACCTGTCACCCAGTGAGAAGGTTCAGAGATGGAAGATGTCGTGTGTGACCAACAGCTGATTACAACTGTTGGTCAAACAAACCGTGAGCTATTTATCAAAAAGGGAGATGTGCACATGATGACGCAACTGTGTGCTGCAGTGTTTCAAATACGGAGAGCAGCCAGATGTAGTTACAGATGTTTGTGGATGTACATGGCGGTGCACAGACCGTCACCAGGACCGTGCAGTGCAGCTAACTGACTAAATCTGCTGCTCTGTTGTTGTATCGAGCTATTAACAATAATGGATATCACCTCCTGTGTCTCTTCTTCTCTGTGTTAAAAACAGTTCTGTGTTTCAGGAAAGAAATGAGCTTCATGTGGTACAGAGCAGTTTCGAGCTTGATTACTTATCTGCGTATTTTACTGTATGTGCCCTTTATGTGGGGACCAATAAAGTTTCTTGAATTGAATTGAATTGAATTGAATTACCAGAAGCCAGCAATAGTGGCTGCCACTTCCTTGTCCAACCAGACTTCCTCCTCTTTGACCCCTTTGACCAAACCTGCCCCAGTACCCATCCAGATGTTTGGCGGGAAACCCAAATCAAGCCCTCCTACCTCAGACCTAATCACCACCATAAACTTGACCTGGTCTCAGCGGAAACTGGCTTTTATGAACAGTATCAGCTCTTAGTGGCGTCTGATGGACAGACTCCGGCAGACGGGTCGACTGGAGTCTGAACTTTCTTTCCACATTAAAAATGCCACTTTAAACAGACCCACTGTAATAATGTACACCTTATTCAGTTGAAATTTAGATTGGGACTTCATCACCAAGACTTTGAGTGAGTCTAGTAAACAGTAGAAAGACTAGGAACATTACCCTCCTGAATGTGGTCAGTAGTAACTGAGGAGAATTCATGTTGTGTGACATGCACAAGTTCCGAGTTATGTGCTTATAAATGGAAACATGTTGATATTTGTCATTAACCTTTTTCCTCTCCTTTGTCTTTCAGAATGAACTGTGGATGTGCATCAACTCTACACTTCCAGGTAAGGAGGAATACTAATGTTGAAACCAAAAGGTGGAAGGTTTTTTAACATTTCTTTTGAATTTGGCAGCTGTTAGGAAGCGTCATAAAAGATCAGCTTCAGCATTTTTACATGAACAATGAGAGGCGTTGGTCGTACAGACGAACCCACAGAGACATGAGCTCACCAGCTCTGCGCTTCGTTCCAGCTCCACTGAACGATTTTGGGGCCAGTGGCACCGAACACCTTAAGTCTTCTGCTTAAGTCAAACTCTTGTTGTGATTTTCATCCTCTTCATTTTTCATTAGAAACTCAGACAAGTTGAGGGTCAGATACAATCAGAGGAAACTTTTCAGGAAACCTTAAGACTTAAGGGTCTTTTGTGCAACAGTTTTTATTCTAACAAAATCTTAAGTTGGACTTCAGTTGAAATCTTAACTTAAGGTGTTTTGTGCAGCTGGCCCAGTCCTTTCTGAGCCCGAAACATTTTCATTAAGTGCCGATAAACTCTCAGTCCACGACCTGCTCAGCAGTATGGTGAACATGGTGGAGCATTGAGGAGGTGGTGGAGACCGAACACAACAGAGAGGGAATACTGGGCCGAGATTCATCAGGTCACCAGAAACACGTCTCTGGGTTAAAGCTGCTCTCTGTTCTCTAACATGTTAACTTGTCAACTTTAGATTCAGACAGACAAACACTTGTTTTTATTCTCAAACGTATTCCAGCATTAAAACTTGGGTGAGGCTGTTGCTGTAAAGGTGATAGAAGATTCAGCGTGGAGACGCACTTCAAACCTTTGAAGGTTTTTCCAACGCGTTCTGACCGAGTGCTCGTCATATTTATGTGACTGACCCGAATGGACGTACAATAAATCAAAGGAAAACACCTTGACTCCGGTAATGACATGAAACATGACGTTCCACCCGAGCTGTATCTACTGTGTGTATCTGGTTGCATGAGAAGAAACAGTAACAAGTTAAAGCTGTGAGGGGAGCTGACCCTGACCGGAGCTCAGCAGAGCTGAAAGCAGCCTGCCGCCTCAAAGGCCCGAGTCCTGCCGCCTGAGCTTGGAACAAATCTACCTGTCAGAGGCCTAATAGCCTCCAGATTGGGAGGTACTGTTATTCTTACCTTTTTGTAGCCGCTAACCACCGACGTCCAGGCGGCCGCAGGAGTCTGGGAGAGATTGAACCTGTTAAGGAAAAGGCCTCTCAGACTGAGATATCATCGATCCTCTGATGTTCTCTGCATTCCAGCAGCTTTGAGGGTGTAACCGCTTCTCAACACACCAGCTTCAATTAATGCTCCCTTCATTTCACCCAGTGGAATCTGTTTGAACTCTAAATATAACACGTCTAACGGTCGGGGAGTATCGGTACAAAGTCCGCAGTTTGGCGCAGTTCAGTTTTGGGGCTGTGTTTGTTTTTGTCACAGCAGAGAAAAGAAAAGCAGAGAAGACATCAGATCATTACACAGGCTCTTTGGATGAAATAATACATTAATACCAGTGTCTACCTGGCATTTGGTTAGTAAGAAAATGAGTACAAATATTTGTTGTTGTTTTTTAGACACAGTCACAGATAAATTAAGTGCAACGTAGTGTTTCTTTGAAAAGAACAAAGTTATATTTATATATTACAGAAAAGGGGAAACAGAATACACAGCATGGTGCTTTACATTGGACTCAACACATTCACATGTCAGCAATACTTCATTGTTGGTACGAAAACTGCTGATAAATACAAACCATTGGACCAGCAGTTTAACTTTCTGACAGGCAGTTCAGTAGGTTTTCAACAACCCCTCCAATACAAAGAAGACTCTAATTAATTAATACATCGACTGGGAATATAAGTAACCCTTTAGGAAATGACTTACTAACAGGAAGCAGAGAAAAAACAACCAGTATTTTTGTGTCCAACTGCATGTTTTCATTTGAAATCACTGTGGCTGCTCGCTGGTTTGTTTACTACACTGGAGACCGGTGAGCAAAGATGAAGATGGAGTAATAAAGATAAAATATTCAAACACAGAACATGTATTGTGAATAAAACCACAAATGAAAAGTAAGATATTAAAAATCACATAAAAATGAAGACAAAGTCGTAAAGATAAAATGATGAAATGCTAAAAGAGCGCAGATGTTTGGAAGAGAATAAAACCAAAGCTAAACTCCGTAAAATAAATCCACATCACACATGGTTGATTCTGTGGCGTTGGATTTGTCTCCAGGAGTATCCAGGAAGTCAGACGGCTGGGTGGGGCTGGGCTGCTGTGAGCTGGCTATCTCAGCCGAGTGTCGCAGGGAATGCAGACAGGTGAGAGACTGTTGATATGAAGCGTGTCCGGCTTTGTTTGTGAGAACGACAGAACCACCTCTGCCGTCTTTACCTGCTTTGATTTCACTTCTTCTCTCTTATAGGCCTCGTCCAAAAATGACATAACAAAAGTTTGCAAAAAAGTCACAGAGGTAAGTGCGAGAGTCTCTGTCAGTTTCAGTTACAGTTTCTGTCAACTGTATTTCACATCTGTCACTGTTTTAAAAAGTGAATGTATAGACCCAAGTTGTCTTCTTCTTATATAACCAGATAAAAACCAATAATCAGATATATCACCAGCACTATTCCTAATACCTGCACGTCTACTACACGTTTTACTGGTGGTTCTACTGCTGCTGCTACTAATGTGGAAAATAACTGCTGAAAACAACATAAATTGGAAAAATAATGAAGATTGGTGGAGGAGAAATCCACCATTCTTCTATAAGATAACTTTTGAAATGTTAATCTTGATGAAGAGATGGAGCAGGGATTCCTGAGTGGGGGTGGGAACCAAAGTCGGTCCCAAGACGGTTAAAGGAATGAGAAAGATAAAACACACACACACACACACATATTTCTGCTGCACAAAATTATGTTGATATTGTCTCTGTGAGCAGCAGAAATAAACAGCTGTTGCTCTGTTCTTCTCCTGAACACTGATGTTAAATAGTGATGGAGCTGAGCAGCACAGGTCGGTGTCGTCACACTCTCTCTCTCTTCTCCTTCCAGAACTCTCTCTACAGCTGCATCACCAAAAATGAAAGTAAGTAGTTTCTCACATCCACAAGATGAAGAGTGAAGAAGCAGCAGATGAAATTGCTGATCTTGTCTCATCCTGTAGCCAATAAACAAACAAACCTCTCACTGTGTGTGGACCTATAGATGGGCTTGTTTGTGTTTCTCTCTCTCTCACTGTGTCACACATAATGTTAATACACAACATGCACACACACACACACACACATAGCAGAGCCGTGTTACATAGAAATATTGATGACGTGTGTGTGTGTGTGTGTTCCTCAGTGGGCTCCACATGCTGCAGCTATGCAGGGCGTCACACCACCTGCAGGGAGTACTGCCAGGCCATCTTCAGGACCGACTCCACGCCCACCGTGTCTCAGATCAACGCCGTCAAAGAGTACTGTCAGAGCCACAGCGCTCAGCTGCTCAGCTGCGTCAGCAACTTCACCAAGTCCTACCCCATACGCAGCCCCATAGACAGTACGAGTATTTTATTTATGATTTTCTTAACATTAGCACAAGCACAATAAACACAAGAGACAAAACACCCCGTTGCAGAATTACACAAGTTGACCGAGACACAAGGGATTCATCAGCAGAGCTCCCAGAGCAAAGTATCGACAAATGACCGGGCGAGACAGAATCACACAAAGAAAACTAGAGACCTCCTCGTGGTCGTATCCCTCCGCCACTAGTTCCAGGTCACGTCCCTGTTTATCCAGAGTCAGAGAAAATATTAAACATTTGCATGAAATTTAGTCATAATTGCTGTGAAGCCTTGATTTATGGCTAAAAAGTGTTTTCTGAGGTCACACTGACCTTGACCTTTGACCTTTAACCACCGAAATCTAATCAGTTTGCCGTGATAAAGTCTGTCTGAATGTCAGTCCCATATCGTTTTAAAGCAGATTAAAGAGCTTAAATCGGATTGATCAATATCTGGAATTGATAGTTCTGTATATTGGCCACACCCTCCTCTGACACTGTCAACAATCATAATCATGATTAATTTGATCAGAGTTGAGATCATGATTATTTAACACGACTTTATCAGTGACTTTGGAAACATCAAGCATTTATTATTAGTCTTTTTAACAGTTTCTCGAACTCTAAATACAATTCAACAGAAAAACAAAGTAAATGTAGATTCAACTGTAAAAGTAAATTTAAAAAATTTGATAAATAAAATAAATAATATATAATATCTGAATATATACAATTTAATATATAATTGATATCTCGATTATCTTGTTTTCATAATCGTTGGAAGATAAAATCTGAATAGAGAAAAAAATTCGATGAATGGCCCAGTCCTGTGCACCTGCACGTCTTCATACACTCACACACAGACGTATGTTTATGATGGCAGTAGCTGCTGGGAGCTCTGCTGACGGTGTACTCCAAATCTGGAGGGTTTGTTTCAGCTGAGATCTACAACAGATGCCCCAGAGTCGTAGCAGAATATCTGCTCCTCAAACCACGTGTGCAGCATCCGTCTTTCATGGCTGCTTCTCTTCACTTGGGAAAGACAGTAGACGGCATCAAAACCGTGAAGTCGTGACGAGGGAAACGTTATTCACCTTCACTAAGAAGGTTACGTTTTCACCTCTGTGTGAATTTCCAGATCATTTACTATGAATTTGAATTTTGCTCTTGAAAACGACAAAACAAGTACAAATAAGTTGCGTCACACATCAGAAACTGTGAATCTGTATTTGTCATGTTATAGCACATTTCCCACCTTCACATCCAGGTCTGTACTGCTGCGACCGGGCGGAGGCCACCCATTGCCAGGTGGCCTGCCGGAGAATCCTTCGCACCATGAGCACAGAGCACGAGATCATGGAGGGTCTGATCGAGGAGTGTGGCTCGCAGCCCCTCCCTCAGGAACCCATGTGGCAGTGCTTCCTGGGCAGCGCCCACCCTCCCTCCCCACCTGAAGAGGAGACCCCCCATCCCGCCAAGATGGACTGTGCCAAGTTGCACTGCTGCTCCAAGGCCAACACCTCCCTCTGCAGGTACAGCGCTGAGCTGACATCAGGAGGTCCATCACATGATACAGGCTGAGGTGAAACGTGCTCTGACACTGACTCTGCTCTGCTGTGACAGGGACATGTGTCAGGAGATCAGCACCAACTGGGGCAGCCAGACGTGGCAGGACTTCGACCAGCTCTGTGAGTACAACCCGGTGGAGACGGAGCTCATCAACTGCCTGGCTGACGTCAGAGAGCCCTGCCAGCTGGGCTGCAAGGACCTCACCTACTGCACCAACTTCAACAACAGGTCAGACTCCCGCCGTTCCCCAGGGTTAAACTGATGGTCGCCTGCTTCTCCTCTTTGTCATCAGCTCGTCATCCTCAGCGAGCCTTGCTCACAGCCCTCTCTAAAACAACAGAAGGATGCTGTCATGTTCTTTATAGAGTTTCACAATGAAGAGGAAGATTTAATAATAATAACTGGGTCAAAAAGTGCAAAACTGGTAATTCTCCTTTCATGAGTTACTGCTCCTCAGTCTGAATCAGAAACACACAGTTGTATATGTCGACACGGCAGCATGTGTTCTGACACAGAACGTTGTCCGGATGCTTTTAGCAGCAGGTTGAACAAAGTTACTTTGATTAATTACATTTGTGTTTTAGTGGGTTCAGTTCAAGAAGAGCAACTTTACACGGCGGGGCTTCAACAATACGACGACTTGTGAAGGTGTTTTTATTTTTAGAAATAGTAAATAATAATAACTCTGCATTCACAAGTCAAATGACATTTCAACTGCTTTCATCTCTCTCTCTTTTCTTCTGCTTTCATGTATTACTCTTCAATGACTGTTCAGCTGCTTCCCTTTCCTACATTTCAACTGATATTAACTGCCTAATAGACTAACACTTCAACTATCTTCACCACTTCACTTCGCCTAACTGGTTCACAGTTCAACTTTCATTTCTGACTCTCTGTTGCTTTCATCTCTTACACTACAACTGACAGTTCACATGCTTTCAGTGGTATAAATGACATTTAATTTGCCTCTCAATGCTTATATATTCACTGACGCTTCAGCTGCTTTTAACTTTTACACTTCAACCATTGGTTCAACTACTTTCACCTCTGACATGCTTACGGAGCTTAAACTTGAAATGAAAAATTCAAATGACACTTCAACTCCTTTCAGTGCTTCATCTTTAAATGATACTTTTACTCTTTTCAGTGCTTCATCTTTAAATGACACTTCAACTCCTTTCTGTGCTTCATCTTTAAATGACACTTCAACTCTTTTCAGTGCTTCAACTTTAACTTACACTTTAACTCCTTTCAGTGCTTCATCTTTAAATGATACTTCAGCTCCTTTCTGTGCTTCAACTTCACATGACACTTCAAATCCTTTCAGTGCTTCATCTTTAAATGATACTTCAGCTCCTTTCTGTGCTTCAACTTCACATGACACTTCAACTACTTTCAGTGCTTCATCTGTAAGTGACACGTCAACTCCTTTCAGTGGCTCAACTTCACATGACACTTCAACTCCTTTCAGTGCTTCAACTTTAACTGACGCTTCAACTCCTTTCAGTGCTTCAACTTTAACTGACACTTCAACTCCTTTCAGTGTTTCAACTTCACGTCACACTTCAACTCCTTTCAGTGCTTCATCTTTAAATAACTCTTTAACTCCTTTCAGTGCTTCATCTTTAAATGATACTTCAGCTCCTTTCTGTGCTTCAACTTCACATGACACTTCAAATCCTTTCAGTGCTTCATCTTTAAATGATACTTCAGCTCCTTTCTGTGCTTCAACTTCACTTGACACTTCAAATACTTTCAGTGCTTCATCTGTAAGTGACACGTCAACTCCTTTCAGTGGCTCAACTTCACATGACACTTCAACTCCTTTCAGTGCTTCAACTTTAACTGACGCTTCAACTCCTTTCAGTGCTTCAACTTTAACTGACACTTCAACTCCTTTCAGTGTTTCAACTTCACGTCACACTTCAACTCCTTTCAGTGCTTCAACTTTAACTGACGCTTCAACTCCTTTCAGTGCTTCAACTTTAACTGACATTTCAACTCCTTTCAGTGTTTCAACTTCACGTCACACTTCAACTCCTTTCAGTGCTTCAACTTTAACTGACACTTCAACTCCTTTCAGTGCTTCAACTTCACGTGACACTTCAACTCCTTTCTGTGCTTCAACTTAAAATGCAACACAATGTTTCACATGCAAGAAAAAACACATTTGAGCTGTTTCCACCTGCAACACTTCAGTTCCTTCAGTGTGTGTTACTGTGTCTTCATGTGAACATCTGTGTGACAGTGGAGAGCAGGAACAACAGGCAGATTGACACTGACCCCACGGTGACCCTGCAGTTATCAGCACCACAGCGTGTTTTACACACTTTCTACAGATGGGGCCAAAGGCCAAATGGAGCGGCTTCAAAGGCTTCGCTGGGAAGTCACACTAACACACACACATGAAAACAAACTCAGATGAACTTCACATATACACACAGCGGTCTGCTGATCACCCGGTGAGCGAGGCAGCCACTCGGAGCTCTGTGCCTGGGTTAGATTCCACTGAAGGTGAAGTCTGAGTGTCAGACACTGAATTAAAGTCACGGTGATGTTGTGTAGTTTGTTGAAACAGTTGGTCCCTCAGTGAGGCCCGGGACACGTTTCCGTTCACACTGCTGAAAGAATGTGGCCTCATGTGGCACAGACCACCTCCGAATGTGGTCAGATTTCAGTGTGTCCTCAATATACATCTTATGTTCATTCACACCTGTACCTGTGAGCCGCTCGCCTCCTATCAGATCATCTGATGCAGGTTGATTCCAGGTGTGAACAGGCCGAAGACACAACGCTCGTTACCCTTCAGCGTCTGAACGAGCTGATCAAAGTCAAACCTTCCTGTTATTTTTCACAACGAAAACCCGTTTGACAAATTGCGGTTTTAGATCACGACGGCATGGAGCTCGTGCTGTGGCATTGTGGGACTTGGAGTTCAGGCAAACAAACTGCGTGTGAGGAGGTCTTTGAGTTTCCTTTGATGGGCTCCAGGAGAGCCTCGTATGGCTTCCTCCTCCCCTGAGGGGTTCAAACACTGGGCTGTGTAGCCGGGAGCAGCATGGAATACAAACACTGGGCTGGAGGTGGTGTTTCAGGGCGAAGGAGCTCGGGGCGAATAACGGCGTGCGTCTGTGTCGAATCTTAAATTAGAAACAAATCCCTGAATCCATCAGGCCAGTCCTGATTAACAGCCTTTCATCTGTTCAGTCATTGATTTATCATGTCACAGTTGGTCTGCCCCTAGTGGTTATAATGAGACACTGCAATATTCTTTGACAGCACATGAGCCCATAAAGGTCGGGTCCCCAAAGTCTCGTCTGAGCCTGAGCCCCCACCTCCACCTCCTCCTCCAGCGTGGTGCATGCAGGTTCACACTGTGCGAAACCAACTAGTTTTAATGATGTGATAACCAGCTGTGTCTGAAGGTAAGAGTGGGTTAACCTGTGATTCTACCTGTCACACTTGTCCTCCTGACAGCGCCTCTGTGAGCTTGTGTGCTTTGGAAAGTTACTGAAAGATGTGGGTGGAGACGACGATGATCCAATCTGAAAAGCATTTGATTTGAAGCACACTAAGTCCCAAGTCTTTGCTAAACGTGGACAGGCTTCATGTTAGTGTTGCGGTCTCCTGGTCGACTGGTGGATCGGTTGGACAACGTGCAGCCCTGTTTCCTGAAGTTTACAGTCTGAGATACTTGTAGATACTCTTCCAGGTTAATGAGGAGTTTATCTATATATTTATATTATTTATATATGTGACCACACAGAAAAAGTTAAAGTCAAATAATGGTGTAAACCACGAGGAGCAACGCTGGAATGAGGTAGTTTTGGTGTCGTGGTCGTTCACAACTGTAGATTCTGTGACGTTTTCCAAGACACAATCATAAAACAAACCCATGTATATTGTTTCTGAGCATCGTAAATACTTATGAAATTAAACAATTTGAGCCAATACTTCCAATGAGCATGCAGAAAGTCTCGAAGCGTGGTATCAGTGTGAGCACAGCTACACAGTCTGTCCTGTCTGCCACACTGTCCTCGATACCGGCGCTGGAGAAGCCACAATCACAAACTCTTTAACTTACTTTGCAAATCACATTATATTTTACTGTGTTCAGACTGTAGTAATCATGTGTTGTGATTCCGCCCACGCTTTCATTGTAGTTCAACAACAACAGATTTGCCAATCAATAAAAGCAGATGTGATATTTGAAGTTTCAAGCTGAGTTTCGTTCCTTATTGGAGATGAACAGAAAGAAATTGCTGCTTTCTTTTGTTCTTCTCAACCTGAAAATAAAAAAATAAAAACGATATTTCTCTTTTCTGATTAAACTTTCGTTCTCCATTAACTGAACTCAGGAGCGATCTTTAGAGAGTCGCTCTCAGTACGAATCAGCTGACTGCGCCATTTAGTTTTGGTTTGAGGAAAACCACTGTTGACCATTTTGGGGTTAAATAAAGTCAAGGCTCCTGGGTTAAACACACACACACGCACACACACACACACACACACACACACACACACACACACGGTCGCTTCAACATAAACAAAGCAGCCACTCATCAGGAGCGAATGGAATGATGGAACCACACCCAGGACTTCTGCCTGGAACCTTCTCCCGTTAAACCACCAATTAGCTGACTCACTTGAGACCAAACCCACCAATCAGACATCAAAGTCACTTCCTGGTGCAGCAGAGGAGGAAAACAACCAGCACATTCTCTAGAGGAACATGAGCTCCCTCTGTGAGGCAGCACCGCTGCCCGCTCACCTTGCTCTGCCAACGCACAGACTACAGTCCCTCTCAGGCGTTGTTGATTATTATGATATATTCTTACTTTTAAGGAACCAGCTGTTTGTGTCACTGTCAGCTCTTGTAAAGGTCCCTGTGTCTGTCTCTGTCCTCAGGCCCACAGAGCTGTTCCGCAGCTGTAACGTCCAGTCGGACCAGGGCGCCATGAACGACATCAAGCTGTGGTCCAACGGGACCATCAAGATGCCGTTCATGAACATCCCCGTGCTGGACATCAGGAAGTGTCTGCCGGACATGTGGAAGGCGGTGGCCTGCTCCCTGCAGATCAAACCCTGCCACAGCAAGTTCAGAGGGAGCGTCATATGCAAGTAGGTCTATGTCCGTTCAGCATAAACAAGCTTTATTTCTAAGGGCAGGAACACACTGGGTGCGTGGCGTGTGCGTGGCGTGTGGAACATCTTGGTTTTCATTTTGCCGCTCACGTTAACGGGTCAGAGCGGAGGCGTCACGTGATCTAGAGATTCGGCTTCTCGCCTATGTTACACGTGTGACGCGCCTCCCAGAAAAGATAGACACAGAAAAGACCTGATGATGTCATAGTGACATCATACCAGCAACATCACATAAAACTGACACCTTCCGCTACAGTTTCTAAGTCTAAGTCCATTTCACACCAGTGAATCCATCAGTGCAGCAAAAGTCATGTCAGGTTTCCTTCTTTGGCTTTTAGCCCCAAACAGTGAAAAGGTTCCAGTGAATGAAACTAAACACTTGAAGTTTTACAGCATCCCTCCTCCCAAGCTTTCTACGGCACAGAGGAAACAACTGGAATTATGTGGAAGTATGAAAACATTACTTCTGTCAACGGAGCTATTTGGAGGCTAAAAAGCTAATGTTAGCATTAGCAGCTTTTGGAAAACAAATATCCTGTTTTGCTTCTATTTCTATCACTTCTTTTCTTCTACTGAAGTTAGCGTGCTAACCAGCTAGCTCTGGCCTGGTCGGCCCGACTCGTCACTTTCCGATACCGAGTCACTGAAGGACGTACAGTCTGCCCTGAAGAAGCAGCTGCTCAGAGGACGTACAGTATTATAACCTCTTGTCGTGTAACTGCAACAATGGCTGAAGCTCTTACCATGACTGGTAAATAAACAGCTGTTAATGCTAACATTATAATGCTAACCTTGTAGCAATAGAACAACTTACAAATAGCTCCTTTAAAGAGAAAGTGACAGCAGAGCTCAGACTCTATTTGAATATATGAGAATTTACATATGTAGAAGATGTTGGAAGAAAATGGTGCATAATGCATTACACTTGAGAAAAAGAATCTGCTCTGTTTTTCTGAATTAACGAGATTATTATTTCAGAATTCAGCATTCAGAGCAGGGATGTTTGAGAAAACTTTTTAGAGTTTTGAGAAAAGTTTTCATGAGAAAAATAAATTCCTGCTCTGTTTTTCTGAATTAACGAGATCACTATCTCTGAATTCTGAGAAAACTTTTCTTTAAAATTTTTTTTTTTTTAAAGTTAATTAATTAGATCATATCTCAGAATTCAGAGAGAATAATCATGTATTTTTGAGTTAATCTCACCCAACAGGTGACAAGCTGACTGCTCACCACGGGTCAGGGATCAGTTCAAAGCCCCAGCATAGGCGCTGTGTTATACTCTGTTCAGTGCAGATTAGTGGGTCATTGCTCATAATCCATGGATCCCTAAACACTATTAGCTTTAGCTTTTACTACAGCTAAATTTAACACATATCCTGAAGCAGCCTCTTTCTGCTTAAAGGCTTTTCAACCGTCCAACAGACACTTGTTGAAAGCCCGTTTTAGTGGCTCTGCTGCTACAGTCAGTCCTCCGCTCCTCAGTCTGGTGCTTTCTCTAACAGGAAGTAGTTTTGACCTTTCCCAAGTCTTTCTCAGAGCCTCTTACTGGCAACAGAAGCCGTTGTGTGATCATTTGAATTGCGCTTCAGGCTGCTCGGATCATAAAATATGCATTTTTATGGACTGGTTGTGGTGTAATTACTCTTAATGACTCTACGTCTCATTTGTGGTTTATTTTTGTCAGTTTGTGGAGTTTTAGCTTCAGGTTCAGTCGTTCTTCTCCACCTCTCCACTCTGCACATTATACAGTGATGTCGTCAGTGGTGAGTGATGAGAGTATAAATACATCTGCCTGGGGTTTGATGGACAGGTGGAGGCCCTGCCCTTCGCTCAGGATCTGCTGTGTCATGTCTGGAGTGTGTGTGTGTGTGTGTGTGTGTGTGTGTGTGTGTGTGCGCTACATAACGTCCCTCCACCCTTCAGACTATATATCTTGTTCAGTCATTTGTCAGACGCTGGCCTCCTCTCAGGTTTTAATCTTCCACTTGTCTTGAATGACATTACACCCTCACACACACACATGCAGCCACAGGCGGTGTGTGTGTGTGTGTGTGTGTGTGTCGACAGAGCCTCTCGCTCTGCACCCAGCCCGTCTCACAACTCTCTCCACCTTAACACTAAACTTGACTCCGTGTGTTATCGTCCATCAGGTCGGACTGTGTGGACATCCTGACCCAGTGTGGGGACAGGAAACGTTTCCACGAAGGACAGACACCAGAGAGGATCTGTGAACTGCTGTCGCCCATTGATGACCCTGAACGCTGCATCCCCCTCCACAGATACCTCAGTGAGTCACGACGTACGCTTCCTGTCCCTCTGAGCGGTCGTTCTTCCCTGTAGTGAGACGTAGAGGAGACACATATCTGCTGCTCTCAGTCTCTGGATCATGATCGCTCAGTTAAACCTGCAGGTGATTTTATCTGCTGCCACCAGAGGGCAGAAGAACACAGAGGCTGCTTTATATCATCTAATCAAGCTTCAGACAGAAGAGCATGATCGTCTCATTGGATCTGTGCTCTTTGGTCCAGTGGATTATAATGATTATGGATTATCATGAATATTTATTCAAGGTTCCCACAGGATGAATCTTATCACCTGAGTGATTGATCTTGTGCCACCAGAGGTGAATACAGGTCAAATATGTAGTTAATAAAATGTCTCTCTTCTATCGGTGGAATCAGCCATGAAATTAGATTCAGACATTCATGTTCAGGATGAACTGTAATAACTTCATCTTCATCTTCAGGTCAAATATTGATTTGTCTGATTGATTAGTAAGACATTAGCATTTAGCTCAAAGCTCCTCTGTATCTAAGTGTAGCCTCACAGAGCAGCTAGTGCAGCTAAAGATACAAGTCAAAAGACTGAACTGTGACGAGAAGTCACTGGTTCTAGGTCAACGTTTGGTTGTGAATATGTTTTGATTTAACAAGTCTGAAGTCGTCAGACTCTCGACTCAAGTCATGTGACTCTAGTCCACACCTCTGCTAAAGAGCTCATTAGTGGTAATTTAATTCAAAGGTAATATAGAAATATATTGATTAATGCAGTTACACAGTTAAGTTTTCTAGTGGCCGATTGTGTCAGTAGCAGTTGTCACATGTTACATTGGAAACTGTCACATGAGAGTCATTTGTACGGTGGCCCTGAGAGGTCAACACACTGCATCTTAATAACACACATGTAAACAGACAGAACACAGACAAATACAGAAAACATCTTCATCAGTTTGACACATGAGCTGCACATACTCACAACACAACACAAGTGTTTCCAGGGGACACTAAAAAGTGTTGAACCGGGCGGGACGCACTTGTCGTTCAATGTTTTTAGCCTCAAACGTCACAAAACAGCCTGGTTCATCACTTATTAATGTCCCCTGGAAACACTCCTGTTGTCGTCTGTGCTACTCGCGTCTGTATTTGCATGTGTTTTGTGAAGTTGCAGTGCATTGAGCTCTCAGGGCCACCGTACATGTTTCTGCTAACTAATGCAGCGAGTGCACATGCTCACACTGTCACCAACTGACCAACTGTTTTCCCCTCCCCTCTCCAGCCCCCAGTTCCCTTGGCAACAACATTGTTGAGGAGGTCATTCATCCATGCAACCCCAACCCCTGCCCCAGCAACCACCTATGTCAGGTGAACAGGAAGGGTTGCCTTGACGAGCTGAACTGTCAGCCGTACCTCTGTGTCCCAGGTAACTACCGGCTACTGCTGCAGCTCAGCAGCTTCACTGTGGCTAACAACTGTAGCATGGCAGTCATTGTGTGTGTGTGTGTGTGTGTGTGTGTGTGTGTGTGTGTGTGTGTGTGTGTGTGTGTTGTCAGGCTGTAAACTGGGCGAGGCCTCGGAGTTCCTGGTGCAGCAGGATGCTCGTATCCAGGTGCCGACCCGCACCGGTCCAGCTGGGTGCTACGAGGTGTGCAGCTGCGGTCCCAGCGGGCGTCTGGAGAACTGCGTGGAGATGCCCTGCGTGGACACGACCAAACCCTGCATCGTCGGAGGACAGAGGAAGAGTAAGACCCCCACCCCCCACCCCTTAATGTCCCTCTCTGTCCACAGTGTTCACATCGGAAGAATTTCTTTCATTAACTAAGTCTGCCGCTCGCGTCTGATTGAGGTAGCAGTGATGGTGCTGGTGAGCCCATGTCCCTCGACGACTCTCACCTCATTAGTGATGAAATAATTTGAAATAAGCCATTACATTCATCACTTCCTGTGGAGAGCGTAATGAAATTTGGACAAGTATAATTTATCTGCAGCATCTAAATTAGAGGAGCGGAGCTCTGCTCGCTTCACGCCGTGTAGCTCCATCAAATGAGACGAGGTCGGAGCGGCGGCAGAGACCATGTCAAACCCCGCCTCCTGCCAACAGTCAGTGAGACTTGTTTATTCATACAGTTAGTTCCTAACAGCTCACTTCCTGTCAGTTGCACCAGTCTCAACGTAGCCATCACTAAATTAAAACTGTTTCTACTACATACATGGACTCTTACACTGAGATTAGAGGCTGCTAATTATTTACACATCAAACCAACCAGTTTGTTACTAAACGACCCGATCAACAGCTGATGTGACTGTGTAAACAACAACAGCTCGAAATACGAAACATGCTCATTCCACTGATAACAGACTGAACAAACACCGTTGGTCACATCATCAGATTCTTCCTAGAGATCAGTGCAGCTGTGAAATGTGAAGGAGCTGCTGCTTCACTGTTCTCCACTCTGAATAAATATTGTGATGGGTGTGCAAGGCACATGATTGGGTGGCACAAGGTTAAATGAGGGAACAGAGCTGCAGTTTATTGAGGGAACTAAATTAATTTGTATAGCTCATTATCACACACAGAGATCATTCAGTGTACTTAAAAGAAATAAAACAAGCATGGAAATAGAATTAAAAAGCATGATAAGAAAAGAGTAGAAAAACACAGATTATAAAACAGATCATTTCTGATTAAAGTGTCAGATTAAAAGATTAAATGAAGGCGGTGCAGAGTAGAGAAAAACATTTCTGAAATATGTTTAGGACCCGGACCATTTAGTGGCTTATAGACAATGAGTAAAACACAGAAGGAGCCGTCAGGTTAGCTGTGCTGTGAATGTTCAGACAGAAAGAGGCGTGACACATTTGTCAGTGGTACAAACCTCTGGAGTGAGCTGTGTTGTCCAGTGAGCGATCGAGCTCGATAGCACGCTAACTGATGAGTTGCTGCATGTTGCAGTGATAGCATGTTACCCTGTTTATACCTCTGCGAAGGTCAAACATATGCACTGACACATAAAACTGTTTCATTACAGCAACGTTAGGCGTCCAGGCGCTTTGGTCTCGCTAAGATTCTGGTTTTTACAAATTGAAGAGTCATAATTATGACAACTCAATATGACGTGGACGCAGCGTGTGTGAACGCTCACAGACAACACCTGCGTATATGAACTGAGAGCTGAAGGTCAACAGGCGGCTCCTGCTGCTCTGTACATGCGAGCTTGTTCTGACTTCTCCCATCATCGTTCATTTTCAACATCACAACAAAATACTTTCAGGATTATTCCCTTAAATCATCTCTGCAGCAACAGCAGACGCAGGAGTTAAGAGCTGAAGATGTTGCAGGATCCAGAGCCCTCGGGCACTTTCCACTTTCTGAGACTCATCAGCAACTCATCAGTCGCTGTAACATTCTTCTTCATTTCAGACTCATCATCGTTGCATTTTGATCACACTGCACTGCAGCTAATCTCAGATCTTTTACCTTTGAAGTTGAGATATAACAGCCAGTGGAATTCAGTGAAGTGAAGTAGGAATGAACATGAGAGTCCTGGTTTGGGTTGCACCATTATGACTTATGTAGTATTGACTGTAGTCATGTTTAAATGTGCTGCGAATATCTGGTTGAACATCTGGTTGTTTTTGATGCGGCCACTGGGGTCAAGTCAAAGTCAGAAAACTAATCATTTATAATCAGTTAAAATTCTACAAACAAACTATCCAGAAATGCATCATTGCAGCCTAACAGCCTAACATTAGCTGATAGTATTTAGGCGTCAAACATCAGATTTCCTGAAGCAGGTTGCACCATTTCAACTTGTCACACGTCGCAGCTCGTGGTGACTTCAGTTCTGTGTAACCAGGAAACATCTGGTTGCTTCCTGACACAGTGTAGTTACTGATGCGACCACAGGGTGGAGCCAAAGTCAGAAACTTCAGAAACAATTTCTAATCAGTCAACACTCGACAAACAAAGCGTTCCACTGAATTGATCTCTGTGTTTCCAAAGACAAAGGCTGGTTCCTCATCACAGAGGGTTATTGATCTCCCTGCTGTGTTTTCATCTTGTTGTTTGCTTGTTCTTCTGGGAAGACGTGAGCTGTCGGCCTCTGATTGAGGACAGATGTTGGTTTGACTTGAACACACGCTGCTCTGTTGTGTTGAGCCAGACTCTGTTCAGAAGTCTTTATTTTAATTTGCAGGGTCAGACGCTGGAGTGCTGCTTCCATTCAGCCTTTTGATTTAACCAAATAATTCATATATTAATTAAAGACTTGAAGTAGTTGACTCGAGTGAGAAGAGGCACTCAAAACGTAGTGAAAGGCTGAAAAGGCTTTGTCCTCATCTGTCCCTCCTGATTGAGTCTTTTGAATTTCATTGCTTGGACGTCGTCCTATCAGCTGCTGTGAGCACGTTTCTGTTCGGAGTGTGGTGAAGATTTCTGTGGCTTTTTATTTCCCCCTAATCCTGCACAAAAACACACCAAGGAAGGTGGAAGCAGATAGTCTGAAGCACTTCTGGTTGAAAGAGGCGCTGCTCGGCTCATCAGGTGTGGGAACGTGTCATAAAAGTGTTTGGGGGCAACCTGGTAGTCGAGGGGTAATAATAATAACTGTCATTGTGTTACTACGCATAGTTTAGTGTTACTACGCATAGTTTAAATGTTTACAAGTCCCTCTAAACATCTGCAGCAGTGAAACCAGAACCGATGCAGAGAACAGATCTGTGTGGTGAGATCTCACGAGAGTTTGTTGCTAAAGTTAATTTCATTTTAATGTCAGAACGGTGTGAAGATCTGTGGCTTGTGGAAAAATGGATCCAGTATTTATTTCAGCGACTGTGAGGAGAGAGAATGAAGACGTGTGATCAGGTTCACGGTGAACAGACCTGCTGCTGGTCTCCTGGAGGGGCGGGGAGGAGGACAAACCATGTGACACAGATACAGGAAGTGATTGAAAGTGAGGCGTCTCCTCTCTCAGCCGTCTCTGGTCAAACTACCAGATGATGAAAACTAAACCGACTTCTATCACTGCAGACAGTGAGGTGCGGTTGAAAGCTTGCAGAAAAGCCAAGTAAGTTGAACTTGAGCAGAAATTATACTGAAGAAAAAAATAAATGCAACACTTGATTTGTGTCGGCCCCATTTTTCATGAGTTGAAAAAGATCTAAGACTGACACACACACAGACACAGACACACACACACACACACACAGAGGCCCATCGTCGTGCCGTCCGTCGGCCACCATGTTGCAGCGTGATGGACACAAATCCTGTTATTGATTCACCTGCGTCGTCACCAGACACGTCACCCGCTGAGCGGGTTTGGGATGATCTGGATCTCTGTGTACGACGCCATGTTCCACTTCCTGCCGTCACCCAGCAACTACAACAATCAACAACATGATCAACTCTGTGGCGCTCCGTCGCACCACATGAGGCGGATGGAGGTCGAACCAGATACTGACATCTGTAGCCAAAGTCACACTTCTTTCAAAATAAAACTTCGCATTTTAAATTGGCTTTTTATCGCGTCCAGCCGAGGTCACGCCTGTGCATTAATCATGCTGTGTAATCAGCACCTCGTCAGGTAGACGGATGATCTTGGCAAAGCAGCAAATCTCACTGAATAAGAGAATCTGGGAGAAAGACGCCGTTTGTGTCGTTAGAAAAAGTTTCAGAGCTTTAATTTCAACTCATGAGAAATGAGAACAAAAACAAAAGTGTTGCATTTATATTTTTGATCAGTTTAATTTGTCAAACTACCGTTTATCACACTGCTGAGAGACAACAGCCTGATAATACCTCATGAAGGCTAACGCTAGCAGCTCAGCTCAGACACAGTTTGTTCTTATTATGGAGTAGAAGCAGCGGAGGGTTGAATCAGCACTGATACACACATACGGTTGTACTAACGAGACAGCACAACTTTACCACAGGTGCATAGTCTTTGATTTAAGGCGGGAGGATTAGCTTGAAGCAACGGTTCAACACTAAATAAACACTTCTTCACATTCCCGCTGAGAGCGAGATGAGAGGAAGGATCCTCACTGAGCCAGAAACTGCAGTTTGTTTTTTGTTTGTTTCTGTGTCGGCTTCATTTTTCAGCTGCTTGAGCCCGAGAGCAGAAACACAGGGTGGAAAAAAAGGCTCATAAATTGCTTGTTGCTTGCTGTGAACTCACACTCTGTTTCTGCCTTTAAGTTCCACAAACTTCAGCTGGATGTGCTTCACCAGCTGAAGTATTTAACGGCCCTGAATAAGAAAAGGACACGTATGAGAGCACGCCGTATTTACATTCCACCAGCCTGACGCATTGATTTGTTCTCCTCTTGAGTAAACACACGCAGACTGATTGTCCTGTTTCACTTCATGTAAACAAACCAAACCTCCAGTTTTTTAAAAAGGCGACTCTCTCTGCCGGGACATGAGGGATGGAGGAAGGTCGACTTTCTCTGGGTGCAAATATTCCCGAGGCTTTTCCACGAGTTTAAGACGTATGAATTTTTAATGTAATTGAAAAGAAGAACAACCATCAGAAGGGTAATGGTTGTAATAAATCACTGCTCTGGTGCAGGAGTGAGTAGATTCATTATCATTCCTGACACCAATGATAAGCAATAAGTCAGAGGAGCCGAGATGTATCATATTCATATTAATATCACAGCCCATCACTCAGTGTGACATGTATCTGAACACTGTCAAACTCCATCACTGCTGATATAGATGCATATAGATCCCCGATCAATCAGGCCAATCAGTCAATATGATCGGACTGAGCCGTACCAGATGAAAATACAAGTTTCCACTTTCCAATTAAAAATTCATCAACAGTTCGAGCTCAGTTACTAATAGAAAGAACTTTTTAGAAGGAAGATCATAATCTTTCTACATTGCAAATACATTTCACAGGAAACATAACCGTCAGACTTTATCACCCAAAGTGGATAAATCACATAAACAAACCAGAAACCAGGGTGAAGTGTCTTTAGCAGCTGGAACAAAGTGTGGAGAGATGTTCCTGCCTGTCTTATTCTTGACCTTTTAAGACAATATATATATATATTTTTGTTAACATGCCAGCAGTTTATCCAGATCATCTACCATTTATTTACTTTATTAACTGAACTGCAATGTGGATGATAATTCCTCAGGAATCTGTGTATGAGCATAAATATCTAAATCGAACCACAGTCAGTCTGTAAATGGTGATAGAAGTTTAAAATGTGTGTGTGTGTGTGTGTGTGTCACCTCCAGACCATGGGACGTCCTTCAGGATCGACTGCCACACCTGCTCCTGCTTCGCCGGTAACACCATCTGCTCCACCAGAGAATGTCTCGGCTTCGGCAACTCAGACGAGGACAGACGTCATTTCACAGGTTTGAAGAGGGCGCGGCCGTTTCAGATCTAGAAACCCGAAGGTGTCGTTCAGTCTCATTTCACACCCAGATTCTTTTAATTTAAGCCTTTACATTACCAGTCTGTGTCTGCTCTCCCCCCAGCTCCACCATGCATTAATCTCACTATCTGACAGAGAGCAGCCACTTTATAACGTTAGGTTGGTTTACCTCTGCATGCTTCTCAGAGTGGACCCCTGCTGATTTGTTGCTGCTGCCTGAATAATTCTCAGTGGATTTTAGAAGAATTTAGTCCATGAATATGTTTTTTCTAAGAAGTGGTAACTTCAGATAACATCACAACAGAGACAGAACGTTACTGAACGCGGGCCGAGGAAAGTGTTTTACGAATCAGCAGCTGAAGTGGAACAGATACATGCAGATCAATGAATGAGGCTTTGAATTAAAACAGTAATTACCAGATGAGTAGTAATTACTGAGATACTGATTTAAGAGCTCGACAGCAGGTCTGTTTTAAAGACTAAGCAAATTGGAAATGTCAGACAGGAGCCTGGAACCTGGACGAGCTGATTATCAACCTGAAACGGGATTTTAACGAGGAGCAGAGTCGACTAATAACAACGTTCCTGAAAAACAGGTGCATGTCGAGAAACATGAGCAATCACATGACCAGCTTTTAAACCTGTCCTCCCCCTGTCTCCCCTGCTCTCCCCCAGGTCTTCCCTGCAGTTGTCCGGACCGCTTCATCCCGGTGTGCGCCTCTAACGGACGGACCTATCCCAGCGCCTGTGTGGCTCGCTGTATGGGATTCAAGGACCATCAGTTCGTCTTCGGCCAGTGTCACCTCAGTAACCCGTGTTCAAACACGCCCTGCCAGAGGAACCAGAGGTGGGTTTCTTCTTCTTCTAATTCTCAATTTACCACAGCTGCAGAAACAAGCTGAAACAAGCTTTTATTCTGAAGTTTGCCACTTTTGAAAGATTCAGTAATCACGGACGTTGAATCAGAAACAGTAAGTAGTGAAATGTGACGTGCAGAGACGCAGCTTGTGATCAGACGAGGGCTGACGACCTTTACTCCACAGCAGTGTCTCAAAATGCGCCTCTCCTTAAACAACCAATGAGTGATTTGCAATGACATCTCGGTAGGAAACCTCCCTAAAGGGGCTTTTGGTGTTAGATTGTTATTTATTTTATAATGGTGATGAATGCTGGTTGGAGGGGCCCCTGGCCATTACTTGCCTTGGGCCCCAACAGCCTGTAGAATCACCGCTGGCGATGTGTCACAGTCTCAAGGCTGAAGACTGGTGTGAAAAATAAAGATTAGAAAAAACAAAGATAAAGTATAAAACCTAAAGTTCGAAAAATTGTGTATAAATATAAAATGTAAGTGTCACAGTTTAAACTATTTTTACCTTCTTATAAATATATTAATCATCATTTTAGAGATAATTAGCGACGTCTCTGTATTTTCTGATCTGTTATATTTTGCTGTTTCTCATTGTCTCTGTGAATTCAGTTTACTGTCCGACAGTCGTGTCACATTCACCACTCTGCTGCATCAGTTTCTACACTGGTATCGTTTAATCCAGTCGCTTGTGATTTGCTGTTAATCCACTGAAACTCAACACTCCTCATATGAAAACCTTCCAGCAGCTGAACGGCTCTAATCCTCTTACTGCTGCTCGTCTATTAAAGGTGCCCTGTGGAGTTTTCTTCTCTACAAACACAGTTATATTTACACTCAGTGTCTGTCATAAAACATATTGTGTGAGTCTGTCTTTGTTGCTGCTGTTTCTGAGTGGATTAGTGGAGTAGTGAGAAATGTTTGGCAGGTGTTTGTATCACGTGGCTAATGTGTGTTAGCATGTGCGTCTTTTAAACAAACAAAAAAAGAGACAGTTCAGGAGACCTTTAATGTGAAAGATCTGCAGGAAGTGTTGAGGATTGAATCAGTAAAGCGAGAGCTGGTGTCATGTGACCAGACCACCATGGAAGTGAGATATGAAGGGCTTTGCAAATTAACAAATACATTTGCAAATCACACCTTTCAGAGAGAGAGAGAGAGAGAGAGAGAGAGATGAGCATCCAATCTTTTCATACAGGATGTGAAGGATAAAGTTGTACGTACGACTGCAGTCGAAGAAGAAGAAGAAGAAGAGGAGCAGTGAGGAAGAAGAGACTGTGGAGACCCTCAGGTTCAGAGAGCAGCTTCAGGCTAGTGAAGGAGCTCCGGTTCCAGGTCTAGAGAGTCAGATCCACCACCTCAAGGATCCAGACTAATAACCGACAGCCCGTTTCACCATCTGGTAATTTGTCTGTAGCTGCTAGCCTAGCCTAGCCTAGCATACTGAAAGCAGACTGAAAGCATCAAGTCCAACCAGGACCCGGTCTGACATCAGATAACACAGACATCCAATAAGAGAGCACCAACGCTGGCTGCAGCACCTGAACTCTAATTACCGGACACGATCTACTGACTCTGAACCAAATGTGTGATAGTACTGGACGGGCCCCAGGGAAGCTAATCACACCACTGGCATCAAGGCTAATAAGAATCCAAGGACGAGGGTCAGAGGAAACATCAGTAACTCCACACCAGATAACACTGTCTGAGGTCCTCTAGAACCAGTGACTCCTCGGCCTGAACGCAGCTGACATCAGCACGCCTCACACGTTGGATGAAGTGTATGGACACGTTCAGTATCTTCTGGAACTGAACAGACCGCCTTAAACCAGAACTGTTTGACACGCCGCACACAAACAGAATGTGTAGTTAGAGTGAAGGACAGAGCAGATCTGGTTGAGTTACTGTTTCAAAGCAGCAACAACACACTGCTGAATTGGCAAGTGTGTGTGTGTGTGTGTGTGTGTGTCTGTGTGTGTGTGTGTTGTAGAACTGAAAACAAACTGAAGTAGAAAATGATTTTTGATGTTTTTATCTAAATTTCACTTTTAAAACTGTGATGAGAACGTTCAACACATTATAAGAGACATACTGTATCTCGACACACACACACACACACACACACACACACACACACACACACACACACACACACACACACACAACCCGTTCCAAACCCTTTTCCTTTCCTTTGAGAGTAAACAATGCAGTAAAACTCAGCGAGCCAACTCAGGTTTGCTGAACACCTGATTGGTGCCCAGCCTTGGAGACTTGGCGGTTGCTATGGTGACAGAGCAGGTTTTCTCTGTGTTTGCTCCTGTTGCTTTGCTCTTTATGTTTCAGCTTCTTCGCCAGAATTTACAGCAGAATGTGTGATGACATGTTTACCTCCCTCACTGTGTGTCGGTGGTTGTGTGTGATTAATGTGTAGACAGCACACACACACACACACACACACTACATGTAGTCTAAATGTGTGGAAACACAGCCGTATAGATGAAGACATGTGTGTGTGTGTGTCTCCAGGTGCCTCCCAAAGTACCGTGTGTGTCTGAGCGACTCGTCCGACTGTCCACAGTACGAGTGCGTCGGCCGGCCGGCGGCGTGTGATAAGAACAGCGTGGAGCCGGTCTGTGATACTGACGGCCTGGTGCACGCCAGTCTGTGCCACCTGCAGCAGGCTGGGAAAACTCTGGCGTACATGGGCCACTGCCAGGTAATTGATTTATTGTATGTAACCATGGTACCGACCTCACAGCCCTCACTGTTGTCAAAGCTAGAAAGCACTCAGTGAACTACAGTCCTCCATCAAAGTGTAGCACTCCTCTCAGTTAGCCGTCACCTTCGGAGTGGAGGCCAGAGGTTTAAACATGACGCTGCCACTAAAAGGAAAGCTGTAAATCAGATCAGAAGATGGATTCTGGTGTGCCCAGGAATGGTGGTTGTGTTTTCAGAGGGGCTTTTGGTCTGGTTGGTGCAAAGCAACGTGTCTTTACAGCGACAGTGGATTTTAGCCACCAAACATTAATTTGACTGAAAGAGGCAAAGTTTCAACCCTGTTTAGTTATTTCTTGACAAAGTTAAAAAGAGACCGGAAGCAACAGAGACTGAGGTATTGAGTCTTTTATTCCCTAGTATGGGTCAAACCAAGCAGCAACCTCCAGGGCTGAAACATGAAGAACCAGAAGCTGCAGTTCCTCTAACGACCACTAGAGTCTGGCTCCAACAGTGAGTCAGTCCCCATAGACTCCCATGTTAAAATGTCCAACTTTACAGCAGAAATAAACATGTTTACAGCCTGGTACAGAAACTGTTTTGGTCTCTAGAGCTGATTTCCTCCTTCATGACACCTGTTTATATAACTCACCTGTTTATATAACTCACCTGTTTACATTTTATTAAGGACTACAGTTATGGAGGATTGAGGGCGTGGCCTCTTTGACTGACAGGTGGGTGAGCGTAAACTTGTCAGAAACCGGCATGAACCAAAGTCTCAGCTCCACACATGCCCCTCCATTTTTAGATCAGCTGGGAGTTAGGGGGCGGAGTCAGGCACTGCCAAGATGGCGACGGTGAAGCAGCTCACTCTGAGCTTCAGAAACCTGTGTATAATAAATATACATTAGCTTGTCATGCTCTGTTCTCAGGACGCCTGCAGGAAGCAGCAGCAGGTTTGCGGCCACAACGGTGAGACCTACAACACAGTGTGTGATGCCTTCTCTGACCGGGTGGCTGTGGACTACGAGGGCCCCTGCCACGCTGTGGGGGCCGTGTCTGACGTGGCCCCCGACTCCGCCTGCAGCTTGATTCCCTGTCCACCTCTGTCCACTCCAGGCTGCCACCCTGTCACACCTCCAGGTGAGTGGACCAAACTCCTCAGGTAGAAAGGTTATAGGTGCACTGGATGAACTGTCCTCAGATAGCATTGTGATAACCCCTGACCTCTGACCTCTTTCCAGGAGCATGCTGTCCGATCTGTGCCAGCATGCTGCAGATCCTCTGGAACAAAGAGCAGATGAACACTTTCTCCAAGGTAGGGATTCATGCGACCGTCCAGCTGCGACTTATTCATCAATCGTCCATGTCGCGATCTCAGGGAACATCAGGAGGACTGTAGTCTCTCAGCGGTGTTGGAGGGTTTTAAGTAGAGATGTTTCGACACCAATTATCCTCCCAATACCTGAAATTGAGTATTGGCCAATACTGAGTGGAGGTGCACCGTCAGGAGTGGCAAAATGCTTGGGGTTCCTCAAGGGGAAAAGGCGACAGCTCTTCATATCGGCACATTTTGCGATGACAAATGTAAACTGCAAAGAAAAATGCCGGGTGCTCTCAGTTATGTCGTAGTGAGTCTCCAGGTGAAAGCAAAGTGCTGTTGAATCTGAAATAACGACACAAAAAAGATGTAGAGTCGCACAGAGCCAAGGATATAATTAAAATGCCTTTATTTAGTTTGGGCATATCGGAGTAAAAATCTTTTTACTGCTGTTCACTGCTGCTGCCACAAAACCCCCTTAAGTGGAGCAAGGGTTGAACGACATCACCTGGATGATAACAGTAAGATAAGAAATATATTTGATGGCTATATCAAATAAAAATTGTCAACACAAATAATGACATAATTATTTAATAAAGAGCATTTACAATATTCAGTCAAAATCAGCAGGGGGAGGCGCGAAGAAACCTCTCTCTCTCTCTCTCTCTCTCTCTAACTCTCTCTCTCTCTCATCGTTTGATGATCGTTGTTCACCGATATAATAAAAGTCTGTCGGCCCCTGATGACGTGTGCTGTAGCTAGCATGCTGTAGCTAACTAGCATCATCTGTAAATTGTAGCGTTTACCGAAAGTCTGCATGTGAGGCGTTTAGGGGACATGAGTGAATTGTAGCGCTCCCCAGAATGTCTTAGTAAAGTTTTAGTAAAACAGTCTTAGTAAAACATGAACAGAACGCCATAAAATCTGTGTTTTCTGATCTAATTTGAATGTCAGTCATAAATAAAGATAAATCTAGGAATGAATAACACTTCCTGCACTAGTGCCACCCTCCAAATTAAAGCCTTACACACTGTACATGTCGTGTTTTCACTGATGGGACTCTCCAGTGTAACATTTTGCCAAATTGCTGATGTTTTGCTAACGGCTAACGTGACACCAGTGCAAATCACTTCTTCTCCGCTGCTTTAAATCAGTAGCCTACACAGGAGCCAGTGTTTTAGAGCAGCGAAGAAGAACTGATTTCTGCCATTTTATCCAGGTGTGAAAATATAAAGTTTATTAATAAATGATATGGTATTGTATCAGTGAATAGACTCTCTGATAGCTGATCCAGTATTTTAGGAGGCATAATTCTTAAATATAGTTTCAGTCGTCCTCAACAGTAAAATAATTTTAGAACTAAAATCAGGATTATTTCATGGGTACAGAGCATCAGTGCTCTGTACCCATGTGAATGATATTAGGTGTAATTACATGTCTTGGCCACTTGGGGGAGCTGTGAATCCAAAGAGTTTCTCAGTACAGCTACTGAGCAGAACACTGAAGTAAACTACTGTGTTCCACTGTTGTTTCTGTTTCCTCTGAAGAGGATAAACAGTCAGTGAACACCCAGAACAATCCTCCTGTGAGGGAGGGAACGCAGCACCTGGATCCAGACTCTGGACTGTGGGGGTCCAGGTCAAGTCCTCACACCATAATGAAAACCAGGAGAAAAAAAATGAAGGAAGCCAATGGTGCCAATAAAATGCTGTTAGTTATTTTTAACCTTGCAGCCTAATGCTTTGTATAGCAGGTATTTCCTGTTTCATCTGCGGGTGAAAGGAGCAAGTGCAAACTATTAAGTGTTCAGCAGCTGCTGAGATTCTAAAAGTCAAGGTGATGCCTCACTACAGATAAAGACTTTAACTACAAACTATAAATGAGAGGAGCCATTACTTTGACAGTGACTTAACCTTGATAATGAAATTTTATTATTTTTGTCCATTGGTGGAGAGTAACTAAGAACATTTGCTGTATTTAGGTGAAGTTTCAAAGTATTTCCATTTTCTGTTACTTTAAACTTCTCCCCTCCATTTCAGAGTGATTGTTTTACTCCACAACATTTATCTGACCGCTGACAGCAAAAACCAGTGCTTCTCAGTGTTTTTAATCACAAAGAAGCTCACTGACACATCTGAAAACCTAAGCCAAGATTAGAGTACTTTCTCATTTCTTCCTTCCTTTCCCATTAAACACAGGTGAGGCTGACTAAAATGCTGAACAAAGGACATTAGAATGAATAAATTTAAGTAAAGAAATATATCAAAACACAAGGAACACACTGAATATACAACATACAGAAACATAATAAACAGACTAATAGAGTAAAGACAAGAAAACAAAATAAGAATATAGAATGAGGGACATGACAACAGATGAAAAGGTTAGTGAGCTAAAAAGACCTGTGAATAAAAATGTGTCTTTAGCTGAGATTTAAAAACCAAGATAAGATGAAACTTTATTGATCCCTCGTAGAGGAAGTTTAAATTTGACACAGCAACACGAGGGGAAAATGTAATAAGAAATAAAATAAGAATAGAAACAGAATCTAAAATAATCTAAATTAATGAATGAATAATTAATTGATTGTGCACTTTGTCCCAATTCTATTGTAATATACAATATGTGCACAGGGGACAGACAAGAGACATGGACATACAAGTCCAAAGAATAACAAGTTAAAAAGAACAGAAGTGGCCAGAGCAGTAAAATGCTGCACAGTGCATTCAAACCCAATCTAAATGTGCGTGTACGGTAGTGCCATGGGTTTTATCTCAAGACATTATTCATTCAGAAGTGGTTACTCCCTCCACTTTTAACCAGAGTCCTCCCCATGCCTCCCCCTGGCCTCCCTGAACATGTGCCCAGGCTGCTGATGCCTTAACACTGACATGTTAGCAGCTAATAAGTCCCGCTGGCACCTCGTTCCGATCAGCTTAATTATACAACAAAAGCCGCGCTGGCTGTTTGTCAACTTGGCTGTAATCCCCAGCACAAGCGCATCGTACTAAGACTCAGCATTAAGCCTTTAAATACCAAACACAAGCACAGCTGATTTAATCTGCAGCTGCTGAAACACATGAGAGCGAGAGAGACCGAAGCCGAGCTGAGAACAGCAGCAACAGGCGGCTTCAGGACAGCGCTTCATCCATTCACGTGTCTTCATTCATTCATCTACAGTGAATCTCTATAGATGCTGGAGCCATTCGTTTAAAGTGATGTCATTTGAGTCAGCGCGGACTCAGGCTGAAGACCACGACCCAGAGAGCAAAATGAAACTTCTGGCTCCTCGGCCCGAGTCTGGCCCATATACTTCCACATCTGGGCAGATTCCAGCTGTTATCCTCCAGCACTGACTGACAGCTGTAAGATTTTCTGCATGTGCCCCAGAATTGGTCCAGATGCGGAGGTTGCATCTGACAATCAAGCTGTATATGGGCCAGTTTGGGGCCGTGGAACCGGGCGCACACTGGGCCAGAAGAAGACAAGCATGTGGTCGAAGTGTGGGCTGGATTTATTTTTCTGTCTGGGACGTCTAAAAAAAATAAAAACAGTTTGGGGGTGCAGCTTCTGTAGCCCACTCCCCGTCTCTGTGACACACCCAAATCTCCACCTGAACTGTCCGTGGTCAGGTTGCATTGTGGGTGATGTAGGCGCCAGGATTATGTTTCACCAAATAATTGATAAGTCCTTTTCTAAGTATGAACATAAACCCATCCAATGTGCTCAGTAACTGCTAATTAGTGATTTGATAGATCAGCAGCAGTCTCCGCTAATGAAGACTTTAGTAATGTGTAACTTTATCTTGCAAGGAAACATCTGTTCAATAGAGAACAATCAGCTATGTAAACAGGAAGTCACTGTATCAATACAGGCTAGTAATAGTAGTTTTCATAGAGTGCTATCTGATAACTAACCTAAATTATGTTATTTATCAATTAAGTCAAATGTTATTGGTAAAATGTTTTTGAGAAACATCAGCTCTGTAACTCTTCACTGTAAATGGGTCAGATATCAGTAGGACTTAAGGTGTGATTGGCAGGTGGGGGATGCTAAGATTTTTTTGTGCCAGTCTGACACTGTCACATGAGCAGCAGCCTGGCTGTTCATACAAGAAATACATTTTTCCACTGGTCAACAAGTGATTCTGCTCTTCTGCTGTTTTTTACATCACATTTAGATCTTGATCTTCATAACAACCTCATGGATTTATAACGTACAGCTTCTTATTCTGCAACTGTGTGTGTGTGTGTGTGTGTGTGTGTGTGTGTGTGTGTGTGTGTGTGTGTGTGTGTGTGTGTGTGTCGCTCTCTGTTTAGACACTCTAAACACTATTTACTTATTAATAGAAGGTGGTGGAACGCTGGTCTGAGTAGTTCCAGTCCACTTGACACACACACACACAGTGTTTTCAGCTTTGTGACGATGCAGTTTTCAAACAGTCCAGTGTGTTTTTCAAATATTTATTCGACCAAAGAAGCTGGATGTTTTTTTCACCCTCTGAAGAAAAACTTCATCCTAAACTTTACTTTTTTAAACTCAACAAGTTTCACTGGACATGAAGGAGAAAAAATTAATAGCAGGACAAAATAGAATAAATGTTTGAGGGTCACTGACCCCAGGTTCCTAAAAGCCTCAAATTCCCAAGAGAAATACTGAAGACGTGAGCTCAGCGACCTCAGTGCTGCAGAGCTGTAACCCTGCGTTTACATGAACTGCCTCTTAAATGTGTTTGAAGAAGAAGAAAAAACTCACAGGAAATGATTAAGTTTGCTTTTTTTATTGGTTGCAATGGGCACAAACTGGAATTACAATATTTACATAAAACACAGAGAAATGTTAGATTCTTCCTGAACCGTTGGCACCTGCTCAAATGAAAGAAATAAACTTTCTGCAGTGAAGATGGAAACAGACGAACACAGCAGCACAGGAACGAGAGCAGAGTCTGTGCTGCTGTGTTTCTTGGAATGATACCATCTCCATCTATTGATTAATATATATTTCATCACACTGTATCTGTGCTACATTAGCTCTCCATGTGTCACTGCAGTTGCTTTATGTCTGTGTTTTAATTTGCATTCCACTCCATTTAGTTATTACCTGTCAGAGACTCAGAAGCTGCGTCTCATCTCATCGCTGTGGAGGTTTCTGTTTTCTGCTCGTTGAGGTTTTAGCCTCCACAAATCAAAGTAATCATCAAAACCCAGAGAGAGTCTGAGGAGCTAAATGCTTCATTTAAATATTTAAGCCACGCTCACTTTTTCATTCTTACATGGACGCTCCTCTCAGCTCAGTCTGCTGTTAATTATTTCATTCTTCTCATGAATGATTAATGAATCACAGGAAACTGTTTATATCTGCTAGAAATTAGAAACAGAAGCAGCAGATTTGTATTAACAGCTATACTAAACTAACTAACTGGGTTTAAATCCCATTTATGTTCCTGTTTGTGACACTAATTTGAAGTGTTTTCTTTTTTTATTGTCGTTTTTAGGAAAGAAAATTCTCGAAAAGCTACAAATAATTATGTAGCTATATGAATGGCTCTGCAGGATGCAGTAATATGGAGCCAAAAATGGAGATTATAATAATATAAGAAAAGTTTCAGTATTTTGAGGATACAAATTACATTTTTTAACAAAAATTCCAGATATGAATCATAAAAATCTGGATATGATATCACAGCTTAATATTCAACATGTTAACCTTTTATTCTCAAAATATTATGACATTCTTCTTGGACATTTTTAAAGTGAAAATATTAGATTTGTTATGAAAAGTCAGAATTTCATTAAATTACATTCTTTTTTCTCATAGAATTAACACTGTATTTGTAGAATATTACAACTTATATATATCATTGCTATTTAAAATTCTTAGACATTCAGAACGTCCTCAGTTGTGTTCCTTGTTTTTGTCTTTAGGTCAGATCAATACCTCATAATCAACAATAATCAATCCAATCTTTAAAAAGCTGTTTTTTCTGAAGCTCTGTTCCACATTCAGAAAACGGTTTTCTCCCAGATGAAATGCAGCCAACGTGCAACTGAGTCAGACAGCAACACAACAACATGCATTTAACATTGTGTGTTTGACCTTTAACCTTTGTGTCCAGCTGAATAAAAACCAGCCAGTGACGGTCCACGACGTCCTGCAGATCCTGCGGCTTCACGTCTCCGTGCCGCAGTGTGACGTCTTTGGATACCTGAGCATCGACCATGAGCTGGTGGTCCTCATCGCTCCGGTGGACCAGCAGCCGACACCACTGCAGGTAACACACACACACATTTATCATCGTTACCATGAACACACACCCATTGTGACTCAATCCCACATGCACCATTCTTGCTGCCTGGAAAACTACAGCACTACATGTGTATTAATCCGCTGCTGAAAGTAGTCCTCAACAAAAGCAAAGTTTGCTCTTGTTTGAGCAATGCTTGGTAAAAACTACAGTGTGTAGCATTACCGTGCTTTATTTACATTTTTTATTTTTTTAATGAAATAAAATACAGTATAACACAAGAAGTTATCATGTAAAGCTGAGGTAGGCATCAATGAGCATCCATCATCTCCTTTAATCAAATTGGAATTGAAGAGTTCTGAGAAAAAAACTAAACGTCTGCACCTCCTCGACTTTAGAAAATGTAGATCGTGACAAAAGATTTGAGAGAGCGCGCATTCCTATTGGCTGCTCTATAAACACAGAAGGACGTGTCAATATGACGGAGGGAACCTGTTGTTCTTCTCCTGGACAGGTAACAGGTGATCAGTGGCTGTGTTGTTAATGTAGCAGTTTAGCCTTCTGCCAACCATGGCTAACGCAGCTGTGTTGTTAATGTAGCTAATAGTTAGCTTTCTGCTAACCGTAGCTAACGCGGCTGTGTTGTTAATGTAGCTAGTAGCTAGCTTTCTGCTAACCGTAGCTAATGCAGCTGTGTTATTAATGTAGCTAATAGTTTAGCTTACTGCTAACCATAGCTAACACGGCTGTGTTGTTAATGTAGCTAGTAGTTAGCTTTCTGCTAACCTTAGCTAACGCGGCTGTGTTGTTAATGTAGCTAATAGTTAAGCCTTCTGCTAACCGTAGCTAATGCAGCTGTGTTGTTAATGTAGCTAATAGTTTAGCTTACTGCTAACCTAGCACTGCTGTGTTGCTTGTGTTGGGTGTGTGTGTGTGTGATCTCTGCCTTCCACAGCTTTAAGGGGCTACATGCTGCCAAGTCTAAACCCTCCACATCAGGTCACATGACACTGTTGTTTTCACTTCAATACAAAAAAACACATGAAAATGTCCCATAGTTTCCAAATGTAGAGTCATGGCTCAGGAAAAATCAGGATGGAAATGGAAACATTTGTTAGTAAAGTCAGGGAAGTGAAGTCACAGCGAGGACCGACTGCAGCTGTCACCTCCACTTTATTCACATCGTGTTTATACAACATTAAAATGTTTGTGCAGTGAGAGCGGAGACCTGCAGCCTCTTTATGTCTCTGTAAACTCCACTGTGTGATGAACCGATGAATAGATCACGGTCATAAATATTCATTCATTAAAATAATTGTCTTTGGTCACAGAAAAACTTCATTTTGTTTCTCTTTTCACACACACACACTCACCTTACAAACACACACACACACACATACACACCTTACAAACACACACACTCACCTGACAAACACACACACACACATACACACCTTACAAACACACACACACTCACCTTACAAACACACTAGGTGTGAGCAGCTCCCAAACAGAGCCGGGTTTAGCTTTGCTAATTGGCCACTCGGCTCCTTCTGGACATAAATATTCATGCTCACAGTGATTAAAGTGGTAAACTGAGGGGGAGGAAGCGCCCGTCTCCTTCAGTGTCTCACTTCACCTTTTTCCTCCTCATTAGCATTATTTTATTGTTGTGTTTGTTTATTACACTGACAAGTGCAGAAGATTCAGTATGTTCTCAAACCATAACTAACTATAACTAATATACTAATAATATCCTTAACCATATAAAACTGAATAATATCCCCCTCCATCTTTGACTATTGAATTTTCATATAATCAAATACATATAAAATAAAAACATGTAAAAATAAGATATAAAATCAATTAGTTTCATATATTGACATGTATGTCTACCCCATACAAAATATATGTTTGTATGTTTTATGTATGTATGCGTATACTGTAGACCAATGATACATAAATATATGTACGGCCCAAAGCCTGTCAGTATATGTTGCTATTGTAAACAGTAGGATCCAAAAGTCTGAGACCACTTTAAGACATGTTTAAAATTAATGAGAAATGAATAAGAAAAACATTATAAACACATACAATTTAATATGTATGTTGTTTTAATAAACATACATATATAAATTAAATATATATTGTTAACAAATATGGCAGCAAAATATTACACCATATAATAATTCATCATATAGATATTTGTAATATATGTACACCTAGAAATGTTATTTTATTCTTATTTTATTTATATAATTTTAATATGTATGTTGTTTTAATGAACAAATATATGAATATATATAAATGAAATGAATCTCCCACTGACATGTGTAAGTAACTTTGGGGCTGTGGTCGGCTCAGTGGTCGGCTCAGTAATCTCCAGCGAGGCAGGACGATGGGAAAAGTATTTACATCACCTTGGACTAAACCAAGGTGATGTAAATACTTTTTCATGAAATAAATGAAGCTCCAGCCTTGAGAGGAGTTTCTCACCTAACACTGTTTAAACCCCAAAAGCTTCTATCTCCAACACGATCTGCTGCAGCGTATGAAAAGTAAAGCCGATGAACAGTCATCGTGTTTTCAGGAAATCTGATGAAACACATACTGGAAGTGACAGACTCACTGCAGAGCACTTCACATTTTTTCACAATTCCTCTTTATAAGAGATTGTGAAAGTTTAAGATTATAAAGTAATCAACATGAATCTATGACTGAGCTCAGGAACCAGGAGAAGTGAACGCATCACTGGTTTCAGTGACACTGGAGGAAGTGATTTTAAGATCCTCCTTTTAAAGCTCCTCACGGCCTCCATGTTTTATATCTGACCTCTGAGCAGCGTGTGAAGCATCAGATCCTCAGACAGAGGACTGTTAGTCCTTCCTTACATGATCTGCATGATTTACTTTACTGCCGTGTGTAAAGCGCTTTGTAACATGGCTTTAGATTATCATTATTATTAGTATTATTAGTGCCACGGGTGCTCAGCTCCGAGGCACTCCTCTACAGCTAGAATAGCTGTAGAGGAGTGCCTCGGGCCGCAGCTTTGAGAAAACCCCGGTAATACATACATCAAAACGTGCGTCTTGATCCCGAAAGAGGTGCTATGACTTTTGGTGTTAAAATTCCAATTTTTCCCAAAGTTATTCCCAAAAAACTGGGAATAAATAATGCATTAGGAATGCATTGGAATTTTCTTTAGAAACCCACAAAATTTCACCTTTTTTCTACAAAATTCCACCTTTTTTCTACAAAATTCCACCTTTTTTCTGAGTCACCCAGCTCTCTCATACCTGCACGTAGAAATGTGATTCAAACTATAAAACGGAGGAAAACATCTGCTCTCTCCAAAACACAGCAACTGTTTTTACATAACATGTAAACTTTTCAAACTATGAGCACTCAAAGGAGCAGTGCAAATCACTTTTTCTTCAAAGTTAGAGTGACAGCGTCAGTTGGCTAGAGTGCGTGAAGCAGTAAAAAATAACCTTTATTTTTATTTTTAACTCGAGCTCACGGCCAAACCGTAAAAAGGAGACAAATAATTCTTTCTGAAAATGTAGACATAGTTGTTGGGATTCATAAAATGTAACCTTGACAAGCAGGGTCTGCACACAATTTAAACAGGGGTGCCGAGTCCGGCAGTAATACCTGTCTCACTCTCATTGACACCTAATGTAATCGTCTTTTTCTTTCAAAAGAATCTCACTCTGTCTTCGCACTGAGCTTACTCACTCATTTTAAGGAATATCTGAATAAAATAGAGACTGTAAGAAACTTCTGGCTTCAGTGTCTGTCACGGTGTTTTCGGTTTTTGAAAAGAAGTAACGGTTTTCTCATAATTTGCAATTGTTTTAAGCCATGTAGAAGCCAAATTCTGGGCAGATTTTCACATTGCCATGGCAACGGCAGCTCCTGACCTGTGTGCGTGTGTGCGTGCCTAGCAACCAGATAACCAACTCTCCAAGCTCCGCTAGCTTTACATTAGCCGCATGTTAGGTCTTAAATTACATTTAGTTAGGTCTTAAATATGTAAGTCCATTTACTGCTTCCTTTGTTGCTTTTCTTTTTGTTTTGTTAAATGAGTGAATGAAGTTGTGACGGTCTCCGCTGAGACAGAGGAGAGGAGAAGCTACTAGCCCTCTCTCGCTGTCACTTCTAGTCGCGTTGCTCTCCTCCCCAGTAATGTTAAATTTAGCACCGAAAAAAACATAATAGTGGTAATTTAAATAGCGGTTCATGGGATTTATTAACCCTCAGGGGTCCCTCTGTCCTTTTTTGGACATTTTCTTCACTTTTCTTTTTTGATTTGCTGATCATTTTGGCTGTGTTACAGCTGAAGGTATGGATTTCTGCAAGAAAGTGTCTTTTTTGACATATTTTTAAAATCTAATGTCAGTTACTGTTACAGGTCTATTATACACTGGTAACACATTTTGTACCCTCTGGGGTTCCTCGCGTCCAAAAAAGGACACACAAAGAAAATGCTATAAAATCATCATATATCAATATTTTTTTCTGCTTTTTTTTGCATACATCTCTTAAACCACTTCAGTTCTGCTCAAACCTACCAAATGTTTATTAGTTTTCAGGATTTTAACCCTCTTGTTTTATTAAAAAAAACAACACAGAATATGAGATATTTCCCACATAATACATGATGGAGGGATGAGACATTGTTTTATATCAGAGTCTTTTATATCAAGACATTTCTCAAAACCAGAATATGATCAGGGTGACTTTTGAACACTGGAAATAAATCATGTGCTCATCCCGGCAGTAGCCCCCGTGGCACTCAAAATTTCCCTGGAATTTTCTAGTTATTATTATTCTCTAAAAGCTCAGATAAACATCCATTTGACCAGGTCTTTGCTCTATCAGCAGAGAAGTGATGAGATAAAAAAATCTGAATCTTTGATCCTGTCGTTTCCTCATGATCAGGTTTGTGTCAGTGGGTTGAGAACACTGATGTCTTCAGATGTCTTCAGGCTGGTGTTTAACTGCTGCTGCTGGTAGCAACCTAATCTAATCTTAGACCAGAATCAGTTCATGCCCATGAGCATCGACTCGCTTCGTACAAGAGCTGCTGATAGACTGAAGTCTGGAGAGGAGGAGAATAACAAGGAAATGAAGATGTGGAGAAGAAAGTGAGAAAAAAACGTACTCTCACTATCGCAAGAAAACAATCGAATGCATTCCACCTCGGAGACGATTTTTCTCTTTGAAAGAAGCTTCAGTTCAGAGCAGTCAGACAGTTGAACTCTGGACGGCACTTTCACTGTATTTACACAAGTCAGTTCTGCTTCTGCAGCATCAGAAATAAAGTAAATAAACGCTCGGTCAGAGTTCTCCCACTGCCTGAACCTGATCATCGCAGATCGCAAGAGTTTTATTGCCACTTTTCAAAACACCGCACAGTTAACATCCTTTAAAAGCTGAGAGCTTCTTTCCCACATTGTTCGTGCACAGCGAACGTATCACAAACAAAGCTGCATTAGTTTAGAGACGCGGGGGGGGGGGGGCGAGGAAAGCTCAGGTATGGCGCCGCAGATATTTCAGTTTTTGTTAGTGTTCCTTTCTTTTTATTTATTTTTTAGCTCAAGGTCGATCTGCCCCCACGAACAGACACGGCGACCTCACGGGAACCTTATCCTCCAACAGAAGAGCTGTGTTGAAAAGAGCTTTAAACAAACTGTCTGCAGAGTTTGAAATGATCAACCTCAGACTGAGACATGAAAGAAAGCTGCGTCTCAGCTCGGATCCAATCCGTTTCATTACAAGGACAGCAGTACGGGGGGGTTTAAAGGGGCTGGGGGAGCTGTTTTATCACAGTTCTTATAAAGGAGACAGCTCATGGGGGGGGGGGTCATAGGAAGAAAACAACAACAACAAACAAAACAAAAAGAACATCAAATCAAAACAAAGACCTTCCACAACAATCAGACGTTTACAAACAACCTGGGACATGGTTCCACGCTCAGACTGAGGCTGAGAGGACACCGGAGCAGATGCACACATCTGTATATCAGGTGTGGTGTTACAGCGCAGCGGGTCATTATAACAACACCTGCTGAAGTCACCAGCCGACACAGCTTTCCTACGCATCACTGGTTATGTAATGTCTCCAATATTCAGTCAGGACTCCTCCCACCTCCTGGTAATCATGGTATGACTCTTGTTTACATCTCGACCACACGATGTCAAAGGGATTTGAGTATCAGGTTTTAGTTATTTGGATTGGTTTGGTTTTTCTGTTTTGTATTTTATATGTTATTATTAATTGATTTGTTTGTTTGTTTGTTGCTCATTTTTTGATTCACATTTTATCTCAGATTCATTAGTTTTAGTCACAGTTGAGTCTCACAGAAGGTTCGGATGGAAAAGACCAATAAGCCATCACATAATGGATCATGACACAATAAGAAATGAAAGCAGATTTACAACAAAACAGAAATATATAATAATAATATTGATATTTGATTGAAACTATATTTCAGGTCATACTTTGCTTAGATTAAATTTGATAAACGACCAAAAAGATTTGAGGAGAATCAGAGGACGAAGGTTTGTGGAGGAAGAATGAAACAGTGAAGTGGCTTTGGATTCAGAAAGAAGAGCAACTGTATTAAAAAGACAAGGATAAACATGAAAACACACACACACAAAGCAAACATCTGCCTCGGTGGTTAAGGTAAATTTCTGGCAGGATTTTAGTTTTAGCTGTTACTAGGCAACAGCTTCTCGCACTTGTTGTAATGTAATATTCGTCCGCCGGTCGACGAAGGAGGTGTGCAGAATAATTTTAGGCCTGAAGGTGCAAATAGTTCAGAAGTGTGTCTCCACTCCGTCACACACCCTCCCTCGGTTACAGCCGGCTGCTTTGTGTTCTCTGTTGGAGAGAAATTATCTCAAGGCTTCTTTCAAACAGACCAAACTCTTAAATACAGATTATTAGACCCAACACTTCCACATCGATCTTTTTTAGTCCTGAATTGTGGCTGAAAATGTTTTGAAGCGACGGGAATAAGAAGAACGACGGTAGATGATAAAATATGTAAATGAAAATAAAAACAGAAACTAAATAACTAGGTTTTCAGCTGTATCCAGGTGAAACCAGATGTGTGGATGCGCATCGTCAGAGGTGGAGCTGATCTGCAGGTTGTAGTGGGAGCGTGGTGAAGCAGAGAGGATTGTGGGATAAGAGCTGTGTGTTGTCGTGTCTTTCAGATCGAAGCCTGCAGCAAAGAGGCCGAGAAGATCGACTCCCTCATCAACTACGCCAGCCCCACCCTCTTCTCCCAGGTCCCCCTCTCCGCCTTCCTCACCTCCGAGATCAAGACCTCCTCCATCCACTCCTCCGCAGGGGGCGCTCCGGCCTCACTCCTCCCCCCCGGCTTGTGCCTTCTCCTCGGGTTGCTGGTCGCTGGCGCCCCCGTCCTCCTCCAGCTATAAGTGCCTATTACCCCCCCGACCACCACCCCCCCCACCACCCCCCACCCCACCCCCCACCAACTGTTGAGTGTTCCCAAAGTATCCCCCCCTCCACCCCCCTCCCTTGGATGTCAGGTGTGTCTTGAGGTGAGTGTTTGGGCGGCGGCAGAGCAGGACGAGGCGGCGGCGCCGTCTTTCGACAATCATTCCAATGAACTTACCTGCGTGTCAAACAATCAAGGCGGTGGAAGAGCTATTATCACCTGTAGCAGCAGGTGAACAGTGTTATTCAGTGGAAGAGTGACTCGCTGGGTTTCCTTCCAGTGACGTGTGCGTGTGTGTGCGTGTGTGTGTGTGTGTGTGCATGTGTGTGTCCCAGCAGCTCCTCAGAAAGCTGTTAAAGTGTGGACGGAAATTTCATGACTCACTGCTTGTTCTGAGGCTGTGTGTGTGTGTGTGTGTGTGTGTGCGCGTGTGTGTGTCCAGTTGGATTTCGGAGACAGCAGGATGAAACATCCCTGTCTAGCGGCACATCTGTCCGACAAATTACCCGAAATTCCCTCGGCCACACACACACACACACACACACACACACACACACACACACACACACACACATCGTATCATGTGTTGGATGGAGTCTGATCAGCCTCTGGTAAATGATGACGCACACTCGGTACCACAGTGCATCATGTACAAACATGTGAGGTGTTTATGGACCTAGTGTTTGAACCTCTAACCTCAGCAGTGTTAGTGCCATGCTCATGGACTGAGCCAGCTCAGATCAAACTAATCCGGCCTCTGACGTCAGGTGTCACGACTGAGCAGGTCCAAAAGTTCAGATGTTGACGGAGCCCGGTTTCTGTTCTGACGCGGATCAGAACCGAAATCCAGGATCCAGGTCGGTTTTACCTGATGACCAAAACAGACCCGATAACACTTTACCTGACGTGGTGTTCATTAATATATCATTATATATTATCCAGAGTGCGAGAACGTGATGCATCATTCTCACTGTGCCGAAGAGTAAACAGATAAAACAGTAAAATCAGCAGCATGACAAAGAAACGACTATATGTTCATTTTTAGTTCTTTTATATAATTATTGTTTTTTAATCTTCAGGCGTCTAAAACCGATTTGAATGAAACAACCTGAGACGTTTGTTTGCGTAAGTTTGATTAAACTGCTCTCACATCATAGAGATGATCGACCTGTCACGAGGGTCCTTGATTGATGTAGATTTACTTTGCTTGTCCCAGGAAAGTTCAGAACCCAAAGGTTTTGAGTTTACAACATTTTAAATCAACACATTTGAGAAGCTGAAGCTCGAGGACGTTAAACAATAATGTCAGAACATCAAATCCAGATTTGTAGAAGAAAGATTGGTGTTCAGCGGCTGCTTCTCAGATTTCAGAGCATCCTTGAATGCATCAGTAGATTTAGCCCCTGCTTGTAACCACATGGTAATTTAACTTTAAGACACAGACCGTCCGTTGCAATGTGTTCTTCCGTCTCAACTTCTTTTTCTTCAACTCTCCGTTGATTTCATATTGAAGTGAGATGAAGTGAAACAAGTGGAAACAGGAAACAGTTTGACTTCTGACTGAATGCTTTGGTGCTTAGGCTGCACGTCCTTAAAGGAGGATCTTCAACAGACACATGAAACAGAAAAGGATGGTCACAGACAGAAATCCTGACTTTTAGTCACCAGTGTTGGCTCCTACAATTCCCATAATGCAACTTGATATGATCTGTTAGACGTTAGACTCCGTGCTTGGTAAATGGCAAACCAGGAAAATAATTCCTGGAGAAAATGCGTTTAAGGGAAATCTGTAAATTGTAGTGTTTCCCAATAGTCAGCACATGTCTCTGCCTGGGGCTCCACACGGTCTGACTGACCTCAGGTTATACAGCAGACTGTGGATTAGAAATGAGCCTGACTTCACTTCACCTTGTTTACACCCATTAAATCATCATTAGGCTTTTTTCTAAAGGCTTCTTCAGAGCCACAGAAGACATAATACAGCTGCCCCTTTAATGGGCTAGAACATGCCAAATGTGGCGGTACGGTCCTTTAAAATCAGCATATTTGTTCATATATTCTCTATTTGTTAACACAGGACTATAATCTGCAGCACAGGTGTGTTAGGGAAACTTTGCACTGGAGCGTAGTGAGCGCCACGTCTGGTAAAGTGCCGTCAGGACGTTTCCCAGCAGCAGGTGAACGTCTATTCTCATATAAAGCAGCCTGGATCATCACTCCCTTTGTGTGAGGCCAGTAGCCATGAACAGTATTAAAAGGGACGCTTCCTCTCTGTATATATGAACTAGAAGCCATTTAATAACTAAAGGACAATCAGCTAGTCGCTACCCACAATCCCCTTTGGGTAGAGAAGATTTTCCACAGTATGCCTTGCATATAGTGTCTTATATGAAGTAATAATAAAAATGCAATAACTTTATATTTGTTAAGAAATGTCTCTATATTTGATATGTATCTGATAATGGATTGAGATAATAATAACCTATGTGCCATGTTTTTTTTTAAACAAATAGTTGCTTTTCTTTATTGCATGATGACAATTATGAAGTGTTTTTACTCCAGAATGTACAACAGTGTGTGTTTGTCCCGTGTGTGTGTGTCTGTCTCTCTGCCTGTACAGCACGTGTCCCTTTGTCTAACAGTATTACTGTGCTAGGCAGCTCTGTAGCAGGGAACCCTCCCCACGGCTCCTCCATCTATTACCTGTATTATTATGATTATTATTATGATTATTATTATAAATATGATTATTGTTATGTTCGTGTTTTCTGGAGCCGATAAGGATTTGGTTACTTTTTTTACGTTTTCAGTGTTTGATTTGATTTCTTGTCACATTGGGGGGGAAAGTAAAGATGAAAGAGTTTCACACATTCAAACTGAAGTCGTGAAGATTATTTTCTGCTTTTGATGAATTATTTCTCAGCTGAAAGAACATTTTGGGGAGCAGACATATTGCTGCCTTTGTTAGAGTGAGACAAGAAGATCGATATCTAAATGCAGCGCAGGTGTCAGGACATGGTTAGCTTAGCTTAGCCTAAACACTGGAAGCAGGGGGAAGCAGCCCCAGGAGGAAAAGGGGCCCCTGATGGGCCCTCATATTGGCCTGATGGTGTGTACTGTAGGTAGCGTTGCATTTAGTTACATTTTTTGAGTCTAGCAATATTCTGCATGTGAGACGTTCAGGGGACATTATCTGACAAACAAAGGAAAACTTAAAAACAATGTTTATGTTAGCAAAGTTAAATTTCCCCAGTTGCAAAGCAGAGCTACATTCAGCCACTACTGTTACTCTGAGCTAGCAGTTAGCTTCCAGTCACGGGAGATGTGAATCCTGGATGTGAGGCCACAAGATAATCTAGTTAGCATGTGATATGCTAACGGCTCCCGCGTGCAGCGACCCAGGTCCAGTTTCCTTTGCCAGAGAGAAGCAGGTCTGAGCTGTAAATGTGCTCATCATGAAGTCTTAATAAATACATTGATTATGTTGGTACAAAGTGATCAGTTCTCGACCCATGAGCCAGTCGTCTGTGCTGAGTCCATGGACCGGCCACATTTACGCAACCGTCTTCTACATATCTCCCTCTCAGAGAGGAAGTCGAACCGTTCCTACATCATGATCACTTTTATGTCAGTGTTTTACAGTGAACTCGTCGGCCCTCTGGAGGCTGAGGAGGAGTATTTTTAGCAGGAAGCAGACTTCTCCTATCTTTGCGTATGATGTAAATGTGGTGTAACGGAGTGAAATGGAAGCAGTCGACCCGTCCTGAGCGTGTAAACCTTCAGACAGACGGGAGCACTTTCTGGACTCTTCTCACTCTGGTCCCATGATCTTCTTCTTACCAAACTGCGTATGGTTTAAATGGCTCGTTCTGTGTGTTTGACTCTGTAAAAGTGCCATAAACTTTAAGAAAAAGAAGAATTGGAAAAAATAAAGTCAACATGATGCATATTTCATGAAGTATAAAAAAAAAAGCAATTCCACGATCAACATTGTGTTTTCGCCTGTGGAGAGACACAATCTCAGCTCAGCCTCAACACTGAACACCACCAAATAGAAAAATGGGCTTTTATTTAGTAATCACATTCATCGTTAAAGCCTCAGATACAAAAACAATCAATACCCAGTACCTGTGTGAAGTTAATGTACTGGCAGACTTGCCTGAAGCCTGGAGAGACGAACACAAAGACCTGATCTGAAGCATCGTTTGTTACAGAAGTTCCCAAAACTCACGGCTCAAAACTTCTCAAAATATTATATAAATATATATATGTGGCGTGAGCTTGGGGGACTGAGACATTCATCTTTAATCCATCAAGATACAAATACAACCCAGAGTCATGTTCTCTCTCACACACCTTCTGAGATGAGCACCTGATGTGAATGATCAATGATGAAACCGGTCGGCTGTAAATCTACTTCCTGCTGCACACTGCTACAAGCTTTGTGTCAGTTAGATAACCAGGATGACAAAGAGGCAAGCAAACAATGTGGAAGGATTACATGATCTCTGAAGTGTCTGGTCCTAAATGAAAGATGAATTTTACATCACACTTTCATTTTTGAGATGATTTTGTAGAAGCACCAGGAGACAGGCAGCTTGATAATAGGATGCTGGCACAAGTACAGGTCAGTCATATACAATGTGGGATCTATAATTATATGTAATTACAGCCCACGACTGCATGTTTTTATTCAAATTAAACATTTAAAACCAACAGTTAAATTTATCTTCAAATTTAGAGTTCAAATGATTTTCTTTCCTTCCTAAGGTGAGATGAGAAGATCAATATCACTAATACCGGTGCATTAATATGGAGCTAAAGCCGACAAGCAATAAACTCAGTGTAGTTAAAAGACTGGAAGTCACGAACCAAGCCAACACTGCAGTTCCTCTAACGACCACTAGAGTCTGGCTCCAACAGTGAGTCAGTCCCCATAGACTCCCATGTTAAAATGTCCAACTTTACAGCAGATTACAAAGTTATGAATCGGTTTAATGTAGCTGCTACATCGTCTGCTCAGTGTCTGCAGCTCTCTAATCCAACGTCAAGTCTGAAATCCAAAGTTTGGAAGAGATTTGGATTTTACAAGAAGAACAGAATAATGGATAAAACCGTTGTAACATGTAAGGAGTGTGAAACAGAAAGCACATTCAAGACTTCTTTCAACCAAAACTTAGCCACAGCGCGGCTACAGCCAGACATGATAAATACATTGGAGCCCCGGTACAAGTCGACAGCATTTCACCGACAAATGCGTGGCAGAGCTGTATAGTAAAGTAAAGGATGATGTCAAAGACCAGCTGTTAAATGCAGAGCGAGTGGCATTAACCACCGATGCCTGGACGCCGTGTGCAACATTACTCATAAAGAACCGGCCCTGCTGACTGATCATGCCAGAAATATGATTGCAGGGTGGAGGCACAGATGATGCCACACCTCTGTTGCTTTGCTCACACATTAAACTTGGCCTCTCAGAAAGCCTTTCACGTGGACACTGCTGCAGCTGCTGGGAAGAGCGAACATAAGGGGAGCGGAAATCCTAAGGGAGAAACAGCAGCAAGTGACTTTGCCTTCCTACAAGTTCGTTCAAGATGTGTCAACCCGGTGGAACAGCTCCCATGACATGCTACGCTTCTTAGAGCAGCAGCCTGCAGTGTCTTTGCCACACTCGTGTCAAGGGAGCTCAGAAAAGGAGAGGAGGTGAACACTCTTAATGAGAAAGACATCTGCAGTGTTGAAGACGTAGTCAGGTTCATGGCACCTGTCAGAGTTGTGACTAAACTATCCTTTGTGAGGATGAGATGCCCATAATATCAGTGATTGCCCCACTCAGAGCAAAACTTCAAAAAGCACTTTGAGGCAGCAGATGGAGACACGGCAACAGTGACTCACGATGACTTTGAGAAGCGGTACACACTTCCCTCACTTTGCTGAGAGGATATTGGTAAGTATTTCAGCTGAAGCTGCAGCCCTGCTTAGCAAGGTAAGCCAAACAAACACAACCTTTCATCCACTAAACACAAAATAAATGATTATAGTGCATTCTAACAGCTGCTCCTGAACACATTGCAATCATTAGCTGTATTCTACTGCACGTGGTTTACTGTTTGCTGCACGTCTTTACATTTGTCTGTTTGTTAATCATAGGTGTGATTTGTTTTTACATGGATTTTAACAGGAAGCAGAGCATACAGACACCCAGGGACATGCAGTTGTAAGGGATTCAGTGCAGAGAGGCCCTGCTAGTAGAGATGCAGACAACAGTACAGTCGCTCCTCAGATCCAGGATAAGCCAAAAGATTTAGATAGTACGGTGAAAGAACAACCAGTAACATACAGCAATTGCTTTGTATTTCAGATGATGACCCTCTGCGCAAAAAGTAAAAAAGTTTGGAGAAAACTTTGAAGTGAGATCTTGAAGGGAAAAGGCCAGTGAGGAAGTCACGAGGCACAGAACAGAATCCTTTGCCCCCGACTGAAAACCCACTACCACGGTGGAAAGCACAGGTGGACCTACCACCCCTGTGGTCCTCTGCATAGCAGCCACCAGTGTGGCCTCACAACGAGTTTTCAGCACTGCAGGAGATATTGTTTCAGCACAACGCGGTGAACTCCCACATGATCATGTCGATCAACTGATTCGCCTCAAGAAAAACCTTGACAAGCACAAGCACACCTGAACTTCTTCACTGTACGAATGGTATAGACAGATTAAGATTTATGTACATGCGTGTTTGGTGTGAGTGCACCGAGCAACAGGAATGAATATTGTCTCAAAGAAGAGTGAAAACTAAGAGAAAAATGAGCTAGAAGATAGTTCTTGTTTTCAGTTTGCACATCGCACAACAACACTTTAAAAGAGTGAAATCTGTAAATGAGTTCCAACAGGTTTCCACTTTGTTCTATTCTGTTTTCAGAAAATTTTGCACTTACTGTGACTGTTGCCTTAACTCTCTTGTGTTGGCTCAAGCACTCATGACATTACAAAATGAGACGAGATGTCTTTTGAAATTGCGTTATTATAATTTTCTACCTCAGTGGCATGCTCGCTTATCTGAGCCTACACAGAACTCTCTCCAAATGTTTTATTTCTTTCACCTTCTTTACTAGTTTCTTTGGCTCTAATTTGTGCCAGTAGTGAAGATTGAATATTAGGTTTGTTTTCATTGTCAGAGAAGCTTTGCAAAGTTCTCAAAGTGCAATGTGTTCGGTAATAAACAGTGTCATGGTTCTGAACTGATAGCTGTCAAAAGTAACAAAAATACTTGGTCTTTTTTAAAATATACCTATTTGAAGGTAAGCAATGCCACATTTGTAGAACTGACTTATGTTAATTTATAATGTAAAATGAATGTCTACTTTAAACAAAGACCTGTATCAGATTCCATTATATCGCATCGAATCGTCCCTGAATCGTATCGTACCACATGTATCTGGAGTCGTGTCAGATCGTCTTGTATTGGAGAGATGCTGCTCTGATTGAACAAGCTAAGCTAAGCTAGGCTAACCGCAGCCTGACTCCAGAGACCTGCACGACGAAGCAGGAACTTCAGGTTTAACTCTTGGTTTTTAGGGTTCGTTTCTCACCAGGGTAAATCACCATGGCAACTCATGCTCATCTCCTCACCTGCTCCGGAGCAGGTTACGTTGGGGATAACAGATTGTATGAACGCACCACCCACTGACCTTCTCTTCAGGGTGTGCAGAGACCAGTGAAATCTCCTTTTGTCTTTCCCCGACGACTTTTTTCACCCTCATTCCTGCGGAGGTCCAGCCCTCCTGCACAGGCCCCCCCCCCAACATCTTCTTCATTACGCTTTCTCTGTCTCCTGCAGTGATGTCAAAAAAGCCATTTCACTGTGTTTGTTCACTGACATCATTCGTTAACTGAGACTATTTTTATTTTCATTTGTTCGCAGGTCTGTTTGACACTGTGGAGGCTGCAGCTGGAGAAGAGCACGCCATAGGAATAAACCTCAGCAGCACATTAATTTTACAGAACACACAGAGGTAATTACAGACAGATCTACTTGCGCCTTAATGAGGGAACTTTGATATTATAAACCTATTAATTTACACAGTCACACAGCTGGCTCCTTCCTGCGTTTGGCTGGATTATGAGTTTAACTTCTTCATGCTATCTAATATTATAGTTTGCTGATTATATATAATAGTTTGACACCAGTGTCCACCTTTAATCTCTCATTCTCAGCATGAAATTAAAAACTAAATGAAATGTTAGTGTGGTGCTCAGTAGACTGGGGGTGAAGATCAGATCACTAATAATAACAGTAAGACGTCTGAGACGACCGACACCTGTTCTCATTAAAGCTGAGATGTTTTTGACATTTAATGTCAGATTAAATTAAATTGTCATATTTCCAATATTTTCTCATCCAAATATTTAATTCTAATGATGTCAGGATCTAATTATATTTTGGCTTTTGACTCTTTGGCTGCAGATTCAGGTTTTACTGGCATCACATATTGATGAAGAATATGTGTAAAGTGAGTGAGTGAGAGCACAAGATAAAGAAATACAATTATTGGAAATAATAAATAGCACTAATACTAACCACGGCTGAGGCTGACGGCAGCATCATTAGTTCTCTGATTTAAATCCTTTGCTTGTCAAGTTTTGCAGATTACAAAAAAAACTATTCAACCTATTCATATTCTGTACGTCAACACACTGTCTGGCTGTAGTTTGAGAGAACACGCTGCATTACTGCAGAACAAAGATACTGTGAACTTTCTTCAGGTGAATATTAGAGGAAGATTTAGACGAGCCGCCGGCAGTTGTCCTGGAGTTTAGTCCGAGCAGGTTGAGGTGAACAGGATCCTGCTGAGCGACTTCCTTTTGGAGGTCTTACAGGTTCAAGAGGCTCCAGGGTCCAGACCCAGGACACAGTGGAGAGGGGGGGGGGGGGGGGCTCAGGATCCCTCAGGAGGAGCTGGGAAGCGTTGCTGGGTGGACAAACGTCTGGACTGCTTTGATTGACCTGCTGCCACGGCAACCCTCAGAAAAGTGGAAGGAAATGGATGGAAACACTTTTCACTTCCATCGTGGTTTAAATCACACCTGCAGGTTGTTTCTCTTCGGTCTGAACCGCAGCTGAAAACCATGAACTCAGACGAAGCTTCTTTACTGGACAGAATTTTAATTCATTCATATCAACCATGACTCACACAGGAAGTTCAAAAACCAACAGAGTCACAAGTTTGGCTCCTTTGTGGGTCCAAAAGATGAAAGTGTGAAATGTTTCCCAGAAGAGTTTGGCTTCACCGAGACGGGACGTGTGCAAACAGAGCACAGTCCATGTCGACAGTGTTTGTTGAGGGTGAAGTCCGGCAGCAACACTGACTCTGAAAATCCAGGTTCAAAGTTCAGATTCAGATCCATGCAGATGTTACCACATTCTGTTTTGATTGTGTAGAGAAAATTTAAACAGTAAAAAATAAGAGGGAGATAAATAATGATGAAGTAAACAACAACAGATACCGGGTAAATGTAAACAGCAGCGAAGCCTTTTACCCTCGTGTTCCTCAGAGTTGAACTGTTTCATATCTGGTGACAGCTTCATTGAGTCTGCTCCTCCTGTCTCATTTGATCAGCCGCTGTGAAATGATCAATAACGTGATCGACTGCTTATCTTGGTCCTGTCACATCTGTCCGGTGCAGAGGAGTGTGTGGCCTTCAGGGCTGACAAGAGCCTCTTAGTTATTTTTATTAACGTTTTTGAAGAGACATGCAAATTGATTTTTAACTTGACTGTTCTCACTGGGACTACACTCAAAAGCTGCACTGAAATAAAAATAATTATAATGAGAGCTTAATAATTAAACCCTTTACAAGAAGGCTGCGACTAAATATGGCCGAGTGCCAAGGTGTACTTCATTCTGCGCTTGAAAAATAAACGTTATTTGAGTTTAAAATCCAGTTTTTAGCACTTCATGCAAAGATGACTTTTTTAATATTTCAGGGCTCTGCTGCTTCAGGTCTGAGTCTCAGTGACAGGAGGTCTAACGAGGCAGCCCCGTCCTCCAGCTGCTCCTGGAGGACCCTGGCGTGGTATCGTTCCTCTGTGGTGAGTACGTGTCAGAGTCCTGTAGATGATCTCCCAGTTCCCCTGACAGTCCCAGGCCAGATTATGAATATAATAATAAAAATACCTCCAAAGCACCAGACAGCACATTCAGCTCAGCAGCCTCATCAACTCCCTCCCTCAGAGACTGATCACATAACAACAAATGAATCCTGAAACAAATCAGTAATGAAACTAGAAACAGATCTAATGAGCTTTGATTTATTTGATATTTAATACCTGATGAAACCAGAGACTAAATCTCTCTGACTTCTCTGTCATCCTCACTCCTGAAAAAGAGAAGTTACTTAAATCAGCTATGTACAAGTGTTTGCTATTGCTACATAGCTAACGTTAGCATTAGCAGTTATTTATTCACCGGGAGGTGGAAGTTATTCGTTTTCTATGTGAGCCAGCGTCTCTTGGCGGCGAGCAGTGGTGTGCAGGCAACTTTACGGCAATGAGGTATGACGTGGTTAAACGGCAACCAATCAGAATGTAGAGGTGCTCCGCTCTGGAAAAGATGAGTCTGTAACATTAGCGCTGATTAATTAACACGGGTGTCATGACTGATCATAAGAACAAACAGGACGTGGCTGTTTACTGACATGTCTTATAAGAATGATGCTAAATAAAGTTTAAATAAAGTTTAAATAAAGACCAAGCGTTCTGAACAAATACATCAGCTGTGTGTTTCATCTACGTCAGAGGGCTCATGAACTTCAACTTTTTGTTTTCTTTGTGTTCGCTAAGAGATGTTTGACTCCACAAACATCCAGGTGGTGTAGTTGGTTTTAGTTTTTAGTTTTTATTATTTCAGTGCACATCATAACACCTACTCCTCGGCCAATGACATAACTGTTGGTTATATAACCACACCCTTCAGCCATACTTAGTTTTAATGAGAAATAAATCAGCCAGAGTCTGTTGAGGTTAGAAGATGTATGTTGTTTATACTGTACAGAGACATGATGAAGCTGTTTTGTATTATGTGACATTTGGACCTAAAAGCGTTAAGGCTAAAAATATAAATATTTGAATAAGTCATAAAATCAGGTAGCGATTGCAGTGATATAAATGTATTCAGTTCCACTCTGCCACATCCCAGACACATGCCTGAGGAAAAGTTCAGAAAAGAGATCTAAAAAAGTTTCATTTATTTCTGCTGGACAACCATGAAATCTGAGAGAAACAGAAATGAGACTAGAGCTTATTTCCACTGTCTCTCAGTTTTTTCTCCAGGAGAAAATAACTCAAATAAGTCTCCTTAAGAACTAGCCATATACTGCAAATCACTAAATTATATGGAAAAAAGCAGCAACAAAACTACTCAATATAATTGATAGCTTTCAAATATTAGAAGAGTCATCTTAGATATGTCATTTATTTTCATTATTTGTTTTGGGGTTTTTTAGGTTTATTTTTCTTCCTTATTGTTAATTTGTTAACTAGCAGTATATTGTTCTACAATTTCTACTTAAATTAAAAAAATAACAGTGACACTATAACTACCGGGAAGTTGTACGTAGAAGAGCCTTGTTTAGCCTACATGTAAACTGTGTTTTTGTATGTTTCTTCTACGTGTTTTCCGTATGTTCAATTAAAGAAGAAGAAGAAGAAGTAGAAGTAGAAGTAGTAGTAGTAGTAGAAGTAGAAGTAGTAGAAGTAGTAGTAGAAGTAGTAGTAGTAGTAGTAGTCGGCGGCAGTGATTGTTTGTGTCTCCGCCCACATCACATGGCCTTAGTTGCTGTTGTTGTTCGAAATAAACGCACTGAGGAAACGTAACGTAACTCCTGATTATTTGGGTTCGTTTTCCCGCTGTTTCCTGGACGTAACTTCACGTAGGAAGAACAGTGGGAGCAGCAGCGGGAGGAGAGGAGGAGAGGAGGAGAGAAACGCCACCGGAGCTCCCCTGAAGAAGGTAAGCTACATCCGGTTTAATACTGTCAACACTTAGAGGAGAAGTTTTAGTCACATATGGTCTGCATATATGGCAAACAGGGAAATTAGCAAGCCTCAAGACCGGAACATATGCGGCTATGAGCTAACGTTAGCTAACTGTTAGCAGCAAGAGCTAATCAGGGGAGAATCACCCTATGTTGTAGCTGTAGCTTAAAGCTGAGCCCGTTACACCCTCTGAAAGACGGAGGACGCCCGCGATCTGTGCCAAAAATACTGTCTTTCTTCTAGCTAGAGTGAAAATACTGTTATCATTTCAAACTAGACGATCTAATGAATCCATTGGTACAAAACATGCATCGCTAGGTTGTTGACATGTGGGCTAAATAATGCTCCAAAGTTAGGCTAAATTTTGGCGAGGGGAAAACCTAGCATAGCTATTTTCAAGTGGGTCTCCTGACATCTCATCACAAGATGTGTGAATGAAAAATGTGCAAGTTTATTACTATTACCTATTTCTCTGTTTGCACATTATGTAAATATCTCTGTAAATATCTCTACAAATGTAACTACTTAAAATGTGCATATGTAGCGTGGTGCAGAGTGAAGCTGCCCTCCACTACACATTTAATATGAAAGTCTTTTATTTTGTTCTGCAAAGAGCAAACATATGTACTTTATCATCACCGTTCACCACACACACAGTAACTTCACACTCAGGTGTGTGTTCTCGTTCTCTGAACGTGTTCACGCGAGACTTCCCTTGTCCCTGAACACACAGTGTAGCGAACGCGCTAGTGCTGCTGATGGTCGGAGTTAGACACTGCATACTGCTAGATAACACTACATTTTTCAAACAATAAACCAACCTTTCCTTATCATAAAACACACAGACAATTTTCACCACACTCTGAACATGAGCTGTACTAAATAGAAATTATGTTAAACATGTAAATAGTAATAATCATGTAGGTATATCAACCCACTGATGGCTCTGTATGCCACACAGACTTTCTTATTAATGGTTGATTTGTTATTTATCTACTCTATTGTTATACTTGTTTTTCTCTTCTACCTCGTTTTCCTCTACTGCAGGAAGAAGTGAATTTGCCCAGTGTGGGATCAATAAAGATTTGTCTTATCTTATCTTATCTTATCTTATCTTATCTTGTCTTGTCTTATCTTAAACAGTCCTGGAGTTACATGAAGGTATGACTGGAAGGCTGAGACTCCTGTGGATCCAATGAGCCTCATGTGTACTCATCTTACCATAGGAGCTATTTCATTGTAGTGAGACCATTTAGACCGTCATGAGACAAGGAAATGATAAAATTAACTAAGATTGTTTTTTACAGAATGAGGACCCAGCAAGAAATTATAAAACAGACATACTCAGAGTGTACAAGCTATCAGAGAAGAACCAGACCCCGGCTCACCCAAAGATGACAAAGGCGGTAACTGAACCATTGTTATTTTGCTGCATAGTTCCTTTTTCTTTTCTTTTAATTATATTCTTAAATTACATTCATGATGGCTTTAAAAAGGTTTTAAACACTCTTCAATTTAAGCTGTTGAAAGCTCTACAACTCCAAGATGGAAAGTTAAAGTGAGTGCAGTGCAAAGACTGGACATTGACTGTTTCCCTGGTAAAAATTTAATAAATAGTTTCCATTGGGAACGGTGACGTTTGTGTACGTAAGAATTGTTTTGTAATTTGTGTTTTCTTTTATTTTTGCAGCTTACATCATGTGCTGTGGTACAGTGGATGGATCACGTGACTCACTATCACAGGGTGAGGAGCCCCAGAGAGAGATCATCCGTTTCACCTGGACCTCACGTTCTATTAGTGAGTTATATAATAGGTCTGTCGCACTACAGTGACTCCCTGTCGCCCCTTGAGGTACAAAGTGGTATGACAAGACAAGACAGACTGTGCAGGACAGCTAGCCCCTGTTATAAAATGTACCTTTTAAGGCATTAGTTTTATTGTGGTGTCTTGTCTTAACCTTAGCGTTGAAATACAAAAATCAATCTCTCGTTCTCGCTCGCTCACTCGTTCGATGAGTAGATGTGCCTGTGGAGAAACCTGAAGGTAGTGGACAGGCGGTTCTTGTGCGTACTATGAAATATAGTCCTGCCGACGCCACTGATCTGCAGCCACTTATTTGTGAAGAGATCACCATTGTCAAAATTGTTGTGAAGCTTATCGCCCCATTACCATTCTGTTGAAAATAAATGCAGTTGATTAAGAGTTGCTGTATACTGGGTAAGCTTTAAATAAAGGGCTGATTTGTTTTAGCATTTGTAAGTGTCCTTGATTTTTATTTATAATTCGTTTATATTTATTAGGGGAACCTGGATGAAACTAATGCAGTATAATGGAACAGGCCTGCAGTTAATCCTCCTTCATGAGGATTATAATCAAAATAAAGAAGTGTTGGTTGATTTTAATGGTCATTGTGGAGGCTGTAAATGTAATTGTGGTAATGTTTAATATTTTGTCAAACCCAATTCCTATAAATGAATGAACTATGAAAACATATTAGGAACACCTCTCAGTATAGGGTTAGTTTATATAAGTGTTGTGTATATATATAGTAGCTCTAGTATTGGTCAGTTTCATTTACAAAGGAGAATAAAAGGAGCCATTAAAGCACTGAATGGAGTTGGGCAGAGTGTCTCCCTCGAGTCTCAAGTCGTCGTGTCTCACCTATTTTTCCAAGTGACTTTTCGGAGAAAGATCATATTTCATCATTTCATCTCTCCTTCTCCCTCTTCATTTCCCGCCCCACGCTGCCTTCTCTTTCCTCCTCTCTCACCCTCTCATCTCTCCATCCTCCCCTCCATCCTGCCTGCCCTGCCCCCGGATGGCGAAGGATGCGCTGGCAACAGATGGTGTCCAGGAGGCGGGAACGGCCCCTGACAGGACAGATGGGGGACGCTGGTCCCATTAACTCTCACGTAAGGGCAGATCGCCGCCTCGCCCAGCCCCCCTGCGTGGATGGTGTGCACACAGGTGGGTGGAGGGGAGAGGATGTTGGGAAGAAAGGATGATAGGAAAAAATAAAAGCAAAAAACATGCGGCAAAGACGACATGATTAATGAGGCTGCTAATAGTGGGAGGGGCTACTAGAGATGCATTGAGTCATCAGTGTTCATCAGCCTCTATAGAGGTGTTTTGCACAGCTCACAATATCCAGCATGAACACGTACATGTATGTTCACCCAATGTAAATTCAGTGTTATTCTGTATGTATGTAGCAGTTGCTCATGTTGTCTCCGTGGGTCTATGAAGCTGTGACGCTTGTCAGATCAGACAGGAGGACTCAGACTCCTGAAGCATCTGCGTCTCTTCAGGGTCGAGGTATTAAAGAGTTCAGCTCTGAGAGAAAAGCTGCGGAACCCAGACAGGGCAAGGACGAGAGCATCAAATGCACAGATCTGTTCATTCTGTGGCTGGTGTTTATGTTTACTGAATAGACAGTCATCCTCTGTCGTTGGTGTAATCAAATTCAAAACGACTTCATCAGTGAGTGGCAGGTAAAAACATTTGGGTAAAGTGGAGAAGAGAGGAGGCTCTGAGCCTCTCTTCTGATTGGCTGACTGTTTTCTGAGTGATCCAATAAAAATAAAGCAGATTTCAGGTAAAAACACTCAGAGAAACCAAATCCTGCAAGGTTTGGATGGTGGGTCCAGGTGGGCGGGGCTTGGTGACTGCTTTGTTGTGACATCACAAAGTTCCAGAAGTCCTGACGGCTGGTTTTAAGGCTCAGTTTCTGAATACAGGCTGTGTGCATTTCTCTGTGGACTGAGGCTTTGATACTTTCACAGTATTAATATAGAACCTAGAGCTGATCTATAATCACACTACACATGGACACAGACCTTTACACTGGAGGAGCTTTAAAAGTCGGGGAAGCAGAGGGAGTCATGCTCAGTCCTTTAGGGGTAAATTACATCAGGTCGTGATCCTGGAGAGTCCAGTGTGAGGTTTCTCCTCACCAGGGAGCAGTAAACTGTGTTGATCCCCCCCCAGGATCACTGGAGAGGCCCAGTTTTAATGTCAGTGTCATGCACTCACAGACTTTGGCGCCCGCTTAGTCTACGACGGTTCAGGGTTGTCCCACTGTGAAATCAGCCAAGTGCTTGAGGGCTCAGCAGCAGACTCTGAGTCCGTTACATTTTCTGTAGGTCTGCAACTCTGGAGTTCCCTTAGGGAAAAACCCACAAATCACTGTGGCAGAAAGGGACTGTTGATGTGTAGTTATTTGTCTCATCCCGTCACAAAACACTCAGCTGATCAAACTACATCCAGCCTCATACTTTACTGTGTGTAGAAATGTCTCTGTCGTGATTGTACAAAGCGTCGTCTCATTTCTCATGAGGCGCTCTGAGCTGTCAGTCCCTCCTGCTCTCACACACCTGCAGCAATAAGACTGATTAAAGTCTGTGAGGGTTCACTGCTCGGGGCCGAGGGGGACACACTGGGACAGGGTCGCACACACAGTTATCATCCATTACACACCTGGTCCTCGGCTCCGTCGTGTCCCTGTTGTTGTCGCCTTTCATCTCTGTCTGGTTCTCTCTGGGTTTCCTGGTTTCACTCAGACGGACTCTGGTAATCCTGAGTAACCATTGTCATGAAGCACATTATCAAATGTTTAATTTATCTCTGATTTCATGTTCACTCAGGATCAGCTGTTAATTACAAGCAAAATCAAGAACATGGATGAAGCACTTAATGTAAATTTGGTTAAAGTAACAGCAAATCGTTAAATGTATAGACTACATTAGAAGCAGTAGAGGCAATAGATATTATTTCCAAATGTTAAAGTAAAGCTAAGCCTATAAATATTTTTTTTTCAGTGAATGAAAAAACGTGACATAAATAACAATAAACAAATAAAACTATGAAAAGTAATATAACAACAAACAAACACTATATCAACCAGGCTTGACAACCAAAAAATAAAAAATAATATTAATAATAATTTTGTTGTTGTTTTTTTTTACCAGCCTCTACTTCAATAAACCTTTCCCATTTTTCTACATGTTTTTTAACATCATCAGTTACTTTTTTACAATATATCCTTCCACAATTAAGTGACGTTGAGTTGATTGATATTCGGGGGAATCCACATCAGCAGCTTTGAGAATAAATCTTTTCCCTCACAAAATAATCATTAATCAACTAAAAATATAACCATTTTTTATGTAATTATATGTCTTTAGTATAGAGTACATTGTTTTTGATTAGTTTATTTTTGTACTGACCTATAAAAAATCTGTACTGCTTCATTTTCTTTGTGACTTGAGTTTAAACTCAGTACTTTTGACCCTTTCTGGATCCCGTAGGAAGGATGATTTTTTTCTCCAGTGATTTGATTGGTCAGTCGTCAGTGGGCAGGTTAAGATCTGATCGTATGGTGCAGCGCAGGTTACCATGGTGATGCAAATGGGTAAAGGTGAGCTCAAAGACAGCTGGAAGACCTACTAATCTCTCTTCGTGGCACAGGGCCCCTCGCCATGCCGCTGCCAGCAGCTACATGTGTTGTGCCAGGAGATAACAGGTCCGCCTCCTCAGCCGTCCCACAGGCTGAGCACAAAGCCCATAATCACCTGTGGGCACAGGCAGAGAGACACAGAAATCCATGCAAGGAAAAGGGAAGGTGACCAGCAAGTGAAGCTAATGAAACAAGCAAAAAGTAACAACCAGTGAAAGTTAAACAAATGATCAGACCTTTTATACCGTCGCATTTTCACACAAAATCACAAATTCTACCTCCTGTGTGCCAAAAGCCGATTGGCTGTACCTCAATACAGTTGGCAAAAAACACCTGGATGAAAGTCAAGGGGCTGCAGCATTTAATAGAAGTAAAGCTGAGGTCTCCCCTAAAAACAACAAAGCAAGAAACAAATTACTTACCTGCTGCAAATTGCAGCTAATTAAGTGTTGCATGTGTTGTGTGAAAAGCCTCCTGGCCGTCACAGCAGTAGATTTAATTAAAGTGAATTCATGTCAGACTAAATGGGCGAGGGGAAAAAATCAATTATATGAGCCAAGTAATCTGAAAATGTGACATTCAGAAATTGGGAAATTATACCAAAGCCGCATTATTTATCTGCAGCTGTGTCTCAGCAGAGGTTTTATTGTCGGAGACGGTTCACAGTCTCTGACGGATGAAAGACCACGTGGTATAGAGCTGTTGACCTGGAGGTATGATCCGTTTGAGTGATGGCGAGATGATGGGAAGGTGTTGGGCTCATTTATAGAGGAAGCGTGTGACACTTATCTGAGGTGACATTGTTGAGATGCCTCTCAGCTTCTGTCTTCTGCTGCGTGCTGAAGAATAAAACTGCGGCTCTTGTTCATCTCTTGTTTCGCCTCTTCCCTCCATACATCACTGAAATGTGGCAGATATTTGCTGCTTGGCTTCTCTCCACGCTTAGAAGAAATCATTCTGTGATGATGGCAAAAAAAAAAAAGGGCTTTCAGGGTTTTAGTTTAGTTTCACTGGCACAATGATATAAGACAGATATAAGATGGAGATGAATCATAACAATGAGAAATCCAAAAGTCCCGGGGAGGATGTAGAAAAAACAGGAGATGAGATATGAGCGGGTCTGTCAGGTGGTTATGATCAAGTAAGAACGTGGCTGACAGGAAGTGAACAGTGGGTCTCAGCCATATATTAAAGGACCTTTAGGTCACAAGAGCAAAGTCCTAAAACAACAATAATAAGTGAAAACAGAAAGTGCAGCGTCAGAAGTTTCTCTGACAGAACCCTTTGATATTAGATGTAATCACAAGAAAGTATATTAAATGATGCTTAGTAGCACTTATACTTTCATGTGCACATGGAAGTAATGTTATTTATTAATATATTATAACTGTATAAACTATATTAACAACAATTAACATGTACTTACAACAACATTTACACTTTGTGGTACTAATGTGGGTGGTTTTAAAATGTACTTTGTATATACTTTTATTTTATATACTACTCTCTTTTGGATAACTATTATTGTCCATATAAAATGCTAATAATATTTAAATCTCCTTTAAAGCTGCATTCAGTGTAAAGGTCTGTGTCCATGTGTAGTGTGATTATAGATCAGGTCTAGCTTCTATATTAATACTGTGAAAGTATCAAAGCCTCAGTCCACAGAGAAATGCACACAGCCTGTATTCAGAAACTGAGCCTTAAAACCAGCCGTCAGGACTTCTGGAACTTTGTGATGTCACAACAAAGCAGTCACCAAGCCCCGCCCACCTGGACCCACCATCCAAACCTTTACAGGATTTGGTTTCTCTGAGTGTTTTTTACCTGAAATCTGCTATATTTTTATTGATCACTCAGAAAACAGTCAGCCAATCAGAAGAGAGGCTCAGAGCCTCCTCTCTTCTGATTGGCTCACTGACCTGTTGTTACTAGAGCTCCAGAGAGAAGCCTGAGAGAGGAGATGTGAAACTACACTGAGATGAACCACAGATATATCTTCTTATGGATCACCACATAAAACAAAGAAAACTAATTTGACATGGGTATATATTTTATTTCATGTTAGAGTGTAGTTGTAGTGATGAACTGTGTATCGTCCTGTATAAATATACCAGAATACGTATAATATACCTAATATTTACTTTTTAATTGCCCTAAAAAGGAAGTGAACATGAGGCCACTTTTCTGCAGCCTCCATGTCTTGTTAATACTCTGTAATTACAAAGGAGTGACAAGGGGAGCACTTTGTGGTATGTCCTGCACAGTTACAGAGAGAGAAATATTTTTATGTAAATGAGAACATTTAAATGTAATGCTTGAATTTATGAATAATTCATGCCGGCATGGTGGAGCATGGTTAGCACAGCAAGGAGCTGCCCTCCCACAGTCCAGAGACATGCAGGTTAACCGTCGACTCTTAAATTGCCCGTAGGTGTGAAGGTGAACTTGAACGGTTGTTTGTCTCTACGTGTCAGTCCTGTGATGGACTTGGCTCCAGCTCCTCCATGACCCTAAAAACATAAGCGTCATGACTAATGAATGAATGAATGAATGAATAATTCACCAGAGTATTCCTTGTAACAGAGAATTAATAATACAAGGAATAAAATATACCTCAATAGATATAACATAACCTAGTATAATGTTTTTCTCAGTGCTTCTTAAATACAAACATTTAAGTACAATTGAAATATATATATTTGCATACTTAAAATAGCTATTATAATAACATTTCTTTAAAATGTAATTCGAGGAGGTTGAAGTTCTATTTTGATTGTGTAAAAAACATTAAAAACACAGAAACTCATCAACTAAAGATGTTATATATAATCCGAATATCAATAATATACCCGAAAATATAATTTGTGCTAATGCTAATGCTAATGCGGTCTACCAGTTGAGCCACGAGGACCCCCAGAATTTTGTATTTTCTTCTTAAAGGGGCATTAGATAAGATCCCAAAATTGGTTGTTGTTAGCGTCACTCGTGGCAGTGACGTGACGTGCAGTCAGCATTCTCTTGCTCGCTCTCGCGGTCGTGCTCATTCTCCTTGGGCGAGAGCGCGCATCGACCGGAACAGCGACACTGCATTAGATTGACCGGCATCATGTTGACAGATGAGGTAAGCGAAGTTACACTGTTTTTACAGTTTGACAAACGTTATATGTATTTAAAATTATAATTATAGTATAAACTGTAATATCGTTTTTAGCTTGTTGGCTAGCACAATATAATTTTTTATTTTGAACTAATCAATTCTTGCATGATACATTCATATGAGACGTCGGCGTTGGCTTGCTAGTCAGCTTTAACAGTGGCTGTTTCCTCTAGCTTTCAGCGTGAGCCTCAGCAGTGTGAGCACAGCTGAATTTGCTGTATGCTAACGCTAACATTTAGTGAACTAGTTAGAAGGAATATTATAGCCTAATTATAGAGTTGCCACACTTCATTATTGAGGCATTTAGTCATTTAGTTGAATAGATGCACTAATGTTTCAGCGCAATACAATAGACTTACTTTCAACTAACTGTACTGAATTGTCTCGGAGTTTCGTTGAGACAATTCATACAGCACAAACCCACAAAACAATTTGTCTCAGGTGGCAGAGCTACAGGTCCTGAAAAAACATCCTGTAACAGTCTACTATCTGGTAACTTACTTTGTTGTAATCTATAAATACACCTACAATGTTTATTTTACTGTTACTGTCAATCGGTATAAATGCAAAAGGGAATGTGTCACAGTAAAACATGTCATTTTACACTGTGACTGTTTTCAGGACTCCAGCTCTGAGGGCCATGCAGCAGCTCTGCTAGATGAGAGGAGAGGCACTGATGTTAGAGGGTGGAGGACGAGGACAAAGTAGAAAAGTTTGTTGAAGAAGAAAAGACATTACATTACCTACAAAGAAATACTACCTTTTATTTTTCTACAAGATGCATTATTTTATAAAACTAAAATGCAATTTTTTTTCAAAATCATATCGTTTTACACTTTGTACAATGTCTGTATATCTATATATATAGATATATAGATATATATTACATATTTTGTACTGTTTTACAAGTCTCTCAATAGATATTTATAATAAAGAACTGTCTAAACCATATTCTGAGGAATTTTCTTGCTCCCATTGTCTGTCATGCAGCTGAAGTCATGTCCTTTATGGAGAGAGAGAGAGAGAGATAGAGAGAGAAAAGCAAGAGTTAGAACCAATACAAATGACAAGTGAACCAGTAGGTAAATGCATTACATGACTACACATCAGCAGAAATCTATGAAGTATAAGCATATGTGTCATAAAGGCAGAAAAAAAGAAATCAGGCAGAGGAAATTCAATGAAATGAAATTACAGTGGCGTATAATCCACAGAATAGGAGATTGAGATTCTGTATCGTTGTAGGAACCATAATCAAACACAGTGGCTCCTTGTGATAGACCGGATAGGACTGTCAGCAGGTGGTTGACAGTTTAACATTGACAGTGACATTTTACTGTGTGGTTTTTAATTCATGTAGAGAGATTCTACCCAGGCATTCTCAGACATATGCCTGTTTCACAACCCGGTCATATATGGGCATCATATTGATAATATTGCTATAAAATTTATATTTCCACATTCACCTCTTGTAAATACTAAAAACAGACACATACTTTAGAAGACAAGATAACGGTGTTTAGTCTTACTGAAAGGTCAGAAACTTCTCAACATCGTTCAGCCAGCGTCTGTTGAGAATAATCTGTGGGAGTGTGTCATGTGCTGCAGAACCAGATATCATGTAGTCTTTCTCACGACTCGCCGCATCCAGTGGGGGATGTTGACATCTGCCAAGGGGCCCATTCATGCACGCCTGTGTCATGGTGAAGCACCCCTCGCCACATACCCTAAAATAAAATGGCATTTTCAGCAGAAACAATAATGTTGTGTGACGTACATGTTCATCCACCGTGAATATGAGTAGTTAGCTTTGCTAGCAATTGCTGTAGTAGAACAAATCTCAGTGGATGTGGATTTACTTCAATGGTTAAATTCATGTACGCAATGCAAAGAAAGAAATCGTAAGACACTTGGCATGCAGAATGGCAAGACCCTTAATGTAAGTCGCTTTCGATAAAAGTGTCAGCTAAATGAATGTAATGCAAGAGCTTCCTGCCCTGTACGCAGTGAATCAGTACAAAATGAACTGGTGACAGCTGAGCCACACTTCATTTCAAAGTTATTTGTATGTCTTCGTGGTGGTTGTATTGTCTTGTGAAAGCCCATTATATTCACCATGAACTCCTCTCCATTGTTCGCCTTCTGGCAGCAAAACCAAAAATGGTTGACTGTGTCCCCCATCCCAAAAAAATTGTACTTACCATCAAAATCCTACTGCATGAAGTTTCTTTGTCAGATTTTTGGCTGCATGCCAGATGTCCAGTGAATGGATCACACCTCGATCCTGTTATTTCCTTTCTCTGGGTCCGCAATAAAGAAATACACAAAGACACACATTTCAAATCTTTTCTAACTACATTCAGTGAAGAAATTTTGCACTTTTTGATATAGTTGGCAAATGACAGTTTGAGTAAGCATTACAATGTACCAGTAATTACATGTTACAAATGGCAAATAAAACAATTCTTGAATCTATACTCACTCATCAGTGCTGAAATCTGCACGTGAGCATGTGACGCTCTGATATTCAGTTCCTCCAGAAGCCTGTCCATTGTCTGTATGAAGGCGTGCTTCCCCATGGTCACAGTTTCGGTCGGTCTGTCTCTTGTCCTCTGTCTCTATATTGATTACGTCCATGGAGCCATGTCCTGTAATCCACCAGCAGCACTGCATGAGAAAATATGTAGTAAAATGCACATATGCATAGTAAAATACAAATGAAATTTTCAACAACAGAGAACTGCGTGAATATTTCTACTCTGTAAGTATTTAGAGGACAAGTTTTGCCAATACATACCACACATGGAAAGGTGGGACATAGTCAACATCTGATGGGTCTGAAGCCGGTTCGTTGTCCAAATCAATTCTACAACATCCCAAAAAAAAAATCGCTTCCACACTGTAAAATAAACATGCTAGATGACAACATGTGGTGAGGAGATGTGTTCACCTTGCACACTGTTCATACAGCTGTTCGCCTTTTCCTCATCCAATACAACACTCCAAAACATCCATGGACTTGATGCTACAGACAAAACTATTATGAGAACATATCACGCCAACAAAAAGACAATAACACAATGTAGAATCACAGATGGGGGTTCATTGTGGCCATAATGGGGTAATGTCTAGTCATTATACAACACACCCTTCTTCCAAAGCTTGGTCCTCAGCAAGTGGTCTAACTCCAGCCATTTGAAAATCATCCCTGTTGAGATAACATTTCAGTATCACCAAATAACCCTGTTGATTGTGCAGCAGGTCTATACACATATCCCAGCTGTAGAATGGAATGTAATAAGCAGAGAAAGCATAGCATGTGATGAGGTTTTATCATCTGTTGTACGTACATATTGGTAATGTTGACATTGGCACTGAGTCATTTTCTAGTTAGAACTGAAAACAAACTAATCAGACTCAGACTCTCCTCCAATTGTTGATGGCTGACCAAAAATTCCTGGACGCTTACTTGACGTAGATGTAGTATTGTCCTGACGTGCCATTGCTGTGGTTTTTGTCTTCTAGTAGCTGGAGAGAAAATACAATAATATTTAGAATGCTGGAAAATAAATTACAATCATATTTAGAACAACAGTAGTTTCTGTAATATTCCCAGATTTTATTTTGACCATTGGCTCCATGATACTAACTAGCTTGCCGTTTGCAAATTACTTTATCAGCTAACGTTAAGAAGCAACCAATGCCAGATCCATGCAGCGTGGCTAAGTTACAGCTAGCTGGCTCCGCGGGGGATGTCATATTTTCGGTCCCGTTTGTTTTTCTGATTGTCAGCAGGACTAAAAACTAGCCAATTAACGTACTCACGATAACGTGTTCAAGCAAGCAATGGTTAGCCATCTAGCTGTAACATAGCTACTCTGCATTGAGCTGGCGTTGATTGTTTCATAACATTAGTTAACAGAGTAATTTTCAAACAACAAGCCGTCCATATCAGCCCCGGGGGTCCGGATGAATTAGCTGACGTTATCCTCTCAAGAGTATATTATTATGTTAGTTACTTTGCAGTTCGTCCACATTAGCAAGAAAGCTAACCTGGCTAACCTTAGGTAACAAAACGACGAAAAATATTTCACATGCTTTGTTGTAATGTTATCTCATCTGTCCAACAGGAAGAAAGCCACATCGGCGTCATTTTCGAGTTCCAAAACAGAACGAAGCTCCATCCATGACTTGAATGCACCGCCGATGTTTACTCTACTTTTTGCCTGACGTCGGTCCAACTCCCGTTTGGCTAGACGGGCTTCAGTGGATATAACCCTCTTTTTGGGCTTACATGGAGTCTGTGTTGTAGTCTGTGTCGTGGAGGTTGCCGGTCGCTTGTTAGCGGACTCAATTTCTGAGCTATTGTTGCTATTGCTGCTACGCTTTATTGCCGCTGTATGGGAGCTTGCACTCGGCAGCGAGCGCACATGTCACATGCGTCAGTAAGTTGGGGAATGTCTAATTTTTTGGCTTATGTAACAGCCTGTTCACTCATTGGCATTAAAAAGTGATTATAAAAAGTTTTAAACACAGAAAAGTTGTCTAATGCCCCTTTAATGTTTGGCATTTTGTACGTGCAACAGCGAATCAATTATTGGCTATCAGAAATGAACAAAAATATTAATATTAAAGCTCCATATTTTCCTCTTCTTCTTCTGTGTTTTATTTGAAGTGTTGATCCATAAGAAGATGTATTTGTGGTTTTAAGAATCAAAAACCATCTCAGTGTAGTTTTACATCTCCTCTCTCAGGCTTCTCTCTGGAGCTCTAGTAACAACAGGTCGGTGAGCCAATCAGAAGAGAGGAGGCTCTGAGCCTCTCTTCTGATTGGCTGACTGTATTCTGGGTGATCCAATAAAAATATAGCAGATTTCAGGTAAAACACTCAGAGAAACCAAATCCTGCAAGGTTTGGATGGTGGGTCCAGGTGGGCGGGGCTTGGTGACTGCTTTGTTGTGACATCACAAAGTTCCAGAAGTCCTGACGGCTGGTTTTAAGGCTCAGTTTCTGAATACAGGCTGTGTGCATTTCTCTGTGGACTGAGGCTTTGATACTTTCACAGTATTAATATAGAAGCTAGACCTGATCTATAATCACACTACACATGGACACAGACCTTTACACTGGAGCAGCTTTAAAATATTGATATAAAATAATACTTTAATTAATATTAAAGTTCCCTGGGAAACCACCCTAAACAGGAAGAGGATGAACATCTCACCGATGCAGTCTCAAAATATGCTAACGATTTGGAACCGATATATAATTATCTTAATAAATACAACATGTTTTGCAAATTTTGACACAAACAAACCATGTCCTCGTTTCTGTCCGACCCACAATCCATTTCAGTCCGTCCATTCAGTTCTCATCAGCTTGTTCAGTCTCGTAATGTCGTGACTGTGAGGGTCACTGCAGGGTGTAACTAATCAAAACAAAGAATAAACACAGTTTGTTCTTGTTAACAGTGTGGACGTGTTATTCATCAGAAGATATTCAGAAGAAGCTTCAAGTGAAATATTGTCCAGTGAGGGATGAACACTGGCTGCAGGCTTTAACACATCCTCTCAGAAGACTGGGTGAATCACGGCTGCTGTAAGTATGTTTTCCTCCAGCCTGTTGTTACTATATTTAAGCCTCATTAACCTTATCTGCAGCTTGTCATGTGCATAATGGTGTGGTGTGGTTTCCTTCCTTGCAGAGGAACAGTTCTGAGAAACTGTATGTGAAATATTTAATGGACACAAATTTACTGTGTTCTCAACATTTTTCAGGCCTCAGGCTCATTATTGTCTTGGAAGCACATCTGAACAGTCAGAAATGTTCTGACTTACAGCTAAGTTAGACTTTTTTTTAAATGATTTCACACATAGCACAATACTCATGACTCATTTCTGACTGGCCTGACCTCAGCATACACTGCTTTCCAAACTCTATACCACGAGATAAGATTTTTCTTTGGCAGTAAATGTGAATTGCTTTATATCTCTGTGTTCTCTCAGCAGCAATATTCACTATTTGTGTGTTGCATCTACATTTTGCGGTTTTTGATGTACTGTGCCTATAATTTCCCACATGGCTCACACAGTGGGCTCCCTCATTGCATATTTAGTCTTCCAACACAGCACCAGTGTCCTCCTCTGAGCATGTGCTGCTTTGTACGATACAACATCAGAAGAAGAATTACTGCCTCCTCCACTCAGACTAGTTTCAGATTATCCAGAGTCATATAAAATATTACCTGACTCAGTACGCCGCCCAGCTCTTGGTCCAGACCATCGTTACCTCTCACATCCACTACTGCAAAGCTCCTCTGGTGGACCTCCCTTCACACACAGTGAAACCCGCACAGATGGTCCAGAATGCAGCAGCCCGTCTGGTCTTCGATCACATGTCACTCTCTGGCTCACCGACCTCTGCTGGCTACCTGTGGCGCCCGAATCAAGTGACCTCTGGGTCTGCTCTGTCTACTTGAACTCAGTCGTTCAGCTTTATTCGTTTAGCTTTATATTTAGTCACTGTGCTCCTCTGATGAATGTGGTCTGTCATCACCATCCCTGCACACAAGACGGTGTCAGTCCGGACTGTTCTGGTCTGTGGTTCTGTCAGAGCAGGGGAGTTCCTGTCTTCAAGAACCTGTTGAAGACTCCTCTCGTCAGAGACGCCTCCTCTTCTAGCGCCTCTAACACCCTGACTTGTCTAACTAGCTCTTACTATGAACTTCTTAACCTGATCTCCTTGCACTTGTACAATAGATGCAGTGCTTAGTACTTACTCGAAGGTCACTGAAGCTTCAGTGTTCACTTCACTTGTACGTCACTTTGGACAAAAGTGTCTTTCAGATGAATGAATATAAATGTGTCTGAAGCTAAATGACCTTCTGTCCATTTTCATGCACAGTCGTGAGGAAACAGTGATTGTTGATTTAAACTCCAAAACTCATTAAATTCTCCTGTTAGGAGGAGAGCAGGGGATGTTACAGCAGTGTCACTGTTGTACACGTGTCTATTATTTATATGCATATTAAAACACAAATACTCAACAGACATTTTTAGCTGTAGCGCTAATCGTTTTCTAAAATCACTGACAGGAGTTTCAGTCTCTCTTGAAATGTATATTCAGCAGCATCTGGCCGACACAGATAATATCCTGCAGCCTATTGCTTTACATTGATATTGAGAATACTGTGTTAGCTGCTACTGAACCGTACATACAGTACCATTTACATTATATAACAATAATATAATATAAATTTAACATGATGTATTAATATAAAAGGTGAAGAAATTATAGTCGGTTATTTTCTGCTGCGTCTGTCGTGTTTCTGAGTCTCTGCTCATTCATCCTTTTATTCCTTCAGTCCAGTTGTTCGTGAATGTTTTTATTCTGCCGTCGTTTCGCTCTCACCTGGCTGCCTTCTTCCCTCCAGGAGGGTCACCTGACCTGCTCACCTGTTCCCTCTCACCTCATTACTGCATTACTCCCTTTCCACTTCCTCTCTGCAGGTCGTCTTTGTGCCTCAGCTCTGCAGCTTTTTGCCCTTTTTGATTCTGATGGTGTTTTCGACCTTGCCTTTGTGTGTTTTTGTTTTTTATTATTTTCTTTTGGATTTTGCCTCAGACTGACCCTTTGTATATAGCTTGCCTGCCTGGATTTTTTTTATTAGTTTGGCTGTTTTTCCTAAGTGAAAACTCTTTACTTTATCATCTGCCTCCCGAGTAATGCTCTCGGGTCTCTGCTGATCTTTGTGATCTCTGTAGGTTGCCGTCTTATTTGATGTTCACCTGGAAGCAAGTTGGAGGTTTTGAAAATGAGATAATGTTCATATTGAAAATTACAGGGAGGCTGAAAGAGCTGAGGAGGCAGGTCTGTGGAAACCTGGTTTTAAAGCTGCTTTATCTGTACCACTTTACAATAGGATGACCCCTATAAAGGATTTATAAATGGTTTATAACTAGTTTATTAATTAGCTTGTCATAGCTTTCTAAATCATTTATAACCTGTTGCTTGCTCTTTGTTTTCTCCATCGTCAGCATTTGTGCCTGCTGCTTCATCACATTTGTCAAGTTATTATCAATTAACCAGCGACAGCATCTTAATTTTCAAAAAGTTTCATCTGGCAGATCAAGTTATGGCAGATCACATGATCATATCACGTGACCAGATTCATCCTCTCAGGCCTCGGCAGTGTTGTTTACTCTGACATGTTCTCAGCAGCCGTCCTCATTATAATCCCAGCTGTTGATCAGATTGTTCTGCACAGTGGAGATTAACATGGAGATGATTTTTGCTGGTTGCTCTCTTCTGTAGGACTTTAACATCCAGGTGTAACCTTCCTTTACCTGGTGAACTGCTCACCCATTCGTTGTCCCTCTGTTCACAGATCTGTGATTCTCCCTCCATCCATCTTCATGTTTCATCTCATTTTAACAACCATTTATTTACCAGTTTCAAATCATTTATAACTGGTATTTATAACACATCGCCATTTATTAATGAGTTACTATAAAGCTTCTTTTACCAGTTATAAATGGTAGTAGCTCATTAGTAAGATCAGTAAGTAGTCAGCATTAACTTGATGTGACCAAATAGTGAACCTGCATCAATGTATGAAAACTGTGTGAAGACAAATAATATAATAATAGGCTATAGTGAGTACAATTAATTATAACAAAAAAGACATAACTTGTTTATAATTTTTTTTAATGCATTTATAAAGTGTTGACAACTGAATAAATAACCTAATTATAAACCATTTATAAATCCTTTATAAGGGTCTTATTGCAAAGCGGTGCCACTTTATCTCCATTAGAGTTTGTTTGTCTTTATGTGTTTTGCTAAAACAGGAAGTCGTTATGAATTTATGAAAGGAAGTATATTTTTAATGTAGCAGTTAAACTCATTTTGTGTGCATTCTGGTTTTCACCCTCGTGCACACAAGCATGTGTGTGTGTTATGATTGTATATGCAGTGCCGACATCAGGAGAAATCCTGAGGACAATGCAGTGGATGTATTATAATAACTGCGCATGTCTCTGGTGTGCAGTATATCTGGGATCTTGCGCGCCATCATGGCCCAAGCCTGCAGGTTTTCATACCCATAAATCATTCCAACAGTTGATTTCAGAGGGAGGAATCTGCCGGTGCAATCAGCTGCTGTGGGGTTTTGGCAGGAAAGCTGCTGACTCGTGGCACATAGCTGCCGTGTGCATTGTATTGCATCCAGCATCCTTTAATAAGCTGCCAACAAAAGCTCAGATGAGAGAAAATAAGGCTGAAACCCCAAAGGTCAAGTGAGTAACACATGATCTGAGCAGTGGCTGGCTGCAGAGATGAGGGTGGAGGGCTTTCCTCTTATCAGCCTCCCACAAGGCTTGTCTCTGTGGGAAGCAAAACAAAACTGTGCTACTGGATATTCTCATTACCCACAGTGATCCTATCGACTTCTGTTTAATTGCTTTCGGATTCAAAGGGAACAAACTGTACCGGTGCTAAACGGGCCAAATGGTCAAAGATTTTTCCTCCACAAGAAAACAGAGTAGACTTTAACAGCTGATAAACTCCTGCTGCCTGACCACCACCAGGAGCTCAGTCATTGTCATAATAATAAGCTGGTGTTTGAAATAAATGTGAAAAACTACTGGTCGAGAAAAACGTCTCCTTTCCTGTGAATTAGAGAGAAGCTGTTACTTTAATCTCTGGCAGAGGTTGTTATCACTGAGGAAAAGTGGAAGTTTTTTAGAGCCAGTGTCAGTGTTTCATTTACCACCTTACCTCAGCTTATCTCGGCAGACCCCGGTCCAGCTGCATGCTCTGTCCGGCACACTAAATGAGAGACAGGGGACACCGTGGACAGGTTCACCGGTTCACCACCGACACTAACAGATGTTCACACCTCCAGACGTGACCTCATGTGTTTGCACCGTGAGGAGAAACCCACACAGCCTGGGAATATGTGTTAAAAAAAAACCTTTTGCATGAGTGTTTACATTTTAATTCAGAAGTTTTATTGCCTACAGAACAAATGTATTGTACATGTTTAAAAAAGTTAATATATTATTTTGAATGATTAATTTAAGTCAAGTCTAATTTATTTTCTAGACATTTAAACACAGCTTGAGCCGACCAAAGTGCTGTCTGAAGGACAATTCAAATAAATAAAAGCAAGTAAAACAAGAAAGCAACAAGGAGCAAATAAACAATTATGAACATGACAACGGTCTAAAACGTTAGCCAGCTAACCTTTTAGCTAATTCAGTTGTTGATGATTAAAATGATTTTAATGATCCTGGATCCTTGGCATTACCACTTTCGTAAGTAGGTTTGTTTTTTATTTGTAAAAGCAAGTTTTATATATATATATGTGTGTGTGTGTGTGTGTGTGTGTATATATATATATATATATATATATATATATGGAGTGGAGCTAATCAGAGCTAACGTCTAAGCTCCACTCACTGTTGGAGCCAGACTCTAACCCATTTATTTACACGCTGTTATTCCTCTCAGCACATTAACACTTTCAGGAGTCTGAGTACCTGTTAAGATTCTCCACATATTCTTACACAATGTTATTTTCATATCTTAAATTTAACAAACAATGTGGATTTCCATATTTTAAATGTGACACTCACTTTTCTTTTTATGTGAACTTCCTTTGCCACTTAAAACACAGCGTGACAGCAAAGCAGTTTTCTGATCAAACAATAGAACAGTATGTGGTAAAAAGTAAGTGACAACATGCTGAAGCACTCTGTGTCTCTGAACACTGCAGTGGCATGTGGAGGTATCTTCACTTGAGTCACAGCGAGGCTCTTGAGGCTCTTTGCCTTTTCAAATCAAAGGCAGATATTAAATATTTTAGTTTTCCGTTGGTTTGCAGAACATTTTGTCAATTCATAAGAACAAAGATTTTTTTTAAAAATTGTATTTTATAATCGAAAAATCACAAAAATGATACAATAACTGACGCAATTATTATAATTTTTTCATTTATTTCCCGTCACTTTTAAACGTGTCTGTGAAATTAGAAGAAAATATATTAAGGAACAACACGCGAGTCTATCAGTGAGTATGTTTACATGCTCATTGCTGTCTGTTGTGAATCTTGTCCAAGTATTAATATTTGACATCAAATAAGGAACCTGGACATTTATTTCATTATCAGATTTCTCTTATGACCCCAGGCTGGTCCAGAGGAGTGAGGATGCTACAGCTTACAGATTTTCCCTAAACGCCTCGCATGCAGGCAACTGGTAGATGCTACAATTAACAGATGTTCTCTGAATGCCTCTTATGCACGCAACAAGTAGATGCTACAATTAATAGATGACCCCTAAACGCCTCACATGCAGGCAACTGGTAGATTATACAATGAACAGATGTTCTCTGAATGCCTCTTATGCAGGCAACAAGTAGATCCTACAATTTACAGGGAGGGTGTTATTGACCTTTACATGCTGGATGTGATCTGTGAGAAAGGAGAGGTTCCATTTAATAATGAAGGAGGTGACACTCGTCTGTTTAATTCTCTGAATCAATAGATGAAGCTGCAGGTTGAACTGAAATCAAATCAGCAAATACTCCAGAGTCAGATGCAGCATAATCAGTGCTCTTCCTCTGTCTACAGACACGCTGCTTAGGATCTGACAGTGCATTTATTTTTTGAAGTTAAAGTTTTCGGTCTGAGTCTCAAATCTGAAAGTTTCCTCCGGATATGTTTTAAATTCTGTAAAAATCCTCCTGCTATGATTCATATTTAGTTCAACATGTTTTCACACATAAAAACTGGGTCTGAAGCTCGTCTCCTCTCACTTCCTGGTTGAGAAATCTGGATCAGGCTTTGAGCCCCGCCCACCACCTGCTTGCTGCAGGTGGACAGGTTAGTGGCTGACGTAGTGTTAGCGGTTGTGCTAATGCTAACTTTCGCTTTCTCTGTACTGACAAGGTTTCAGGTGTATTTAGCCCCGCCCCCCGTCCCCACAGGTTGTCATGATTGGTTCCTCAGGTGCGTGACGTATGAAACCCTGAATCTGTGTTTATGAGAGTGTGATTGGTTCACTGCAGGTCAAGGTGGAAACACTCAGTCATGGAGTTGATGGTTATTTCATCATCATGAGTCTGTGTTATATAAAAACATCATGTGGACGTTAACGAGGTGAAACTCTGGATTTCACTCAGACGGTCTCGAAGTTAAATTCTGTCTGAGGATCATCTGGTGATGTCTTTCACTGAATCTCACAGTTTTTTAGATTTGTGGTGAAATATTCTGTGTCCTTCTGTAACTTCCTGTCCTCTGCGTTTTCAGCTGCGCCCCTCAGCATTTCTGAAGGCTATTTTTACTTTTTTTTTCCTGTTGATTCAGTCCTTTACCTTCTTTTATCTGAATTTTGTTGTTGGGTCACACACAGGTTTTTGATGACCTCGTTATCCACACAGAGGTTTATATAACCGGCAGCAGCAGCCTCCTCTACACGTGTGTCCTGAAAACTTATTCCAGTCAGTTAGGGTTAGTGTGGTTTGTTGCAATTGTATAAAAAATAATTAGAAATGGCTCCACCTCAGCTACAGATGCTGCTCACATACTAATGAATGAGTAATAATAATCTAACGATCTAATCAATAATAGTATAAAAGTCATTTTTATTCCCCAGCGACAGTCAGAGCTGGATTTTGTTTTCAGGTTGTCCATCAGTCTGTCCCATTCTCGTGGACACACGTTTTTGGTCCTTCTGAACGCAATATCTCTGTAATGCCTTGAGGGAATTTCTTCAAATTTGGCAAAAATGTTCACCTGGACTCGAGGACAGGCTGACTTGATTTGGGTGGCTCAGCTGCTGTCACCCTCTGATCCTGAACACCATCCAGACTACCCTGTAGCTGATCTTGGAGCAGCAGCGGTCCTCAGAGGTGTGGTGTGCAGGCCCAGCGGACCACCACCCCACCCCATCCACATGAGAGAGCCCTGATCCTGCAGAACCACTGTTCCACACATAACTTCAGGCTGAGGCATTTCTCCCGCTCTGCTGCTTCCAGCTCTCCCTCCGCCTGCAGGACTCTGTGGAATAAACCAAACACCACAGGAAGTGACAGTGTGGGGGTCCAGGACTCGAGGGTCCTCCAGCGTATCCTTGGTGACAAAGAAGCGTCCATCAGGAGGAGCTGGAGAGCAGACAGGTAATGAGTCCTAATAACTTACAGAGAAGATTCCTGCATGTCTTAATATCCCTTAATTAATCGTGTCAATTATTTTCAACTCAATCATTATTATTCTTTTACACAATGTTCCTGCAGTACATCCGGGATTAAGAATGACTGACAGCCAGTTGTGATCCTCGACTAAAGTAAAACGATATAAAAACACATTTTAAATTAAAAGTCCTGCTTTCAAAACAGAAGAGCTGCACAGAACTACAGACATATTATCAGAGAAATCCACTTAAAGCATCAAAGTTAAAGTAGTGGTTTTGCAGAGCAGTGTCCCCTGTGACTGATGTAGTAATAATAATAATAATACTAATAATTAATCTTTATTTAGATAGCACCTTTCAAAACACAGTTACATAGTGATTTACAAAACAGGATAAAATTTAATTTGATAAAAATAAATAAACAGATTTAAAAATACATTAAAGGTTTTACAACTTTGAGGAGATAAGAGAGAAAAACCTCCACTATGAGGTTCAGTAAAGATAAAACGTATAAAGTGATTAAATGAATTGATAAAATAAGAAGCAGGAGAATGAAGAGCCTGAGAAATCGCACCTATAAAAATATATCTTTAAGAGGTATTTAAAGAGATGTATTATATATTATTATATATGACCTTATTAGACTTTATATTATTGCATCATTCTATAAGGAAGAAGAAGAATTCAAAGAAGAATTCAAAAGTTTTCATGTCGCTGCGACGGTCAGATCGGTCATATTGTTTTCTGGTTGTCTGTCCGTCCCTTTCTCATGGACACGATATCTCAGTAACACCTCGATGGAACTTCTTCAAATTTGGCACCAAAATTCACTTGGACTTGAGAACGAGCTGATTAGATTTTGATGGTAAAAGGTCAAAGGTCAAGGTCCTGGTGACCTCACGAAACACGGTCTTTGGCTTGTGAACACAATATCTCCCTAACACCTCGAGGGAATTATTTCAAATTTTGCACAAACTGAAGGATGAACTGATTCGATTTTGGTGGTCAAAGGTCAAAGGTCAAGGTCAGTGTGACCTCACAAAACACTTTTCAGCCATTACTCAAGACTTCAGAGCAATTATGAGATTTCACACAATTGGTTCATATTTAATATGAATCTGGATAAACAGGTTTGTGACCTGGAGCTAGTCTGAGTGGAGGAGGCAGACAACCATGAGGAGGTGATTCTAGTTTTATATAAAATGTTCATCTACAAGTTAACCAGAGGTGACATTTCAAATTAATAATGTGAAGAAAAGGTGTAATGATTCACTCAGGTACAAATGCATCACAGCTGTACTTAAATACTTATCTTTCCACCTGTGGCAAACCTGTATCACAGCTGATTAAATAAACAGAAGAAGTAGAAATGACAAGACGTGATAAAGCTGAAGTCAACAGCTGATATCTGTTTAACGATGCTCTGTTTCCTCGTTGATGTAAAAGATAAAGTTTACAAACTCACTTACGCATTTACAAAACAAACTATAATAATCCACAGTGTGAATATAAATGTTCATGCTCTTCTGTTTAATTGACTAAACAGGTGTAAGCTGGAAACAGCAGCTCTCTCTCTTTAGCATATTTCCCTCAGCCCTGCTCACTGTTAAACACCTTTTATATCACAGTGTCTGAGGGCCATGCATAATGTAAATGGATATATCCTCCGCTGTTGGCAGGCTGATTACCCCTCACTGCTGTATCATTAGCTGAAAGAGGTATTTGGAATAAAATGCTGTATTTAATTTTTGAGGAAAATGACCTGTGGAGAGAATCAAGGTGCTTTTACCCCCCCAACCCCTTGTAGTCCATCCACGTACTCTTAGTACACATCTTCAGAATCAGCACTGTTTCCTCAGCCGGCAATCTTCAAAGGTTTTAAAAGCTCCCACCTCGCAGGCGGCGTTTCTACTTGAGAAGAAGAAGTATGGAAGATGATTCCATATATCAGTTGCTCTTCAAAGCCCAGTAACTTGCACAGGCAGCAAACAAGGAACATGATCTGATAGGCGAGCGTCTCGCCAGGGAAGTAATGCTGCGCCATAAAAAGGTGTTAAACGCTGCGCCTGGAGGCTACTTTGGTCCTGGACCTTTTTTTTTTTGCTGCCTGATACAGGATCACACAACACTGTCAGTCTGGATTAAATAGTGCAGGAGCTACTGTAACAAGACCACAAATACGTTCCTGTAAGCAGCTTATAATAATAACACGAATCACTGTGAGGGCAGAAGCTGGGAGGTTCAAACATTAATGGGCCAAAGTGAAGCTGATGGTGGTAATAGAGGAGAAGCTGAGGAATCATCCTCTGAAGATAAAAATGTAATTTAAGGAATTATGTTTTTGTCTTTTTACACTGGTGCTCAGCTTCAGTATCATATTATTTAACCCAGAGATTCAGAACAGAGAAAAGTCTGATATTAGACAAATAAATAATTCATATGTTTAATGTTAACTTGAGCATAAGTGATCCTTAAATGTGTTTTTTTTAAATCAGGTATGTTTGCATGAATATCTTCTGTTCACTGTGATGTAGCCTGACTCTTTGGAGCCATTAAGTCGATGGTGTAACTTTCTCATTGTGATAGATAAATGTCCAAATTTATAAGATGACACAGTTTCCAAGTGGCTGGATGAAGTTTGATGTTATAAAACTACATTTATCTGAATAATCAGTTGTGGATGTCAGATTTTAGTGTCAGCACTGCAGAACAGACAGTTCCATCTGTCTAAATTGATTTCTATACAGCGATATCCAAATGGCGCTGAAGTGCTGGACAAACACACCTTGGTTTTGTTAAAAGTATAGACCCTCTTCTTTTCTGTAGAAGACATAAATAAATCCCTGCTGTGCGGCTGTAGCTTGCCCCCATCTTTTATAGTGTACTTCCTCCAAATCATTGCAATAATGTTTGTTAATGAGTGAAACTACAACATGAACATCACAGCACAGTAATTGTAAGGTATGTGGGCTGTAATATAATGTGTCCTCTTTTTAAGAAAGAGGTTAAGACCATAGTTTTTAAGAGGGATTTAAAAGAGGCTAAAGATGTAATATATATCATTATATATGACTTTGTTAGTCATATATTAACACCATTATTATTAACACCCTTTTTTAGATAGATAGATGGATAGAAAGAAATTTATTTGTTTCCCAGTAGTTTTACATCTCCTTTCTCAGGCTTCTCTCTGGAGCTCTAGTAACAACAGGTCGGTGAGCCAATCAGAAGAGAGGAGGCTCTGAGCCTCTCTTCTGATTGGCTGACTGTTTTCTGAGTGATCCAATAAAAATACAGCAGATTTCAGGTAAAAACACTCAGAAACCAAATCCTGCAAGGTTTGGATGGTGGGTCCAGGTGGGCGGGGCTTGGTGACTGCTTTGTTGTGACATCACAAAGTTCCAGAAGTCCTGACGGCTGGTTTTAAGGCTCAGTTTCTGAATACAGGCTGTGTGCATTTCTCTGTGGACTGAGGCTTTGATACTTTCACAGTATTAATATAGAAGCTAGAGCTGATCTATAATCACACTACACATGGACAGAGACCTTTACACTGGAGGAGCCTTGTGTACCAGTAGCAAATCAGTAAGCAGCCTATTTAATACAGTGAAACGACACTAAGTCATGGGGTGTATGAAGTGTTACCCAAGTTTCTGACGCCGGTGGAAACTTGAGCGGAGGAAGAAAGTGTCATTTGTTCCTCACAGTGTTGAGGAAGAGGTGGTGTCAGAGTCTTTTGTGGGTTTGAGTCTAAAATAAAAGCAGAGCAGTGATATGACTGGCAGAGCTCCATCCACATCACCAGATATCAGGGTGGAGTCCCACAGTGACCCTGGACAGGGCACAGGCCGTTCCCTTTGGTTAAAAGTGACAGCTACAGCTCCTCTGTGTGTGTGTGTGTGTGTTTGTGTGTGGGTGTGTGTGTGTGTGTGTGTGTGTGTGTGATGGTGATTAGACTTTCATGGTGGGAAATGAAATTTACAGGAAGTGCCATTAATAAAAAATATTTTAAAAATTCAAATAATTAGATGTTTTTTTGTTTGTTTGTGGTCAACTCTTTCTGATGTTGGTGGAGTGTGTGCTGGAGAGTCTCGTCCGCTTAATAACACCTGTGGTATCTTTGCATTGTTATTATTCTATGCTTTGTCGTTAACGTGCAACATCTGTTACTATGTACATAGCACATAAATATATGTTAACAACAATAAACTTAACTCAGCACATGCTGTAATTATCATTATATTTCTACAGTGATGTTTCAGTTTCCTGCATCAGTTCAGTCCAATCACAGACTGCAGCTGTGAACACCCCCACACTGGTTTCAGTGTTCAGCTGTGGTGGCTGCCCCTTGCTCAGAGACTATACCTCATTTCTGCATGTCTACCACATTTAGACCTGGATCATTACTCATTTATCTTCTCTTCAATCTCAGTGACACACAACACCATACGCTGCACTGCAGAGCCACGACCACTTGTTTACACTCCTCCGTAAAGAAGCGGAGTAATTAATAATCAATATATACTTTTATTTGTGTGATGAAACGCTGCAGATGTGTTTTAATACATTCACATTGGACACACTGGACTGACACACACTTGACCAGGAGAAGGCTGGCTCTCAGAAAGTGGAGTTGAGTTATTAAAGTGCTAGAGGAGGCAGCAGAGTCTCCTGAGTGACTTGCCAAAGGGAAGTGAATGAGGAGGTATTGAAATGGAGCTTTAGTCCTCTGTGCTCTCTCCCGTCCTAAAAGACCTTTGACCTTTCCACCACAGACAGAACCACACAGAGGGGTATGAAAATGTATTTACTGAAGGCGTATTTACCTTCCCCACTGAATCTCTAATCGATCCACTTGATTTTGTCCTGAAAAACAATAATAACAATGTCTTCCTCTGTCCTTCCTTGCACCTATTTTTTATTTTTGCAACATCACTCTCTGCTCATAGCAATGTCGTCACTGACCTTTACACCACTTACTATTGGTTGCATGTAATTTTGTGATTAAAAATCTGAGCTTTTTTTCTGCTGCTCGACACATTGTAAGTCACTCTGGATGAATGCACCTAAATGCCAAAATTGTAAATGCAAAAGAGACAGGTATAAGCAATCAAACCTGAGCAGCATTTGATTACTGCCAAGAGCAGGTGGTGCCTTTGTGTGTGTGTGTGTGTGTGTGTGTGTGTGTGTGTGTGTGTGTGTGTGTGTGTGTTTAACAGAGAATATGATGTTTAGAACTTTAAATAGGATCCTACATATCTTCTATATTGTCTATATGTTCAATTCTAAGGAGCATAATTCTTATTCTCCATCCTGCAGGGATAACTACTATAAATATGCATGAAGGTGTACCAGCCTGTGTGTGACTAATGAGAGTGTGTGTGTGTGCGTGTGCGTGTGCGGGGCCATGCAGGGCTCGGTTGGACATCAAATAATGGGCCATCATCAATCTCTGTCACACTCTCCAGGGACTAAAGCGAGTGTGTGTGTGTGTGAGAGAGAGAGAGCGAGAGAGAGAGGCCAGGTCAAGTGTGCCTGCATGTGTGTGTGTCTACTCAATAGATGATGACAAAGGCAGGGCTATAGGGCTTTAGAACAATGTGTGAGGGGGTGTGTTTGTGTGTAAGCTGCCATGGTTGTGATACCTCCCTCAGTCAGAGCCCCTGTGACGAGCTCTTTTCTGTCTGACAGAACCACATGAGTGTCATGATCCTCTCTGTCTTCCTCTGGCACAAAAACAGATTTTCCCCTTCACATAGATGTACATTTCTGTGCTGTTTTCTATTTAAAGTCAGGGTATGTGAGAGATAGAGAAATCAAACGTATCTCATCTGTTTAACCTTTGACTATAGTGGAAGTTTCCTACATTTTCACGGCTGAAATACAGTAAAGGTAGAAATAGGAATAATTATTAGCTTTGTCTATTAGGTGGTTGCTAAAAGATTATACTGCAACTTGTTATTCATCAAAACATTACTATAGAAATACTATAATGTGTATATATATATAAATATATATATGGTTAACTATGGTTGTTTATTATTTATTATTGACTATTATTATTACTAATGAGCTGCTGGATCCATCTATCTATCTATCTACAATATAATATAATATGATGTAATATAATATAATACAATTCATTTATACTTTGTCATTATAGTGAATGCCAACAGTGTTTGTTTACAGCAGTGATAGTGTTGCTCCAGTGGGGCGGGGTGTGGCTGGCTCTCTCCGCCAATCAGCTTCGTTCTCACCCCCCCCCCACACCAAACGCTGGAAAGGCGGGACTAGCGGAGCCGTTAACCAATCAGCATTTACCTTCCTCAGCGCAGGGAGAAGTTAGCAGTCGGCTGCCAGTCTGGTCCGTAGCCACGATGGATGCAATACCATGCTTTCTGCTCGTCCTCCTGTTCGGGACAAGGATACAAGAAAATACCGGTAAGTGGCCTTAAATGGACCATATGGAGTTGTGTTCTGTGTCAGACGCGTGTTTCTCGGAAGTTACTTTCCCGGGTCCGGCCAGTTCCGTCAGAAAAAGCTCTTTGTTCAAGAAGCCTGAAGAAGCAGAGTGTGTCTAACTAAGATGGCGCAGGGTCCGCGGCCAGCCTGCTGCTGCCTGTCTGAGGAATGTTTATTGTCTGGGAAAAATAGGAGCAGGGAGCTGAAAGTCACACTGGGCTTGAAAGGGCCCACGGCTACCGGCCGGGATGAAAGCTGGCCTCTCTTCGGCCAGGTTTTTTTTTTTGTGGTCACCGCTTTTGGATTCCGCTATGCCAACAAAAGAGCTCCGGAGTCCGTCCGGTGGAACAGTCCTCAGTTTCGCAAACACAAAGTTGGCAGCATCCCTGAGTGGATGTTTGCTTTTCGTCAAACGGCTGGTTGTTCATTTACCTGGTAGTCGGAGCGTGTCTCATCGCTGTTTCTCTTCTTTTTTTATAATTGGAGCACATATTTTATCAGCATAAGTTGATGTCACCTCAGAGCTGAACGTCCCCGTGTTATTCCAGGTTACCGTTACCTGAATGTTTCACCTCACGTTGATGCCTCAGTTACAGTCTGAGATGCGATTAAAACGACGTTGGTCGTCGTTTGTGTTAGTTAGGGCTCTTTCTGAGTAACGGTAAAGTCGGCAACCAAATGTAGAGCTATTTTTTTGTCGAGTCTGGTCGTTCACTTTTATTTCTGTCTTGTCTAAACTGTTACGAGTGTTGCCTGTTACTTTAACTTACTGTTTGATAGCTGTTTGACAGATTCACATCTACTCTGCACCACCTCCGTTAGCTTGCTAGCTTCTAGCCGCTGTCCGTTAGCAGCGTTAAACTGTAACAGACTTCTAGCGTTTTTCCTGTTTGTATTAAGCTGTGCTTTAAGTGTGTGGGAAATTACAGCTTTTCCTGCAGTGGGTGATGACATTATGTTAAAAAAAAATACATGCAGCATAGATTGATTTTTTTTTTTTTGCCCTTAGGTTTAAATAGCTTACTGTCAAAACACAAGAAACGGGTAAACCAAACTCCATTCAAAGTATGCCAATTTAAGTTTTCTGATGCATTCAGGGTGCACAAACTGCTCATTATTACATCAAAGTCCTGACTTAAGAAACAGCTTTGCAGTGATAGTTGTAGTTAACTACATTTAATTATAGCTGAAGAAGACTGCAGTAATTTCTTTTATGCCAAAGTCTCTTAAAGACACTGAGAGGATTCTGAGTCATGATTTGTAAATCAGCTCCTCATGCATTCATGCTTGGTGGTGAGGTTTTTTGATTTTAAATTTGCAAAGGAACTGTGGTCACTTCCTTTGTGTAGACAACCATCATGTGATTTGCAAAAAGGAAGAGGATTTTCTCATATGTACAAATAGCTGATTCCCCTCAATTGACTCGCAGATTCATGCGTTTCCTTTGTGTGACATTCCTTTGTGTGTGGAGGGAGAGAGAGAGAGAAAGAGAGAGCGCCTTATCACGAGTGGAGGAGCATGCATTTCAAACAGCATACGTAAAAATCTCATCACAGCCTCCCCATATGCAAAAAGCACGGTTGTGTCCTCACATACCCCGCTGCTGCTGCTGCCTCGGATGCAGGCTGGTTATCAAATTGATATGTTGGCTCAGGGACACACAAGAAGGGAGGGAATTCCGCTTTCTTTGTCCAGCAATGGGATTGTCATGGCATGGGTCCATGGTCGGCGCTGCATCATTTACATCAGAAAGGAATCTAACAGTCCAGATGCAGATAGTCAGACCCACAGATTAGAGAAAAGAAACTGGTGCACGTTTCAGATGTAATGTGAACGACAAGATTTAATATCATGTTCCCAAGAGGTGTAGATATAATTTAACCAGAACGCACCTTCATTCATACAGTACCTTGTAAATGTTACGCTGCTGTTGGGTGTTCAGCACCACACCCCTGCAGCTCGCACAGTGTAGTGTAGTACACGCACCAAAGCATTCGCACACATGTGAGCCCTGGCAGCCAGCTAAATTAGGTGGTGTCACTGTTACTTTCCTCATCCTCCTGCCTAATAGGCTCCGTCCTCACACTCTTTTCATTTGTTTCTCTCTCTCCCTCCCTCAGCCCTCCCACCCTCCACTTCCATTTGTCCGCTTTGAGTCTTGTGCTCCTTCCCTTGCCCCCCTTTAGGCATAGTAAGTAAGGGGGGGGGCATTTAGCTGGAGTGGCTGGTATAAATGATGAGTGTTGTGTCAGCATTCAGCGACCTGTCAAGGGAGACTCTGAATCAGTCCTGACTGTCGCTGACAACAAAGGATGAGGGGGATTGGTTCAGGATGTTATCTCAGCTGTTCTTGCTCGAGGTTGCTGTTGGTAATGAAATGTCTTGAGATTTAGATACAAATATCGCACAGTATATCCCACTATTATACAGTGTGCAGATACTGCAAAGCATACACTCTGTGCTAAGGAAGACGTGACAATAGTTTGAATGCAAGAAATTAACAGGAAAAAGTATTCCAGTGATGACTGACATCCGTCTATCATTTCCTAATTTCTAATGTAAACATGTCACAATAAGCTAATAGTGTTTTTTTTTTATGGATTTATTACTTTTTTTTACTTGGATTGAGAGCTGTTCAGTGCATTAGTATTCCACTCATGATCCAGTTTTTGGATTATCCTGGTTTATATATTGCAAATGTCAATATTATGTCCTTGTTTCAGAAATCCAGATGAACCCTTACTCCATCTTTGAGAAAGCTGACTAACTAGAGAGTAGATGTGTATCAATGATTCCAGCTTCTCCAATGTGACGACATGCAGCTTTTCTTTTTCTTAAATGATAATAAACTGAATATCTTTGGGCTGTTCCGATAAAACAAGACATTTGAAGACTTAATGTAGGAGTCTGGAAGATTGTGATCAGCATTTTCAGTTATTCTATGATTGTTTTTCGACTAATTAATTAATCATGAACAGTGGCTCCCCTAGGATGGAGTTGTAGGAGTGGAGATGAAGCAAAAATGTAGTTTTTCTCACACGTGTGAACATTTTTCTTTTGCACTTGTAAAACGTGAATTGCCAGAAGGTTTCTATGTATCTGCTGCAAGCGAGGGGCTCTTGAAGCCTGAGTACATAAAGTACATTTGTGCACAGTAATGAGCAGGGGGCATGGCTGTCGATCTTACATATGAGGTGTCTCAGGAAAATACACTTTTATTGAACATAATAGAAGTATAAACTGTTTAAACTGTTATTGATATTTATTGAAAAGCTGTCATTCATTCTTCCAATTATTTATTCTTAATTGTCCCCTTTTCCAGAATTAACTTGCATCACCACACTTGTTGTATTATCAAACACTAGACTGTTTAATTACTTAAATGTAATTGACATTTTCAATGATAAAATGACTTAAATTTATGACGTCTCTTCGAGGGAATTGTATCCAAATAATACATAACGCTAAAATCAATAGGTGCATCTAGAATAACTGCTATCTATGTATCAAGATTGGTCTTTTAAATGTTGTTTATGTCTCAGATATGTTTCCTTGCATTTTTGTATCTTTGCTGTTACGCTACTGTGTGATTCTCACATGAAGTTGCAGGACTGTTCTGCTGCATTGCTTGTCTCATTGTTGGCATCTTCCCGGTGCTTGTTGTTATAATCGCTTTGCTGTCATTAACAGATAAGTGAAAAGTGTCTTGTTTATATGCTTTACTCACAGGTGTGTGAATTGACCTGGATAGGAAGCATCCGCACTGCAAACTAATGTAATGTTAGTTTCTAAAGAAATAAAACTGAGCTCTCTCTCCTCTCATAGGGGAAACATTGGTGATTAAAATAAATATTTACAGCCTTGCTGTTCTAGAAACCGGAAAAATGTGGAATGTAAAACACCTTATTCATGCTGGCGATATTTCTCTGCACAGAAAGGTTAGAACAAGTTCAAAATGTGCGGAGGAGGTCACTGCCACTCATTAAAACTATGAAATGGGAAAATTGAATGCTACAGGGATTATGCTGTTCACTGAAATATTTTTCAAACCCATTTTTATTAAAATTTTTAATTTATCCTTTTATTTAACCAGGAAGATCCCATTGAGATACAAGGTACAAGCTGGGACAGATTATGGCACAAAAACAACAGAGACAAAACATACAGGGTTAGAAATTATCTTCTGATCTAGTGTTGGAGTTACTGAAGCTATCAGCCAAGTAGATATGTACTGTGGTGCTTTAAAGCAGTAAAGCATTCGCAGAAAAATTTACATATCTCCCAAGGCACAGTGAAGTCCATTTAGCCATTTCGTAAAAGTCACGATTATTTGTAAGGACACAGTTGCAAACTGCAGTTTTTTTAAAGAATCCACTGACACTTTAAAACATGGTGGCATGGTAATAATGAATAATAGTGTCATCTGCATAGAGATGAACCAGTGTTCGAATTAGTCAAGACCATTTATATAAATAGAAAAATAAAATTTGCCCCAAATAGAACCTTGAGGAACAATAATAATAATAATAATAATAATTATTATTATTATTATTATTATTGCAGATGTGTAATTTTCTAGTGACCCACACTGAGTTCTTCCAGTTATAGTTTGAAAACAGGTTCAGAATATCTGGGAAGATGAATAAAAAGTGACGTTAAAATCATGTAAACGTCGTCTTTAATACACTCATTAATACACTCCTAAAGACTTGGTACTCTCGCCTTGACTCCTCTCTCGCGCTCTGATCCTCTCCTCCACCGGCACCTTTCACTTGTGGCTGAGAACTAGGCCTACTGTCAGTCCTGACACATTAACTGTATCTCGTCAGTAACACGAATTAACTTTTTTTCCCATATTAGAAGAACTAATGATAGCTGCAAAATCAGGTCGCCGCCTCTTTCTGCAAGCAGAAAATGCATTTTGTATTCTTCTTCTCTGGCAATTTCGGATGGCTCTGCCTGATGCACTGATTACGATACAGCGGCACTATATTGCCGCAATTGCAGTTACAAATGTCAAATCCGACTACCAAGAAAACAAGCAGGCCTACTAGAATTTTGTCAGGAGGCAGAGGCGGCACGAAATTTGATGGAGGCGCCTGCCTCGCGATTCTCTATGTAGGAAAAACCCTGTACAGGGAGACTTGAGAGATGAATCCATACACTGTATTAAAAGTGATCTATAGGTCAAGTGTAGTTGAAGCCAGAGTTTTCATCCCTTTAGAAAAGCAGCAACAAACCAGGGGAGAATATTTTTCAGTAAGGCAGTAGTAATGGGGTTTTTCACGATGGCCACAGCGGGAGTTACACTGTCGATATTTTTGCATTAACTTTCATCTGCACCGTGCCGTTACCCCCACAACTCCCCCATGTGCCAGGGGCCATGTTTTGTGTCTGTTGAGCGTTTCTATGAAATGCTTGTGGAGCGTTGTTTTTCTGGGTGCTGTGTGCTGCTGCTGTCAGTACTAGCAGTGGAGGAATGCCAGGCATGCGGGTGACCCTGGACGCCCGTTGTCCCGGCCCAAGGAACCACAACTAATTTGAGAGGTTGTAGCCATGCCAGTGGCCATTGGATTCAAAGGCACCAATGCGTTAATGAATGGCCCCCCACTCTGCTCTCCTTCATGTGGAGGCCAGGGAATCACAAGCTCTACTGCTGATTCTGTGTTTGTGAGAGGGGGGAGTTTGTCCACGACAGATAGGAATAAGAATTACAGTGACTTGCAAATCCATGTTAATCTCTATAAACTGCTTTCTCCTCATCAGCTTTTGTTCTGTTTTACTTTCAAATGTTACAGATTCGTCCAGACCACTAGTTTGTAGAACGTCCTTTTTCTTGGTACTATGTGTATGCATGATGGGACTTTCCTATATGCACTGAATGCAACATTACTCCGCTGAATGTACAAACCAAGACACCTCCACCACCGTTTGCTTCTTCCAAAGAAATGCAGTGATTTTATTGCCATTATGTAGTTATGTGTGATACCTCTCTGCAACAGTTTCAGTTAAGTGGCTGTTTGGTTTTTTTAAAGCTGTCTTTAATGAGAAAACCACTCTGTATTTCTGTGAAGGCCATGAAATATTTGTTGCGACTTTGTTTTACTATTTCACTTTGCCCTTTGAGAAACGGTGCGTTTATAAAAGTATTCAGCTTTTTGCAGTCACTATATTGCTGAGATGTCACATTAACAAACACTGTTACCTGAATCGGTGTAAAGCAGGGGCCCCCCAACACTTTTTACTCTGAGTCATTTTGACAAAGTAAAATGATCTGAGAGCTCCTCATATCTTACATTACTGGTTACGTTTATTGTACATGCATACATACATATCGTATGGAAACACTCAAACTGATCATTTAACAAGTCATCAAATATCAATATCCATCCATGGCAACATAATTAATGTTTGTTGGAAAAGTTGAGTTTATGTGTTCTGTCCTCAGAAGAGCTGCGATCACTGCATGTGGCCTACGGCAGAGGTTTTCTAAGTGGGAGTCGGCCACGTAAATGAGCTTAAATGTGTGAGATGTGGTTAAAGAGATGCAGGCGTTTTGGGGAATTTTTACTGTTTTTCCCAGAGTCAGAAACTAATAAAAGCCTTAGAACAGAGTTTCTTCATGTATTTGAGTTTTGTCAAAAAGCAGTATTAGGCTATCTTAGCACAATTGTTGAGCATCTATGGGTTTGAGGGGAGGCTCACAGTCTCAGACTTTGAATTATATTCTCTGAACCTTTGGGTGAGCTACTGGTAGCTTGTGGGTCACATGTTTTTTGAGAGATATCCTGCTAACACTGCCCTGTGCTCTAAGCTGATTTCTTGTCTATGCTCATGGTGTTCTTGATGAGGAAAGAGGAAGACTCACCGTGACAGCCGTGCAGCAGGTTCAAAGCCTTTATTTGTGGAGGTGCATCCCTCTATCTAAAGTAATTCCATGTTTAAGTCTGACTTCCACAGCTGATCAGCAGGATATTTGCGATTCAGACACATGCTCGCAGTGTGTAATCTCCCTCAAACTGCACCATCAGTTCAAATGCTCCGATTAAAAAAGATCTCTTGAGGCTATAGTGTAATATCTCACTAATACACTTACAGTATGCCAGCCTCAGTAATACAGAGCACGGGGCCCAAATTGATTGCTGACCAACCCAGTTAAGATGATGCTATTACCAGGCTATTGCACTGCATGTAAATGCATCCTACAGTTTCCTGCTGAACTGATTTCTCCCGTATTAAATTACCGGCAGAGGCAGTTGTACAGGAGACAGTTCTCCTAGAAGAATAATCAGTTTATTGTGCTTTTATTTATAACCTTTGTGATTTGTTTTCTTTGCCAATTTGACAGCAACAGTTAAGAGCAAGGCTAGCTTTGCCTAGTGTGTGTGTGTGTGTGTGTGTGTGTGTGTGTGTGTGTGTGTGTGTGTGTGTAACAGATACAGATTTGTCCTTCCAGTCTTTTGACAAACAGCCGTTCACATTTCCTCACATCTGGGATTGTGTGTGAACTGGCTGCTGGTGTTGAGACATTTCTTTGTTGATGACTCAGTAGACATGAAATGCTATAAAAAGGTAACATCAAGATTATAGTGACCTAAATGATCACGGTTATCTGTATTATCGTGGTGTTATTAAAATGTGCTGAAAATTTTCAGAAAGTACAACTTTAAACACGTGTTATTGTTTGTATTTAAACACTGAAACAACATGGCAAACACATCTTTGTCACAGATGAGGACAAGCGTCATCAAGGTCATCAGAATGATCGCTGATTGGTCATGCCTTTGTCAATGTCAAGACTGTTTGACTTGTTTTCCCATTAATGAAACTTTGTAGTATTAAATTAATATTAAATTTAATTTGTTTCAACAAGTTTCTTACCTTGCTGCTTTTTATGGTTGTAAATAGAACTTGGGAGAGACGCATTATTTGTCACGACAGTTTAGTTTTAACACCGCCATAAAGTTTATTTGTAATCTCACTGTCATCACTCAGGTTATCCAAGAGAGAGGAGTGCAAAACAGGACACACTCGCTTTTTTTTTTCACTCCCCTCTCTCTCTCGCTCACAGGGTAACGTAACGTAACGTAACGTAAAATGCCCCCTGGAAAATCTTCGGACCACCGTTTCCTTCTGCCTTGTTTTAACTGGGACAAAACAAACCCACTTTGCTTGCAGCGGTTGCATCTGATAGACTGTTGCTGATTGATGCTGTACAGAACCAAACGCGAATTAAATTCACCACAGAAATCGACCACGGTAATAGTGGCGATTAATAGATAACGGTAATACTTACTGTCTGGCATTTCTGCTGTGATTTAGTGTAAAACCTGAAATCGTTTCATCTCTATTCATATTAATAGCCCGGAGCAAATGGGTCTTATCTTACAAGATCTCTGTTAGACGTGTTTTGAATACAGGAATGCCTGAGAGGAAATCATTTAGAGAGTGAGTGAATCATCCAGTTAAATGTAGGTAACCACGCCTTAGTGTCATAGCAACAATTACTGATCGATCATTTACTAAAACTTTTAACAGCCCTGACTGTAGTTCGGTCATGAATTCTTACACCCCAGACCTCTCACATAACGGTCTCATTTCACACTGAATTTCATGCTTAGGTATTTCTGTGTCCCAGTGCATCGATCAAATGTGTGCAGGAAACAAAAACTGAACAAGCACACACACTGTGGAACTGTTTTCACAGGAATTAGCTGGTAGCGTAGCAGAGCAGCCTGTAATAACCAGGCGTGTTGTGGACGTGGGACAGAGGGGCCAGGCACCGGAGCAGCCAATCAGACGGTCGGCAGGCTCTGTCTGAGCTGTGAGTCAGCTGCTTCAAACAGCACCACCCTCTCTGGCCCCCATTAACGTCTCTGTGGTGCTCTCCACCCTGCCGCCTCCACCCTCCCTGCTCCACTCAGTGTGTGTGTGTGTGTGGAAGTGGAGGTGATGTAGTCATTTTTCTGCAACTGACCTGCTGTTGGACCGTCCAGCTTAGACAATACAGTGTAGAAGGTGGCAGGGATAAAAAAAACAAAAAAAAACAGATCCAGCCATAGTGTTTCAAGTCCCTTCGTTTTTATTCACACTGAGACAAACATGGCCGACATATTGCCACCCCAGTGTGTGATTTTTAGATAGTGGAATCAGAGGCGTGATGTGTAAAGCAACAGCGTTGGCGTCTGTCCCGCCACAGACGTCGATCCAGCTCTGTGACGGCATCTGCTGCTGGTGTAAAGGTGGAACAACGATGCCCCCCTCGTTCTGTGTTTCTGCCTTTTTCATACAGAAGGTTGAGGTGGAATAAAGGTGCAGCATTCCTGTTTTGAACAGGCTAAAGAAGCAGCCATCTTACTGTGTGTCAAAACAACTAATTTGTTAAATTAAAATTCATCTTAAATGTAATAACCAATTCTGTTATTGTACCTGTCGTTCTGTGTTTGCCACGTCATGAATACTGATATTAGGGGTGGATGGAAAGGCCTTAAAGGTGGACATAGACCAGGACATGTAAGTGATTTGATGTGGGGCTGTGTGAGGTAGTCATGCAGTCGGTGTGTTACCTGCAGTAGATTCAGTTTAGAGAAGCAGCAGGAGCTCCGGTACAAGCAGGCGGGGCAAGCAGAAAACGTGGACGTAGCCACAGTCTGTGCGAGTTTAACGCCACATATGTTGCTCTGCACTTTGTCGTCTTTTTATCAAAGTATTTCCAGATATCACTTTCCCTGGTCACGGCTGCCATGGTGCATGTAACTCCAACTTAGTTGAACTACTGTGGCCAAAAACAGCGCACGAGTAGTGAAACACTACTCGAATAATGACCTCAACAGCAAGTACTCGAGTATTCGTACCCATCCCTGCGCTCGTGCGTAGGAATACGGTATTTCAGTGCATAAGAAAAATTTAGTACCAAAGGGAAGTGCTGTGTTCGGCCCGGCAGTGTCTAAAACATATTTCCTGTTCCCAGCTGACTCTCCTAACCGGCAGCACACTGATCCAAATCTACTGCAGGGAACACACTGTATGACTACCTCACACAACCCTGCGACACCTAACCCCAACTATCACTCCACAGTCTAGAAGAAACTAAGTGAAGCCTGAGTCACCTCTGTATAAAAGTCTGGCAATTTATCTCCACCCATGTGGGCCGTGCTCAGGTATAAATCATTGTGGTGCCTGGAGGATGAGTTGGAGTATTTTCTCTGCTGTAGAGTCGAGGAGGCTCACACTGAAGCAGGAGCCCGTTGCAGCAGTAGAGCAGCCAGACTAATGGGATGAAAACTGAATACAGGTTCAGTGAAGTCATCTTTGTTCGGAGGCAGTGAAGAGGGCGTTTGGAGGATGATGATGGTGATTATTTTATTGGTCTCCTTGGTCAAGGGCTCTACCTTGATATCTGCGTGTGTGCGTTGTGTCTGGGTTGGAGCAGCTGGCAGGTTGCTGGCTGTCTACCCTTTAGATCAAGCTGCTGCATATTTATAAAAGCAGCAGCACAGACAGATGTACTCCTCCTCCCACCCCCTCTCCATCCTCAATATGCTTGGCCGTCCATACCTTCCTCCTTTGTTGTGCAGGAACAAAAAAAGCTTCCTCAGCATTATCTCTTCGTCAGTGATAAAACAGGCAGGATGCACACTGTTGTCGAGGCGGCTGTAAGCAAATACTGTTTAAACAGCCAAGACCAAGTGTTCCAATCTCTGTATTGTCAGAGAATCTATGCACAGACACACGTAAGGACTTTTTCTTTGCCTTTCTGAAACTCAAGTGAACGCAGATTGTTCTGAAAGTCTGTCATGTTTACTTCAGTGTCTCTGTAATCTTCTGGCTCGGTTTCCTGTCCGAAACCGGTCATTAATCTCCTGTTTGCCCAGTTTGGAGGACTGTGTGTGTGTGTGTGTGTGTTGTATCTGTTGTAGTGTCAGCCACAGTTCAGTTTTCCACCATGTCGCTGAGCTTTGGCTCCAGCCTCGACCCCCAAGGTCAAACAATTCAGCGGGGCAGATAGCAGCCTTTCTGGTTACGCTCTGTTTTTGTGAGGGGGGAGGTTCTGTGTCTGGGGCAGTGGGCCCTCTTGCTCAACACACACACACACACACACACACACACATTCAGAAAGCACATCTGGTGTGGACAAAGGGCCGGCCATAATGGAGCTGACTGCCTGGATGGGGGTAGTGGTGGGTGGGGCCGTGACCTATGGAAATGACTCTGAAAGCTGAAAGGTCCCAGTGGAAAAGGGGGAATCCACACACACATACACACAGACATACACACACACACACACACACACACACACACACACACACACACACACACACACACAATGATTTAAGGAACAGAGTGGGGGCAGGGCAATATGTGGATGGTAACATGTAGGCTTGTGTGTGTTTTAATATATTCCCTTTCCTTCTGTCTTCCAACAATATTGTGTGAAATATAAATGTGTTGTGACTGAGATAATTGTTTTTCAAAGTGTAAATTAGGTTAGATACACAAATATACTTCATATTTGACATTTCAACAATGCAACACATTGAAGACTGACTGGAGTTGCTTTTGTTCACAACAACAATAACACTGAAAAATAGTTAATTCATTTCCCTTACACAGCTGCTGACACCATTTAAATAAAATACAAATGTACCAGGCTAGCCTCTAATACCTTTTTACCTTTACAGTTTGTGTGTGTGTGTGTGCTTCTTCTGTCGTTTAATTTGCGGTCGTTGCTGCCAGACGTGGTTGAGTATGATGTGTGTTGTTTCTGTTAACCAAAATACTGTTTCCTGTCGTCTGGTGAAGCCCATGCTCCTTTAACGGAAAGAAACCCCACATCTCTCTCTCTCTCTCTCTCTCTCTCTCTCACTCACTCACACACACATCCTTCCAGGTGTCAGGATGTAAACTGGTTTATTTTTCTCACATAATGTAAAAGTGGTGTGGAGGGTGTGTTTTTACCATTGTTTTCTGATCTTATCAAAGGGAAAATGATACGGGGAAAAAGAAACCAGAGAGCCCGTGAGTCGTCACTAAAGGAGGAATCAACAGTTTAGTAATAAAAGTTATTATAATAATGATATAAAACAGTTTTTCTAAATGTATTGCCATTCAGGAAAGCCAATCTCTATGGTTGCCATGGTGATAAAAGTAGTCAATTCAGCGCATGACTGCAGCGAGGATGTGTTCAAGTGACATCACAGTCAGCGAGGTGTTTGCTTGTGGAGCAGGTGATAGCAGGTCTTCACTTCATCTGTATGAAACACAACGTCATTAGCACCTTCACCAACGATGCTTAACGAGTGATTGACACGGGTAACACTCATTAGAGACGCACAGTAGAGCACCGAGTGTCCCACAGTAGTTATCTAACTGGTCACTGTGTTAACATGCACTTAAGCTATTATTATTATTATTATTATTATTGTTATTTCACGTTAGTAAATGGGAGTCGATGTTGGAGCAGCCTGGTTTCTAGAGCTGGTGTCTTCAGTAGAAAGCTGATTTAATGCCTCTAAAATAACGTCACAGGCAGGGTAAAAACCTGACTGACCTGCTGCATATAAACACTATGAACACTTGGATTCACTGGGTAACCTGTTTTCTCTGAGCAACCTGGTTTCTTGAGTGTGTGTAAACATACTTCCATATACAGGTTTCTCCCTAAGCGAGGCCAGGCATTAAAGCATTTCCAGTCGGCTACTCTTTCCCTCCTGACGTCCTGTCTGTCGGAGAAATGCAGATTTTTAACGTGAAACTGCATTATTGTGTCTTAACCATTTTAATCAGGTTTTTTAGAGAAGATCTCTGCGGATCAGTTTAAAAAAAATGCATATTTTCCCCCAACGCTGCATCTAGTCTGCAGAATCTCTGCCCTGTGTGTGTGTGTGTGTGCAGTGCTGACACGCGTGCACACGGGGGTGTGACTGCAGAGTGGTTACGTGAAATAAATAACCTGAAGATTACCTGAGTTTAAGTAAACTACACTCGTAGATACTGTAAGTGCAATAAAACCTTCGCAAGTAAAAAGCCAAACCTTTATCAATACACCTGTTCAACCTGCATAAATGTAGAATGTGATATTTTAATCTGCTCTGTCTGTCCACAGCCTGCTAGCTCAGCGGCTAACAGCTCATTGTACAAACAAGCTAAAAAGAAAGCTGTCGGTATGTCTCTAACCGTTTAGCTTAGTTTGCAGCCAGTCTAAGATGTAGCAAATGCTTGTACAGTTCCCAGGATCCATGCTGGGGGGGGACAGGGGTGGCATGTGTCACATGGTCTCCAGGTTAACTATAGAGGGAGAAGTGACACTGCAAATTAGGAGGAACTACAGTTTAAAATACTCGAGGATGCATTAGGCCACTGATATTTTTTTGCAAGTGTGAAACTGAGTTAATAGCTGTTGCTAATTTTCAACTCTTCAACACACTACAGATATGGAAGTAAAATAAATATATATATTTAAATGCATTGATTGTGATGTTCAGTCCTAAGACGACAACCACAGCAAAAACAACACAACTGATTGAATATCGTACAATTAGCTAAAAATATACAGATATTCAGTCTAAAAAAGAGATGACAGTAGATAACTATATTCGTAGACCAGGAATTTTTCATTTGTTGCGTTAGAAGGTTTTTTAAAAAAAAATCTGTCTTACTTGATTAAATGATTTCTGTTGAATAATGTGTCTGTGCTGAACGACCTTAGACTGGGAGTATATTTGGACCAACAGTGGTATTGAAAGTCGTTTGCAGCTCTGCCACTGTGCCACTGTGCAGTAATGAGACCCTGCTGCAAGCACCAAAACTATTATTACAGACAGTAAGAAACATGGAGTCAGTTAGAAACAAAATCTACACATTTATATTGTATAAAGCTGATAAAATGATTGTGAACAGAACGCGTCATGTTCATTGGAGGAAATTTGCCTCACTGATGTTTTATTTCTATGTTTGGGGAGAGGTTCCTGTGAAGTCCTGTCTCTTATCTGCCTGTGGTTCTATGCTTAAAAAAATAAAAAAAACAGCGTGTCAGTTTGTGTTAGTTATCCTCATCGACAAAGACTTTGTTGACAGCAGTTTCATCTGCAGTGGAGACGCGTTCTCTAAAGGTTTGTCAGGTTCACAGGCTTCCTGGTTGTGGATGAAGCGAAGGCTGTGATGTGAGCTCGGTAACGGATCAGTTGGGACTGGTGTTTAATTCAGGATGGGCGTTTGAAATGACTAACAGTACCGCTCTCGCAGGGAAAGCAAAGTGTTGAAGATTTTGAATCTCATTTAAAGTACTTAATGTCAGAAGTGAGCTCTTAAGTGTTTATGCAGCCTGAAAGCAGGACTTTGTTCTGACAGTGACACAGACATCTCGCCCTCCCGCCTGGGAGAAGTACTTGGAAAATTAACCGATTTGTTTCATTGTAGTGATATTACACCCTCATCCAGACCGTTTAAGACTAGTTCTGGTCCTGTATTGAAATGATGCCAACTCCCTTATTCCCATCAGTTTTATTCTCCGTCCGTTGCCCTCTAACTGTCAGTAGAAAGCACAAATTCGTCCGCGACCTGAAAGATAAAGTCTGAAACTGTGTTTTTGGGGCTTGGTTCTTTGTGGGTCACACGGGTGAATCAAGAATTCATGAGGTCACCCGAGGGAAGAATATCGGCCAGTTTTTGTCAGACACATGAATAATGAAGTGCAATACCTTTTATGTGTCTGGTCTTTTGTGAACCCTGTTGTTCAGGGTGTATCTTACCAGAGCAACAGAATGACACTTCAGACTTATATTACAGTAGAGGAGATATGGCATTAACATAGCACACCAGCAATTAAGGTTGTAATTTTCATAATGAGACATTAAAGATTATCTTGGTTATCCAGGTGAAAGCAAACCGAACCTACAAGTTTACAAACTCTTCAACTGAATTGGAGCAGAGCAAACAGACTGTAGGAGTGAAAACGTCCTAAGTCCTTAGTATGAGTCTGATTTCAAGGCTCTGCAAACTCCTTTGTCTGCCTGAGATCATCAGAAAAAACTTTTATCAAAAAAACGCAATTCCAACAGCTACACGGCAATCATTGTAGATCTTGAAGTCTCTGTTTCAACTGTTTGTAATGTTGTCAAGAAGTTTCACAGTCAGAAAACTGTAAAGATGCTTCCAGGACTTGGTGCTAAGAAGAAAGAGAAGTCTGACGGTCGATGAGGATTGTGGAAAAAAAACAATAATAATCTGAAGAGCTTTAAGCCAACCTGGAGCAACATGGAGTGGTGCTTTCAGCCGGCACTAAAAAGGCCAAGGAGGACACCTCTAGTCAAAACAAAGCACAAAAATACCAACTAAAGTTTGCAAAAATGTTCATGGTAAGCTACAGTCTGTCTAGTGTGAGGGAATTTTCTCTTGTCCACCTAAGGAGTGACTGACTCAGGGTAAAAGGTCAGTGTGAGGCCCGAGGTCTCTGTGCCCCAGCTACTGCACTAAATCTTACAAGCCTTGAGACGCTGAGGCGGCTCCTCCAGACGAAGCTGTGGTTTGATGCTGATACTGTTGGTGCCAGGGCAGATAACAGAAGACCTTGGATGGTCAGTAACAAGTGGCTGGGTGTTCTAAGAATCAGCACTTGGGCGTATATAGTCTTGTCTCCTTGCTTATGGTTAATGAACCAATAGTGTATTCACACATCCCTCTTCTCCCTCTTCTTCTAGATATTTGACCAATTATGGAGTGTAGGCTTTCTATAGTATTCTGTGTATAAAGACTATTCCCAGGGGTTTCTGCTCGAGAATTGAAGTGACATCATGTACAGAAGCCTGTATTGATGAGTCCTCCTTTCTCTTTGATCAAGCATCAATAAACATCCTCAGCATAAGACATCCTGGACTCCAGCGCTCTTTCCTTGCCACCGATGATAAGAATTTCCCTAACATGTAGGACACTGTTCCATGGACAGATGAAACCAAAGTACACATGGTGGAGGTTCTGTCTTGCTGTGGAGCTGCTTTGATACCTCTGGTGCTGAATGTATGAAAGGGATGAAGTTTACAAAGGCACTGTAAAGTGAGGTGTGTTACCCAATGTCAGGAAACTATGTAGGTTTGAGGTGAAGGTCTCGAGTCTTTCTGCAGAACATTGACTCAAAGCAGTCAACTCAACAATTAGTCCTGAACTTAATATTATTAAAAGTCACTGGAGAGAGCTGAAATCTTAACATTGCATAAAGGACTACTGCAAATTTAAAAGAGCTTGAACGCATTGTAATGAAAGAGTTACAGAAAATACATGCAGACAGGTGCAAGAAGCTTCTGGGCGGGTACAAGAAAGTTAAGTCATTTCTGTAATTACCGCATTCAGGTCAACAGTCTGATGAGACATAAACATGGCTCACCTTACAATTATGTGTAACAGGAGATAGCAGATCACCCAGGTGAGCTGCACCGCTCTGTGCCAGCTGTGCTTTGATTCCCTCAGACAGATGATGAGGCACACCTGGTTTCAGGTAGATACAGGCTACAGACCAGGTGTGGCTCATTCACTTTTAGCCATGAACAAAACCCACCTGAGATTTGAAAGACGAGTTCTGACACTACAGAAATGTAAATGTACATCGTAGTAGGTCCATCACTTTAGAGTTGAGTGATGGTTTCTCAGGTGAAGCTCCTGAAACATCTAAACCACAGACGAACTCCCACGTCGTCCAGCGTTGAACACTATCTGCCAGCTGACTAACAGCTCTCAGAGAAGAGTCCCAGCCTGGGGTTGACTGGTAGCAGAGCCCACACATTCACTGTGCTTCATGGACGGCCCATGTCAGACCATCATTCACCACAAACAAGTTTCCTTCGCACAGACGAAGGACAGATCTACAGTTGTAGTTGTAAACAGATGAGGGCATTTTTCAACAGCAGCAGCTTGAATTTCACTGTAAGGTAGTTAAGACCAACTTTCTTACTGTCATGATGATTATTTGTTGTATATGTTTGCTGGACCCATGGAGGGATTACTCCACCGGGCACAGGCTTAGGGATACAAAGGGTCCGGGGGCCTTAAGCCGAAGCCTTTTCTTCCCCAACCTTGGCTGACCATCTGGGCACAGCTGGGCCCTGTAGGTGAAGCTCAGGTCCCTCTCTGACCTACTGACTGAAACGCATCGATGAAATGTTTGTCTACCCAGTTGGGAACATTGGACACTGCTCCAGAGTTTCTATTGTGTCCACTTTTGATGCCCAGGTCGGACTTTAGAAGGTTTTAATATTTTGAGAAGGTCATTGTGTGATCAGAGTTGGATATCGTCCAATTAACTTTCCATATTACAGAACTTGTATGAATTGTTTCACTGCCTTGCTTACAACATAATACAAAAATATAATTATAGGTGAAAGAAAACCAAACTGAAACATGCGTATATTGCAATATTTTGGCTGAACTGTATTGAGATATTAAATGTTGGATATCGTCCAATCCTGCAAGTCATTTTGTAAGTATGTTGTAAAAGGTCCCCGATGTTTTGTCATTATTTTCCACTGTGACAGGCTTCATGGGATTAAACTAACAGTTGTTGCACTCGACACTAATTTCTCTCTCGATGTCTGAGGTCTGTTGGGTCGAGTCATTATCAGGCTGATAATCATGCCGTCTGATCCCAGCTCTGTTAAGCATCTTAATTAATAAAAACAAACAAATCCCAGAATCTCAGCGTTGAGACAACTGTTGAGAAATTAACTTAATAACTCCAGATACAGTTGTTTGTGTGTGATGATTAGAAATGTGGTGAGCTTGTGCCAAAACACAGTGACGGCAGTGGGAGCTCACAGCAGAGTCTGGATGAATGGAGCTGGGAGGATTGGCCTCAGTTTTCCGCTGCAGTACTTCATCCTGCTCTCATCTCTGTGCTGCACTGCATGCTGGATAATTCAATTACTGCCTCGGACATTTCAAGGCTGTGTGTGTGTGTGTTTTTGTGTGTGTGTGTTTGCCCAGGTATGTGTAACTTCAGTTTTTGTGTGGGGGTAATGGAATTGAATTGCTAATGATTTGTGCAATATGAAGCCGCTGTCTGTGGCTGTTTCCCTTCCTCTCCCGTCTTCCACTGTGAGTTGATATATTGGATTAAATTTTATCCTCTCTTTTCATTTTAAGCGTCTCCTGGGGCTTCACCGAGCCGCGCTGCAGCCACTTAAACCCCGGCCTCGGCAATCTGTCTTCCTTTGCTCCTCTTTTTTCTTTTTTTTTTCTTTCTCTCCCCTTGTCTTTTTCCAAACATTGTTGGAATAATGGTTTATTTGGCTTGAATCAGATTGTCTCGAATGGCGTCGGGTTCATTTAGAGGAATTACAGATGTTTAGTAACTGCACGCTACATGAGTCCTCCGTCCCGTACAGACCTGGGGTGAATTTCAGAAAGCAGTAGTGAAAACTGAGTCTGTAAACCCGTGTGTGTGTGTGTGTGTGTATGTGTGTGTGTGTGTGTGTGTGTGTGTGGTGAAGTGAGCCCACTCTTTGAACATGTCGGTCCTACAAAGGGTTTTTTTGTTGAATTTGAGTTTATGTTAAAGCTCCTCCAGTGTAAAGGTCTGTGTCCATGTGTAGTGTGATTATAGATCAGCTCTAGCTTCTATATTAATACTGTGAAAGTATCAAAGCCTCAGTCCACAGAGAAATGCACACAGCCTGTATTCAGAAACTGAGCCTTAAAACCAGCCGTCAGGACTTCTGGAACTTTGTGATGTCACAACAAAGCAGTCACCAAGCCCCGCCCACCTGGACCCACCATCCAAACCTTGCAGGATTTGGTTTCTCTGAGTGTTTTTACCTGAAATCTATATTTTTATTGGATCACTCAGAAAACAGTCAGACTGACCTGTTATTACTAGAGCTCCAGAGAGAAGCCTGATGTAAAACTACACTGACATGGTTTTTGGTTCTTAAAGCCACAAATATATCTTCAAATCTCCCAGTCTGTGTTGCAGAAAAACATCCCCACAGCATGAAGCTGCCACCTTTTAGTGAGGAATGGCTTCTGTCTGGCCACTCTGCCATAAAGGCCTGATTGGTAGAGTGCTGCACTGATGGTTATCCTTCTGTAAGGTTCTCCCATCTCCACAAAGCAACTTTGGATCTCATTCATAGTGACCATTGGGTTCTTGGTTACCTGTCTGTTTTAACTTAGGTGCTTTTTTAAACTGCAAATCATCAAATTCATTAGGCTGCAGGGTCACACTATGACGTTACAGTCACAGGTTTATGTCTCGTCTGTTCGACCTCATCTTCTGCTGCCACCAGCACTTTGTCTCCATCAGGTTACAGCTGAATATATGTAGTTAAATATTTAATGTAACAAACAGTGGGATCCCAGCTTCATCATCCATTAAGGAAATTCAAAGTTTGCTCAATAATAAATGATTGGGCTACACAGGAGGAACTCTCCCTGCTGCTGCTGCTGATGCTGTGTTTAAAGATAAATGTGCCTTAATGTCACACATTAATGTCTCTTGCTCCACTGGATTAAAATGGAGGCTCTGCTCTTTATTTACCTGTTGCCATGGTGATTTGTAGTATCACAGCTCCATTGATGGTGGCTCTTTTTCATTCATCTTGCGCCCGTTTAACTCAAGAGTTGACAGAACTGACTGAGCACTTAATTACTGTTTAAAATGTGTATTTTTCTGCCGTGTTGCAGTGCAGCAGAGGCCGTCCCTCTTGTGTCGTCGTTTGGCGTCTTATTTTCCCTCCTCCGCCGCCGACAGCAGACTCTCCCTGGCACTGTGCAGAAACAGTTTCTGCTCCCTCAAAATACAAGTTCATTATGTCCTGTGGTTTTGCTCTCAGTGTGCCTGTACTATACTATCTGTCACCCTCTCCTACATATGTGGTAACCCACAACTTTCAGTTAGATTGCTTCTTGTTCCAGCAGTTGGACTATTAGTGGCTTTTGGCGAGAAACAGTTTGAGCAGGATTTAAAGCAGATGTTTTTCTTTTGGCTAGAATTAGTCTTCATGATATTTTCTTTACCTCGTCCCCCTTAGTAATAAGTCAGCCACATGTGTAGAACAACTTCATATCTTAAAGTTAAATTGTTGTGATGCTGAAAAAACACAGGTTGAGATGATTTTAGAGCTGAAACCATTAATCCATAAATTTATCAGTTTTTCTAGTATTTTCAATTTGCTGCCTCTTTTTCTCTTGTAATTGTAATTGTAATATCTCTGCGTTTTAAACTGTTTATTGGACAAAACAAGACACTGAGAGACGTCACCTTGTGCTCTAGAAAATTGTAATGGACTTTCTTTCTTAAACCATTGTGACATTTTCTATTAAACAACTGTTGTTTTTTTTTTTGTTTTTGCATGATTGCTGCCTGAATAGTTGCACTCGAGCAGTCAGGCCAATTAACCCTGAGCAACAAACTGTATTAAAGAGGAACCCATTATGAGCATGTTGTTCTGTTGAGTAATTACTGTGCTGCGGTGATGCCCAGTGGTGTTGGCTAAGAAGATGCTGAAAAACATCCACGTCATGCTGCAGCATTAATCTTCACAGTAAACATATGGCTAGAACAACATAGCAGCAAAACCCTTGGATATATTTCAAATCAGCACCTGGAGAAGTTTGTACACATTGTGATTCATCCTCAACAAATCAATGACATTTTATTGATCTTCGTATTTTGCGGTGAACCTCTGTTTGTGTTAATAACTGAAATGATTGTAGGAACATTTTTGTCAACATCATCTTGTTGACTTGTTTTTTCGTCACTCTTCCTCTGCTTCCTGCTTGTGTGTGAGTGTGTGTTTTTGTTAACCCTGACAGGAAGTGGAATTCTTCACAATATAGACGTAGTGTGGTCTGGAGGAACGAGATTAAACCTATATCGTCATGTTTTGCAGTGTAGTGCTGCCATCTTCAAAAACTGAAACGTGTGTCATCTACTTAAAATAGAAATCGCCATTTCCAGAGTAAAGGTAGAAGTGACGCTCTCTCTATAACGCCGTATGTGATGAATCTTAATGTGGGTGTAATGTTGATCTCTAAACGGCCCATTACTAAAATTGTACAAGTTTCACTGGACTTGTTATTAATTTAGTCTTTCACACTGAGCTTAAGAGACAGACAGGTGTTAATTAAATGTGGCTCTTGAAGACTGTCAGCTCAGACCTCTTCCTCCTTTCCTTTGAACACTTTATGAATATTGTAATTGGCACATGCTATTTTATATTTTATTTATTCTTATATTTTATTTATTGGGATCCATAAACGGTGACTGAAAGAAAAAATTTAATAAAAAGGGGGAAAAAAACAACTACATGGCAACCATGCACAGGCAGAACATGTCGGAAAACTACCAGCCTTCCTTTTAAAGGTCTTTAAATGAGACAGCTGCTGGTTCTTCTCTGGGTGTCACCTGCAGCAGACTCCAGGCTTCAGAGCAGCTCTGTACACTTTACTGCTAAAACATAGAATTACACACAAACATCCCATTTATAGCTGGTGCTAGTAATTGTTCAGGCCTATAAACTCATGCAGAATATAATGGAAAAATACACATCACAGTTTCTTAGAGACCAGAATACCTGTTATGTCTTGTTTGTCCGACCAACAGTCTAAAGACATTCAGATGATTGCGGTAGAAGACAAAGAAAACTATACATAGTTATATTGACAATGTTTATATGCATATTTTATTATATATTCGTATATTTTAATGATTTTATTCTTTATTTATTTTAATATATGCTCATAAAAGGATTGTGTGTTTATATGCCATGACAATAATCTATCAAAACCACCTTGGTGGAGAAGCTACAGGCAGCTTCAGATCTCAGGTTATCACCAGGTGAGGGACACGTTCGTAAGCTCAGACAGAAACCTAAAACAACAAGTTTAATTTTACAGTCAGCAGACTTGGTTCGGGTGTAGAGTGTCTGTGAGCTGTTGAGCTGATGTCGCAGCCGGTAATTTCCAGCAGCTGTGACAGATGAAATACCTGCCGTGACATCGGTAGTAGTAGTAGTACCCAACACACTGAGGAGCTGCGAACACTGTCACTCAGATTTTACAGCCAGTTGATGTTTCCCACTTGTCAGAGTCTGGTGTATTATATTTTCCACTACGTTTTTTCTGGCTCGTATTTCCACCTGCACAGGTGGGCAGCTCCTCTGACTCGGCCAACTTCTGATATGAATTCCTCAGTGATGGAAGCAGCTGATCAGCGAGGCTTTGTCTACAGCCTCTGTTCCCTCTCCACATCCACCCAAGGTCCTTCCCCCCTGTGTAAAAAGATAAATGGCTGCTTGTTGAAGTGCTTCTTTGTGTTGTAGATAATGGTGGGAGGTGACTGACATTGATACAGAGGTTACGATTTCTCTCAAACAAAAACTGAATGACCGTCACGAACGTCAGTTATCGCCTCTTCTGCATCAAGAGGATTTTAAAATGAATAGGGGTGAGGTGTAACAAAGGTTTCCAGCCGAACACGTGTGCACGCAGCTGCTCCCAATGACGCACTCAGAGAGGGTCGGTAAAACCTTTGTGGATCTTCTGACCGACGCATCGACCCGTCAGGATCTGTCCCACGACGCCGGTGGCCTCTCTGACTGTGGCTGTCCTTACTGAGGACACGGTGCTCGACCTGAAGCGTTTTAACCAACAAATGTTGCCGGTGAGCTTTCAGACCGAGCCGAACCTGAGCCCCGGTGGGGTGGGGGGGTAAACTTAGGGCCAGCGATCTGCCGATAAAGCATCACCTACTCGTCACTCCCACCTGACATCTGGACCTGGTTACTGTGTCTTATTATGATGTTAAATATAACCACAATCAAAACTGTAAGACGTCCTCGCTGATCAGAGACGTCGCTGCAGCTCGATGAGTTTACTTTAAGTAAACAGGCTTTTAAAAATGACACCTGCCAAACCCACGTCTCAAAGAGCTGCACAGAATAGATCATGTGGACTCTGAAGAACTGGTGGCCAGGAACCCATTAGCAGAGTGTTTGCTTTTCTCCTGAAGTGCAGCCTTTTCAGGCAGCGCTGTAAATCTCTCTGTATGCGCTACTGAAGGAGGAATGTGAGAGATTACTTCACTCCGTCCATCCAGCTTCATAAATACGAATTCATGAAATAACAAATCTGCTGCCTCAGTACGAAGCTCTGTGGCCGGTTTAAAAACAACATGTGACAATGTTTTGATAATGCAGTCACTATTATTAAAATTGTGCATCAGGGCCACGAATCAGCAGCATGAAAGAGAGAGGGGACAAAGCAAAGTGAGTAGAGCTTATCTGATGTTTTTCATGACTTCATCCCCTTCCTCTGTGAAGACATTCAAGTCTCCCTTCTCCACAATAGACCGCTGTGATGATCGATATCCTTGAACATCAGTAGAGATGCACAACAATGGCACCACATGAAAGGGTGGACCAGCCAGGGGCCAGATTCATAAATGATGCGTTCACACTAGAGCTGCACAATTAATCCAAATATAATCGAAATTGCATCGTGGCCAAGGGCAATATCCAAATCACAGGAGCTGCAGTTTCTTTGATTAAAGGTAAAATGTGTCACGCTGTTCACTGTCAGCACCATCCTGGTTGTGGAGCGATCAGATCATACACTCCAGATGTAAAGGCACATGATTGACTAATCACAGTGTCGGAGCCTCTGGAGCCTCGTTAAGACTCCAGTCCAATGAATGAAGCTCAGAGTGAAACAGGACTTTACATCAGAGTGATTGTACTAAAGTAAACTGATGTTTTTACTTCAGTTTCACAATCAGTGAAGTTGTTCTTCTGTCTCGTCTTTCTTCTCTGTGGCTGATCACTCGTGGCGGAGACAAACTGATTGAGGGAGAGTCTTCATCCATTTGTGGCTAATTGTGGGAGTGGAAATTATGCTCGTTCACAATCGCCCCAATTTCTCTGAGATTTATAAAGGCTTAATAATTCTGATGAATATATGAATATGTCTGGTTTTGTGTGTCACTCAGATTTAGTCATGAATCTACAGAGTCTTCTACATCTGGCCCCTTTCCTAATCCACAGGTTGACTGTGTGGAAGTCAGTTTATCATTCCTCCGCTAAACATTAACACTAAATATTAAGTGGAAAACACATATTTGACCCAGGAGGGGCCAGTGTGACAGTTTCCTTTTGTATTTCTCCATTTAAAGACTTTGCCTGGATTTTTAAAATCAGCTGGAATGCACCTTCATCCTGCCTTGGCTTCAATATGGTCCCAGCCCATTTCCACCTCTGGGTATGTAGAATTCAGTTGGCTCGGAAACACCTTGGCAGTAGGAAACAGAATCTATCCAGACGAGGATTTCCTTCCATTTTGAGCCATTTATAATTTGTGTTTTCTACTGTGCATTGGGGATGTTGGTAGAATAAATAATTCCTGGAGAACCCGCGTGCAGCTTATCCGACTCCTCCACTTTTAATTTGCACCAACATAATCATTGTGCTCTAGTTCATGTTTCAGAGGACCTGTAACCTCCTTACACAATTAAATACTAAATTTAATCTCAAGTCACCGCACCTGCCCCACATACCCTGATTATGTACCGCTCTACCCAGCAGGCAGAGCATCATGGGAAAGGTATGAAACGTGACTCTTCACTGATGTTACTGTGGCAGGCATCTGTTTACAGCTGTGGGTTTATCTCAGACCCCCTCTGCTACGCCTCTATCGGCTCCAGCAGACCAGCTGTTCGACTGCTGGTGGATTCTGGAGTGAATCCTTGAAACCCGCGGAGGCTTCCAGCAGCAGGCCGGTTGGTTTGATACCAACACTGAACGCATCGCACTGCTCACACTCTCTTTTATATCCTGATGATTTCCATTCTCTATCGTTAGGACTGTTGTTTGTTGGGTGTCCGCTCCATCTCAGCTGGTTCACTCCTGTATTTTGCAACTGAGAAATATTGCTGAAATTAGTTCAGCGTTGTCTGAGAACATCGTAGAGCGAATCATCCATGCCTTTATCTCTTCATGCCTGGATTATTGTAAATCCCTATTGTCTTGTTTGTCTGTAATTTCATGACGTTTCACTGGCGTTTTCTTAAGATTGTTGTTTATTCCTGGTGGTTTTATCCGTCTTGTGGTTTTGTTTGGTTTCCTATATTGTTTTATAATGAGTTTTATTACTAACTATGAAGAACTTTGTAACTGCTGTTTTGGAAAATTATAATCATTATAATTTTTATTAGCAGTTTCAGGATGTTGCAAAGAAGGTACAAATTAAATGTTACTAATATAGGCATCACAGACTAATTGGGGAAAACAGGGGTAATGTTATGTTCATTTGTTTTAGATTTTCATTTACAATATAAAACAGAAACATAACAGCATCTGAAAATCTTGCTTTGCTCATCTTCAGAAGTTTAACTTCTCACCCTGCTTACAGGTTGGGAAACGGGGGTCGGACTTGTTTTGATATAAAATAAAATATTGCATATGGCGGGAAATATCCCCAGATTCGATATTGTGAAATATCTCCCTGAGCCCGGCTACAGTGACATACAGGTGTACTCAAGGACCCTGTGACGTCACTGTTAGGCTACTGGTGCAACAGAGCATACGTGTGACGTTCACCCAACCACACCCGCCAGTGGTGCTGGCTGTGGTCACAATGTGTATTAATCCGCAGCTAAAAATAGTCCCCAGATGCACCACAGTTTCCTGCTGTGTTAATAACATTTTTAAAACCTGCAGCGAGCCGCTGTTTCAGGAAATTAATCAGACTTTAAAAAATATAACTTTATACTGAGGAGTTTTTAAAGTTGAACTCGTCAGTAGGAACCAATCAACTTGGAGCTGAGAGTCAGACAGGGTGACAGCCATGACAGCAGGTCGCTTCATGATGTCTGTTAACTGTAAGAACATTTGAATGGCTGCAGACACTCATAATTACAGCACTTTTCAGTAGAGTTGTCTGTATCTCTGCTCCCACACTGAAATAATTGTTGGAATATGTGATGAGGCCTGCTGGTGGGTTGAAAGCTCTGGGTGAAAGCAGGTAAAGCTTGATGCCGTCACCGCCATCCATCGTAGAAGGAGGTGTAGCTGTAGCAGTGGAGGTAGTTACATGTTGGAGTGGAGGCAAAGGTGTTTTACCGCACCGCTGCATATTCTACTGCATTAGAGATACATAACTATAGTGATTATGTATTTGGTGACCTGCAGTTTAATATCATACATGTGCAGACTCACACTGAGCTGCTGCTGCTGCTGCTGCTGCTCACTCCACCTCCTGTGTACAGACACTGTGTCAGACTCTTTAACTTCCTAAGTTCCTTATTTTATTTTCTACCTGTTGTTTTGGCTGCAGCTCAAGTGATGGATTTTTAAATGTATGTATTTTGTGTTGTGAGTCTTTCAAACAGTGGACAGGTGAGTCACTGAACATAGAAAAGTGTCAGCCAACACAACGGCCTCTGTGGTGGCTGTATGTCACACCGTTACTTGGATTGTACTGGCTGACAGATTCAGTTGTTTCCATAGTAGCAGAAGAAATTCACTGACAAGTTCAATTTAGATGGATTCAAACTCCCGGGGGGGCTCACAGGTCTGATCACTGTCACCTGATCTGCCATGACACAGACAGAAAGTTTAAACTGCAGCAGGAAGGCACTTTGAATCAAGAAAAGATGCTTCGATCTGATGAATTATTGATATGAACTTAATATTATTCACCCAGCCTCCAGCTCTCTCCTCGCTCTGCCATACATGAAGCAGACAGGAGAGAGCTGCACTGACACGTGATGATCATTACAAGAACTCTTTAAGTCGCACTGATAACACTGGTATAGAGTGAGACAGGGAGACAGTCAGCTGGGGGAGGGCCTCGATAAGGACAGACCTATTTAGAATAAATTGGTTTCACTTCATCGTCTCAAGATCAGGAACTAGTTCCCGCTTTGTGTCGGTGTCGTCTGAGAGTGATTGAACATTTCATGGAGTGCGAGCTCGGCAGCTGCTTGGACGATTACGTTGGTGTTGTGGTTGAACTGTTGATGCATGTACAGCTGGAGCTGTGTGATGATTTGATGTATTTAAATGTTTATTTTGCATATGAGTTTTGCACCATGAATATTGCAGTTTTTTAATTAATGTCTATGAAAGCTGAGTTTTTTTTATCCGGGATTTCTGACGGTGGTGCTTCAGTTGTCCACTGTAAGTGTTTGAGGAGAAAACAGTCTGTTGATTTTCAGCAGACACATTTCCAAGGTAGCCTGTGGTTGTTTTGCTAAAATGTTTGATGTTGGCACCCGATGGATTAGGACTGGACGATCTTATATCGTGGACCATCTTAGTTTGACATACGATCCACTTCAGATGAATCATGCAGATTGCCTCATTATCAGATCGCTCCACATGAACCAGTTCTCCACCTGAGCAGAACCAGGGAAGGGAATGCGAACTTTCAAATTAAAACGCGTACATATATCACCTCATAAATAAAGTGAATACTCCATATGAACTAAACAAAAAGTGAGATCGGTTATGACACGAGTCATAAACAGAGCACGGCATTGTGGGTGAAGAACGTCCGAGCGCAGACACATATCTGAAGAATGTGGTTGAAAGATACGAATCTCAACTTCCTGTCAGGACTTTCACAATAAAACCAGAGCGGTAACAGGATGCAGATTGTGGATTGTGATTCTACCCTAAAAGCTATCACATGATCTTCTGGCCACAGAGCCACCTCCCTCACTGAATACATGTTTGTAGCTCATTGATGATTGATGTGTTTAAACTTGACTCATTTTATAATCGCTGTACACGTCTTAGCTTAGTATTGTGTCTGTATTTCTTGATTAGTTTATAAAGTCAAAGGAAGACTGATTCATTCTTCCTCTGCTTCACAAGCTTTGTTGGACACGCGACATAAACACAAGGAAAACATAATTTTTGCTATATTTTATATGGAGACATCCTTTATTTATCCTTTATTAACTGGTGGTCAATTGATATGGGTTATTGTTATTTAGACAGCGGGCCGGCTGATGTGGTGTTTTGTATATATTATAACATAATATAATATATATTTAATGCTTGCCAGGAACTGTTTTAGATTAGATTTGCTGTGATTTAATTTTGGACAAACGTTAACATTTAGAAAAGGCAACAGGAAATTTAGGCAACATGAATATTTTATAATTAGTGTGCACACAGGTATACGAGGACATTCTGTGTGATTAGTATATTTCTGTCATTTGGTGCCTGTCCATCTGTGTGAGCAGGAAGCCACTAGTTTAACCACACATAATGTTCACGCTCAGTTACAGAGAAGTTTGTATAAAATTATGTGCCTCAAGGAATAGGAGTCATGAAAGTGAGACGTGTTTTAAATGTGTCCAGCAACATTAGAGCATTTATATGCAAATCCAGTTTGAGAGACTCATTCAGATCAGCTGCTGTGGACCTGACTTTGAGAGAGAAAACATCATCACGTCCGTCTGCTCGGCTCCTACCCAGAGCTTTATTCCCTGCAGGCGCTGATTTGCGTGAACTAACACAGCCTCCACAGTAATGTGTGCACCCTGTCACCGTGAGCAGACGCTGTGTCGATCCCACACCGAGCTCAGATGTAAACACATCCACAGCCGGGCAGATTACGCTGAATTCATTTCATGCCTGTATCCTGAATTATTGACTCGTTCTGTCTGCAGCTCGTAGATTCTTTTATTTTATTTGTTCTCGACACTCGTCTCAGGGTTTTCCTGCTATTGTTGTAAGAATGAAAGGGAGAGAGGGAGGGAGGGGGTAAAAAGACAGCGGGATGAGGGAGGGGGGGGTAATTAGGGAGAGCACTAGGCAAGGACAGAGGAGGGCAGGACGCAGGGATAGATGTGTGGTTCGCCTCTAGGTGCTGATGGAGAGCTTTCTAATTTATTGTTCCTTTGTTTCCTGGTGGTTTCACGGCAGACAACAGTCGGGGCTCCGCGGATATAAAATGGTATTTCATGGAGCGGTGTGTTGGGAACGACGGGAGGTGGGAAGAGTTCAGCACAGACTGAACCTCCAGGTGGCGCTGCCGCTCACGGCCACACAAAAGATGAGAAACCACAAAGAAAACCTCCAACCGAGACGTGACGGTTCACAAACAAACCAGAAATAGATCAATCTATTAGTCTGTTATTGATTAGTCAACAATGTTTATAATCAATTAACAGTTCAAGTAATTTTACTTAATTAAATTCTCTGGTTGTTTCTTCAGAATTAGCTGCTGTAAATGGGAAATAATCAACGGATTAAATGATAATTAAAATGATTGTTAGTTGCAGCCCTGCACAGAGCAGTCATGTTATGTTGTAATAATTGATGTTTGACTGTGCACTTACTTTTTTATTTTTTATTGGATTTATTTACAATTTACAATTAATAATTAGATAATAGTTGATGAAATCCGTTCATCTCGGGTTCGTTTTGACCTCGGAAACATTCGTCATAAATGTGGAATTATAAAAGTCCATGCCATCTTAAAAAACTATTTATTTATTCTTTTATAAAGCTATTCATTTATTTATTGACTCATGTATTTATATTTACATTTATTTATGTATTTCTACATTTATTACCTAGTTTATTTATTTCATAGCTTTATTTATGTATTTTTTTAATACTGATTAAAATGACATTCCATACACCTGAACTACCTATAAAGTAAAAATACTGTTTAAACTACAACACATCAACAAGTTAGAGTCTGTGTTTCTACACAGACACCGTCTACAGCAGTGACAGATCATTAATAACTTTACATAAAATGGATTGTAAAGATGTTGAACAGTGAAACTCCAGTTTGCCTGTTGTCATGTAAACTGTCTCCTAGCTTCTCTGGGTTCAGATGGAGATCTTCTCTGAGTGGCTTCAAGAGTGAAACAACTGCCCTAGTTTCCCGCTCTTTCCACTTCCTCTCTTCCTCTCTATTTCACAGCCTAGTGAATTTAAAGCTGCAGGGGGGGTGGGCTCAGCCTGGCTTATTGTAAGCTTTAGGACTCTGGTAACCTTTTAAGAACTGTTGATTTGGTGTGTCTCTGTGGGAGGAGGCCTGACCGACAGAAGGTGGAGGTGAGGATGAGGATGATGTAAGACATCCAGAGAAGGTGAGCTGTTTCAGCTTGGTTTGAGTGACTGCAGATCTCCAGAGCTCCTGGTTTGTACTTGACGTCTGGATCTCTGTCCAGTCTTCTCTGAATGGTCGGCCGGTCTCTCCTCTTCCTCGTTGCTCATTGCAGCTCTTTTCTTACTGTGTGCTAACTCAATGAGATGTGGTGATGTTCTTGCTCCTGGTTTTGATTTACTTGCACTGGAAGAAGAATTAAAATGGAAGCAGCAGAGGGGCGTCGAGTAGCTCAGTTGGTTGAGCAGGCGCCCCACGTGTAGAGGCTACAGTCCTCGCTGCAGTCGGCCCCAGTTCGAGTCCCGCATCGGACAGCCCTTAGCTGCATGTCATTCCCCCTCTCTCTGCCTCCCCATTTCCTGTCTCTCTCTACTGTGCTATCAATAAAGGCATAAAAGGCCCACAAACACCGTGGCTACGCTGAGCTCCGTGATGACCTTTTTTTTTTTTTTTACCAGATTAACCTGCGTTTAGAAAAACCTGCATGTACGTGCTAATAATGAGACACAACCAGTTCAGTGAGCGACAGCAGGATGGAGACGATCAGAGTTCCTCTCTCGGCTCCTGTAAAGAGATGCGAGTGGCTGGTCCTTGTTGACACCGGCTGGAGCGGCAGTGGGTCGTCTCTGGCAGCCAGATGGTGACACAGCTGCATCCAGTGGACATCAGCTGTTTCAGTTTCTCATTGGCAACAGACAGACGCAGCACAGGGCGTGTTCACTGTGCGAGCAGCCAGACGCCCGGAGTGAGAGACCAGATATAAGAGGAGGAGAGACCCAGACTAAACAAGACAACATCTGAAATTACACATGCACAGATACCACACACACGCACGCACGCACACACACGCACACACACAGAGGATGAGGACACTGACTTGTTGATAGTCAAAAACTTCTCTCGGATGCTTGCTGTGTAACTACAGCTCTACTCTGTCCAAACACCTCCACCTCCCAGAGGAAAACACACACACACACACACACACACACACACACACACACACACACACACACACACACACCATATTAAAATAGGCCAGAGCAGCCTTGGGAGCAGGGAAGCATTTCTTGGTGTGTGTCATGTGTGTTTAGTCTAACTGTCTGTCTGACGTCACAGTGTAAGAGCCTGGCCTTGTGTTTGTCTACATACTTCCTCTTTCATATCTGTGTGTGTGTGTGTGTGTGTGTGTGTCAGCCCCAGATTCTCCATTTTACCCAAGTGAAAAAAAAAAAAAAAAAAACGTCCCTCACTTCAGTCAGGATTTAATTGAAAACTCTGTGTCCTCAATACTGATGTTCCACCATGTAACACGGCTTTTTCTTTATCCTCATTTTATACCAATGCAGTCAGTGTACCATCAAATGTCATTATTATATTATATATTTTGATATTTGTCAAGATATTAAATTTTGAATGTTGCCGAAGCCTATTAACCAGTAATAATAATAATTATAGAGAATTAATTTGAATGCAGGCCGTGTTGTCTAATTGTAAAAAAAACAAAACAAAAACTGGACCCTGAGAATATTAAACCTTTGATTGATAAATGTCTAAAACGATTAATTATCAAAGAGGTGTGTGAAGTTAATTTTCTGTCAATCAGCTACTGATAATTTGTTTGCTGTTGGCATTTAGAAGAGCGCTGAGATAATTCAGCAGCAGAGGTGAATTTCCTGCTGCTCTGAATAGTCTGCAGCTTTTCACAAGAACTAATGTCCTCTGAAGAAATAGTCCCATGAAAACTGTCGAGTGTCATTTTGTTCTGATTTTGTTTCTGTGCTCGTCACTTTCTCACGGATGCGAGCAACACAAACAAACTCCCAATCAGGATCCTCTAGCAGCGTGTCGCTTCAGGCGGCGATGAGAAGATGAAATCAAATAAAACTTCGGCCCTGTGCGTGTCATTCCTCAGCCGCTCTGTAAAAACCTGAAGAACATTATGCTGAATTATACATCTGGATCTATTGTTTGTTTAATTTATGTTTTTATTTTCCTGAGTATTGATCATCAGTGAACTGTTTGTTACTTGCTCTTCAGTGTCCCTGCAGTGCTGAGGCAGTTGTTTCTTCCTACTGCTCTCTCTAGTGCTGTATACTGTTATCTGCAGCTTTAATTGGCCATTCACACAGAGACGGGAGGGGGGGGGTGTTATCATTTGGATTATGGTTCAGTTGCGTTGTGTGTCTGGAGTCTGCGCCTCATTTTATTATATTCATTTTAATATAAACTCTGCTGAACCTGAGCTCGCTTTATGATGCAGCAAACACACGGGGAGGGAGGAAGCAGAAGTGGCGAGGTGCGTTTGCTTTTGTTTTTGTTTTCCTCCGTCGCTGACTCATCTGTGTTGTTGACTCATAAACTGCCTCTGTCTGCAGCTAGAGGCCGTTTACTCTGCTCTTCTTCTACACACAGACTGAGTCATGATCTGCATGGAGAACCACGTCCAGGTCACATGTTCAAGTCTGAGACTGTGGTCATCTTGTATCTTACTGATTCTTCTGACGCTCGTTAGATGAGATTGAAGGCGTACTCGGCTCAGTCGTCGAGAGCTACAGTTGTGATGATGCGTCCTGTGATGGTGGAGGAGTTTCCTGAAGTCTGATCGGGTCACAGTGATGTCATTAGGGTTATATCACCTGGGCTTGGAGATAACTTCACAGGTAGAGGCGAGGAGTGATCGTAAGCAGGTGCAAAGAATTGATTTTCCAGTTGAACAGAGAGACAGTCAGTCGGTTTCCAACGCTGTAATGGTGGCGTGTTGCTGGTCTGGTGAGAACTGTGTGCCCACCTCCACCTGTCGCCTTTGCCGCACATGTACAACCCTGAGATGGAGATAATTATATGTCCTTAATATTATCATATTAATTATTTCTTCACAGTAATTGTTCTGGAAATATTGAAGCTTCCAAAACATGCTTTTGGTACCCTCTCAGTGTGGCGTTGTTACTATAGCGACCACGCTGTGATTTTGCAGGTTGCCGTAGTAAACTGAATTGTGACAGGCTACAGTGAGCAGACAATGATGACGCAGCAGTGCAGATTCTCTCTGACCAATCAGCAGCCTGCAATGTTTTCATGTCACCTGTTGTTATTGCCTCAGCAGAGATGCCTCAGTTATTGCCTCAGCAGAGATGAGATATATATATATATATATATATATATATCTCTACTGTCCTGTCCATTAAAGCCACAAAAGGCCCCAAAAATTATATATAATATAGCCATATAGGAATAGTATATATATATAGAAAGGATTACGATATAGTAAATTAAGTAAGATGAGGACAGGAAATGGGGAGGCAGAGAGAGAGAATAACACGTAGGAAAAGGCCGTCCGAAGCGGGAGTCGAGCCGGGGGCCAGCTGCAGCAAGGACTGTGGCCTCTATATATGTGGCGCCTGCGCAGCCCACTGCGCTACGCGACGCCCCAGAAGCAGGTGTTTTAAATGCAGGTAAACACGCTAATGAAAGCAGATTGACCCCTTTCCTCCGCCGACAGAAGCCTGATGTTAATGGATCTTAATGGGTTTTTTGACCAGTGAAAAATTAGCTGCATTTTTCCACTCAGTCGGATTCAATAGCTGCACTTATTGAATATGTGCCGTAGTATTTGCTGTGTGAAATGTCACCTGTGCTCTGTTCCCTAAAAGGTCGATGTTTTATTCAGCTGATCGTAGCAACTTCAACGCAGCAGAGTTGTGATTTAGCTTTTTATGAATCAATATGCTGAATTCATGAAGCTCATTAAACTCAGTCGTCCATCAGAACCTTCGTTATTTGGTGTAAGTCAGTAGTTGGTGAGAAATCATGTGTAAAATAAAAAATCAATCAGACCATTGTTTGTTTATTGATTTAGTCGTCACCACTGGAAACAGCTGATCCCTGTAGACTACAGACCTGTTCACACCTGGGGCCGGTGTCACCGAGATATCTCAGACCAGTCTTAGTTTGGCTCATGGATCAGTCTGATGTCAGTCAGACGGTTTCACAAAAAACAAAGACTCATTTTAAGACTGAAACATTAGACACCTCACCGTCAGACCAGCTCAGCACCTAAGAACAATGTTACCATGGTAACAATCAATGACACCTGCGCTGAGCAGTAGCACCCAACAGTTAAAAAACAGGAAACCATGGCTCATAACTTGTGGTTTGCTAGCATTGTTACGGAGAGAATGATGAGAAGGGAAAGAGATTTTAGAGACGGAAGCCATTTTTTTCCGAATCAGATTTTCTATTTTTTCTTTTCATTGTTTCACTCTTCAGGTAAAACGTCCTTGCAACTGTTGAATTCCTCCAGAACACAGACATGTTCTGCTGAGGGTAAACATAGCTGAGCGGTTGGATACAGTTTATCGGTCGGCCATTTTTTTTATTTTGAAAAACATCTTAGTTTACCCAGAATTCATTGCACCACAGTCCGTCTTAAGATAGTCGAACTGCTTTGTGCTCTGAAGTCTGACTGTTTGTTAATCTAAGAGTCACAGTGTGTCTCTGTGAAACTGGCTCCTGGTGTTAACATCTGTCTCAGGTGATCGATCACAGGTGCTCAGCTCTGTAAGTTCAGGTGTGAACGCACCTGAGGCGCATTGAGGACTCACATGAGATCCGATCACTCAGGCCTCATTCAGATAAATATTTTACCATTTCAAATGAATCACACACACACACACAGACACACACACACACACAAAACAGAGCCTCCTGTCTGATTGGTTAACTCCTAATACCTGTTTATTTGCATATAAAGCAGGAAGTGAGATCTGATCACAAGTGGTCACTGGAGACACATTTTAAATCCAGATGTGAACTGTTCTACTGAGAGCTGACCACGTGTGATTGGATAACTGAACACACATGTTAATGCAGGTGTAACCAGGTGTGACCTGGGCCTGTTTGATCAGATATGTCAGGAAGTGTCAACATATCACGTCTCCAGTAACAGGTGCCCTTTAATACGACGACACATGGAACATTTCACTTGTTGTTTTGTTGTCTAGACATCTGAGACATACCTCGCTGACTGACTGTGTGTGTGTGTGTGTGTGTGTGTGTGTGTGTTTGTGTTTGAGGAGGGGGCAGACAGGACTTATCGTACATATCTGAGGTTGAGTCAGAGGAGACGAGTGTCAGCTGGCTTTTATTTTGTTGTCTCTGTTTGAACTGTCGTCTTTTTCCATCTTCCTGAAAACCAAAAATATGCAACACACACACACACACCCACACACACACACACACACACACACACACACACACTGTGTTGTTGTTTGCAGCTGTAATTCGCCTGACTGGAATTTACCTCCAGACGATTCCATGAATTCCACGAGCGGGGAAAACCTGCCAATCCACTGAAGCCGGGATCATGTTGTAACGCTCTCAGACTTTTTCATTTAACTTCATTATTTTTCACTCAAATCCTTACATTGTCACCATGGAGACGGTGCACCATCGGGCAGGTTTCCAGTGGTGTAGTTTCAGACTGTTGATACCCTCTCTCTCTCTCTCTCTCTCTCTGAGTGTGTGCGCCTGTGCTGTTAATTATTCAGGGAGCTTGTCTTAGGTGTGTTGTGTTGCTTTAAGCGGAGCAGCCATGCATGATGTGTCTCTGAGCCGCACCATGATACAGACTGTGAGCTCTCGGCCTACACTGTGCTGGGGGCAAGGACACAGACAGAGACAGTGACCTGGTTTATTCATAGCTGCTCCACTGCTCGTGTTTTGAAGCCTGAGGGATTGCTAAGCAGACTTCCTTACATTAGGCACATTCCTGACCTCGTTAGTGTCTGGCCCGTGAGTTCCCTGCATTCAGAGGTGATTAAAGACCTGAACCGCGGCTCCAGCAGGAGTTCAGCTCAGGTGAAACAGTAGAAATGGATTCATTTTAAATTTAAACTCTCCAAATCAACTGAACCCTGAAGGCACATAAACACACCACGTTCTCTCCTAGCTGACTGCTGGGAGCGTCACTTGGACTCTGGGAAGCTGCAGTCAATCATTAGCTTTAATGAGCGCTTTAATTGGCCAGCCTGAGGCCCGGTTCACTGTACATTTATTAGATTCAATTATGAAGTCTGATGTCGTCTCTGAGCCAAGGTCTCTACAGTGCATCAACACAATTTTAATTATATTATTGTATTTTATGTTTCAGGTAAAGGTAGGTTCAATGTACAGTGAGAAAATCAGTAAAATGAGAATTGGTTTCAGTGGCAGAGCAGACCGTGCAAAACTGTAAAACATGATATTATGAAACACATCACATATGATGGGAAATATTGCAATATTCAATATTATCAATTATCGTTGTGTTGCTATGGAGATGCCTCGACCTACAGACCATGTTTTCCAGATGTAAAACGACATGAGTGTTTGGTACAAGGCCAACAACAATCACAACATAAAAACTAAATAATGGTTTTTATGCATAAAATTATAACAAGATTTTCCACAAATGTACATAAGGTGGTTAAAATGAAGTGGCAATGTTTTATATCCAGAAGGTCAAAGGTCAACTTCGCTGTGACATCATAATGTTCTGTGAAAACACTTAAGGTCACGGTTTAACACTAACTCAGCAGCAGAGACTGTGACCGTGTTTCCTGTAACTTCACTGGTTGGTGGACGTGAGGCAGTAACTCTAGTTTATCGTACTTCAAAACTTCTGTGCTCTGACAGGAAGCCGGTGTTATTTTTGCTCATGTAAGCTAACTAAAATGTACTTTTATAAACTCCATAAATACACATGTGCATTTTGTAACAGCGTTTAACTTGGAAAGTTTTCTGGAAAAGGTTGGTAACGTTCAGTTCCAGTCATATAAGACGTTTGCACGACTGTACACCGAAACACTGTCAGGCCATCAGATTCTTGGCCTTTTCCTGATGTCGGCCATGTGCTGTCCAGCTGTGTGTGTGTGTGTGTGTGTGTGTGTCCTGCATAGAGTGCCAGTAACAGAGCAAACCTTCAGAGGAAAATGAGTCAGTGTTTGTGTGTGAGAAGAGACTGGAGTGATGTAACGTCTCATATTCTCTCCATGATGAGAGACACACACACGAAAGGATCAAGTCTGACACTTGAGGTTGAATTTCTCCTCAGCTGAGGGAGTTACTGAAGGTTGTTGCACAGAATCACTTAAAAGGTTTCTTCTGTTAAGGAAAAACCTTAAGACGTTTGCAGCAATGAATGAGATTTTACTGCAGTAAACTTCCATGGAGACCATTTGTTTGCTGGTGATACCTGTGAACATCTCACCTGTATCGTCTCACAAACCACAGAGCATCATTGACTGTAGAGTTAACCTGAAGAGAGCTGAGGAGGTGGAGCCTTCAGATCAGATCAGAAACTGATGTCGATCAAATCTGTGGAGCAAAATCAATTCTTCTCATTGATGATCCATCAGGTGCAAACTCTGGTTGTGATGTTCGTCCTCTTCATTTACCAACATAAACTCAGACGTGTTGAGTTCAGGTACAATCAGAGGAACCTGAACTATATTTCCTCAAGTGATTCCTCAAGTATAAAGACTAAGATACGGAGGAAACCTGAAACACTTGAATATTTCAAGGAAAAGTTTTAAGGGTGTTTTGTGCATAAAGGAAAATCTTCTGGCAGATTTAAACTTTAGTTTTTGTGTTGACTGAATTTCTCCGTCTCGACTTTGTCAGAAATCCAGGAAGTAAATGTTTTAAACCTCTCTGCTGGATGATGTTTGTATCAGCTGACCTCCAGCCTCAGGTCTAACTCTTCCTCCTTCTCCCTTCTTCCCTTCAGCCCTCCAGTGTTACTGTGACCGCTGCAGCGCCAACTCCAGCTGCACCACAGATGGCGTCTGCTTCGTCGCCATCCGCAAGTCGGGCAGCCGGCTGACCACCGAGCAGCGCCAGTGCGTGCGAGATAACGAACTAATCCCGCGAGACCGGCCCTTCATCTGCGCCCCGTCCGCCAAACAAGATACGGGTATTTACCCCATCTGCTGCACGACGGACTACTGCAACAAAGACCCCAACATCAAGATCTTCCCCGGTAAACACACATACACACACACACACTTCGGTTAATATACATTGACTGTAGTTTCCCAGAGGGCTTTGAGTGTGCACCAACATCATTAGGGAGAACAGATCTATAGAACAGGAGCAGCTAACCGTGTGTGACTGAGAACAAACAGCCGTCAGGTTTCATTCCAGCTGATGAGTTCTCCCTCTAACTCTCTGCTTTCAGTTTAATACGTCCGTTAACTTCCATCCACCAGAACGTTATAGAGGATTATTTAAAATTTACCCATTGTACTTAATTAAAATGCTGAATGTATGAACAGGGTTCTTTAGGGGGGTCTGCTCTCTCACTCTTCTAATCGTCCATAATGTGATGCGATGAATATGTGATATGACTCAGACTGTCTCTCGTGCTGCTCCGGTCTTCAGTTTGCTCTTAGATCCAAAAACAAAGACTTACTCGTTTTTAAACCGGAAACATCAGACACCTTATCCCCAGGCTAACTCAGTCCTAAGACCAATGTTACCATGGCAACAGTCAGTGACATCTGCGCTGACCAGTAGTTCCCAACAACAAGAAACATGGCTCATAATTTGTGGTTTGCTAACATTGTTACGGAGAGGGCGAAGAGAAGGGAAAGAGTTTTTAGAGACAGCAGCCTTTTTTTATTTGTTTTTATTTATTTTCTTAATCAGGTTTTTCTTTTTCATTGTTTCACTCTTCAAGTCAAACGTCCTTGTGACTGTTGAGTACTTCCAGAAAAACACAAACATCTTCTGCTGAGGGTAAACAGAGCCGAGCAGTTGGATGATGTTTCTCCATCAGCCATTTTTTTTTTCCCTTTGAAAAAAGTATTTTATTTACCCAGAATAAATTTTACCACAGTCTGTGTTCAGATAGTCAAGAACAGGGCTGCACGATATATAGCTACACGAAAATTATATTTGGCAGATTTTGAGATTTCAGTTGGAATGATGTTTTTTTGAATTTAATTCTCACTGAAAAAAATCTAGAAAATGAGGATGATGTGATTTTTGTTGTTGTTGTACCAAACATAATGTTCCTTTTACTTCTGGAGATTATGATTTATTGGCCGGAGCGTCTCTGTAGCACCACAACACTGGTGGTGCTAACATAATGTTGTGAAACACTTTAAATCAAAACAATTGCAGCTTCTGCCATTTGGGTTTTGCACTTGGTCATATTGAGATTTGGATTATATTTCCTTTAATTGTGCAGCTCTGGTCGAGAACTAAACTGCTTTGTGCAGCAGGTGAATTCAGACTCAGTCTATCTGAAGTCTGACTGTTAAATCTAAGTCACAGTCTGTCGCTGTGAGACTAGTCTCTGGTTTTATTTCATTTTCTTCTTGATTCTTGGGTTTCTTTTGTGTTTATGAATGAAACTGGTCCCACATGATGTTTTGTTTTTCAGCAGAATGAAGCCATCTGGGTTTTGTTTACTTCAGTTCGTGGGTCAGTGTCATCCATCTTAATTAGGTATCTTTAACAACGTTATTCAGGGCACTTGTTGTTGTTGTTGTTGTTTCAGTAACCACGAGGAGTTACTCCCCCCCTGTCATCTGCCTCTGCCGGTAACTTCACAGTGAGCGCGCGTTGCCCTCTTAAATTCCTGCTGAGATTTGTGGCGGCTCAAATATATTTATACAATACTTGCTAATGCAGTTTTAAAGATGTCAGTCAGAGCTGGAGGACGGCTCCGGCCTTCACAGCAGTTCCTCTGGATTTTAATATACAGCCACAGAATAAGAAACTCTAAAAGAAACTTCAAATAATCCATCAGATCTCCCACAGTGCTATTACTGGAGTCACAGATGTGCCGCTCGAACATGACTCCAATTCCAGTGAAGGTTGCTCAGTCAGGTTTTCACTTGAGTTAAAGTACTGCAGCACTTGATTTTAAGTCGGTTGACCAACCACAGCAGAAAAAAGGAAACTACTACAGGCTGTCTGCTGCGTTGACCACGACTCACGTCTCTGGTGACGGGTCTTCATCTTCAGCCCCGTCTTTATCCGACGCCGCCATCGTTAAGACACTGACGGGTTCAAACAGTCTGAATCCGTGCAGCATTAAGCAGCTTTGATTTTAGCTGTGGCTCACGTTTCGTTGTATTTCACATTGTTGCTCTCACACTTGTAATTAGATTAATTTGGCGTTGCAGTTTTTGTTGCATTCCCACAATTCTTTGCTTTTTTTAAAGTACATATTTTTGGGCTTTTTATGCCTTTATTGATAGCACAGTAGAGAGAGACAGGAAACGGGGAGGCAGAGAGAGGGGGAATGACCTGCAGTAAAGGGCCGTCTGATGCGGGCCTCGAACCGGGGGCGACTGCAGCGAGGACTGTGGCCTCTACACATGGGGCACCTGCTCAGCTTTCTTCTCAGAAGAAATTATTCTTCTGTTTTCAGCCTTTAAAATGCAGTTAACCAAGGTTACATAAGCCATACAGAAATACAGCTCCTGTCACATGTAAATGAGATATTTCAGTTAAAAGACCAGTTTTTTCTTGAATGCGAATGAGATTCTCAGAGAACTAAGGTTGTGAATTGTTCCCCCAAGCTGGTGCATTATAAAACATATTCATGACTTTAAGAATGGACCCAAAGCTGTTAAATGAATGCACTTTTCAAGGTTGCAAATAAAGTCGTAATATTACAGGAATAACGTAATTTTGAGAATGAATTCCTAAGATTTCAAGAAAAAACATCATAATATTACAAGAATAAAGTCATAATATCACAAAAATGAAAAATGTAAAATTTCAAGAGGAAAAAAAACAATTTTTAGGAATAATACATCAACCAATCAAACAGGTGAAAGGACAGCAGGGTCGAAGGTCAGTGTCTGAGCCTGAGCTGCTGTTTGTCTGACAATAGAACAGAATCAGTTTCTTCACAATCTTTACAATGATCTGATGATGATGATGATGATGATGATGATGATGAGCCAGAAGATGAAGGTTGTCCTTATTTGTGAAACCTAAAGAACTTCACAGGATGTTCCTCATTTTAAAGCCTCTGATCTTTCCCTCTAAAACAACACGCAACCTAAAATAAGACTCTATCCACATAATATTATGACTTCTTTAAAATTAAATTCTGAATTTATTCTCATTATGACTTTATTTTTGTAATATTATAAATTTTCTTGTAAAATTATGACTTAATTCTGATAATATTATGACTTTATACTCGAGGTGTCAGATCCCCCCCTCAGTGTGGTGCTAATCCTCCGTCGTACTAACTCACCCTGGTGCAGCAGCGTCAGCGTGAACCAGCAGAAACAGGTGTTTCTTTCCTCCAGCTCTTCACTGTCTCCATAGTTTTTAAATTCAGCCACACATCTTCCTTTAGACCTTCGGTGGAGACACGTCCGCCGTGTTTTTTGTCTCTCTCGTCGCGTGATCAGATCTGGTCATGGAGAAGGATTCACAGCGTCACTGGACTGTAAAAGACAGTAAAAGATTGATCTCAGGGTTTTATGAATCAATATCAGATTATTTAAATGAAGTTTGAAACATCCCTTGTAATGATCCATTTGAATTACTTTTGAAATGTTAAAGGTCTGTAGTTCTGCTTCATACTTTAGTGGAAAACATATTTTTAAATTAAAATTTTTATAATCTGATTTTCACCACTTTTAAATTAGCACAGTTTTATTGTTGCACCAAGGCCAGTTCTCAAAGGAAGAGCAGAGGCTGTTTAATATTCCCGTTTGTAAAGCGAAGCCTCGTTCAGACCGATTCCTCTGGAGGAGGACAGGTGAAGTTAACGTCGCCTGCATCCCGGCTGTGTATGTTTCCGCCCCTTCACCTCAGTCATATTTACAGCTGTTTCTCTGTGACTCGTCCTGTTAATTAAACTTCATCCAGTTTGATCAGCTGCTTCGTCTTTCTTCTGCTTTTTTTTTAATTTTTTTATCAGCTCAGACTTTTGTGTGAAAAAGGAGGAAGTGGAAAATGTTTTTGCTGCTCAGATGAAACACAAAACAACAAGGCACAGACAGGATGTTATAAGGATGTGTGCAGCTGCTCTCTGACTGACAGCAGACCTGTGTGAACGAGGCTGTAGTTAACATGAGGTTCGGTTAGTTTCAGTGCGCGAACAGGTGATGGAGAGAGAAACATACCTACCGTTGCTATGGTGACATGCAGTTTAAAGATATGGATTAAATGAACTCCTGCCTTTTCTGTTTCATACAATGTGAACCCAACAAACGATACACGCCAGCTGCGTGTTCGTAAGTAGAAGTACAACATACAGAATCAATCATTGGGTGATCGGATTACCACAAATTATTGATCTTATTTTCTTCAAGTTTTATGCCTTCATGTCGTCCGACCATCTCAGTCTCCTGGACACGATATCTCAGTAGAAGAGCCACTGAACTTCTTCAAGTTTGGCACAAACGTTCACCAGGACTCAAGTATGACCTGATGAGAAATTGGTGGTCGAAGGTCGCGGTCACGGTGACCTCAGAAAACACTTTTACTCAAGACTTTAGCAGTTACGACTTTATATCAGACTCTGGATAAACAGGGATGTAACCTGGAACTAGTCCGAGCGGCGGAGGGATACGACCACGAGGAGGTGGTTCTGGTTTCACTGTCACATTTTCTTGCACCGTGACTTTATTATTCCATTGCACAGATGTTGTTCAGTGCAGTGGGTCTTAAAAGTGACAGCCCTCCTCCCTGTAACACATGACAGTCTGAGGATACGAGCTCATTATAGACGACTCAGACCTGTCTTGTTCTCTCTTCTCCCCGTCGGACTGACGGGCCGAGACAGAGTCCGTCTACCTTTTTATACCTCCCTCATCTCTCACTTTGATTAGGACCGTCTGGTTTTCACTCCCCGCTCTGCCACTGGTGTTTGTTCCCTCCATCACTGATGGCGGAGGTTCATCAGAAAGGTTTTACAGCCCTGAGAGTGTTTGTCTTGTTATTCTCTTCAGCTGTGAGGAACTGAATCACTCCAACAAGTCAACACGAGGCTGTGAAGAGGCTCTTACTGATTACATGTGTGCTGGGGGGAGCTGCTGGGATTAAGACGTGTTGTACTCTTCCCCCGCTCCATGTCTCATAACTCAGTTTTAATCTCACCCACTTGTAGGAGCTGGTTATTTGGGTGGATGTCACTGAAATCTGTAATAAATGACTCTGCTCCTCTGTAGTGAGGAGCTCTGATCTCTGGTCAATAATAATCAATAATAATGATGCAGATTGTGGAGGAAATGACCTTAATTTACCTGCTTTCATTCATTTCATGACACACAGTCAATGTGGAGGTTAATTCACGTTCTTTTAAAAGTCACAATGGAAATCTTACCACGTTTGACCCGTTAACTTTAACTGTCTTAGGGAGTTTAAAAGTGAATCCACATGAAGGTAACAGCTGCAGCAGCACAAGGTTCAATCAACAGTATGATCATTTTATCATATGTTCAGAGGAAATAAATTCAGTCTGTGTCAATCACATCAGCACTTATATAAGTTTGTTTTAATTTAGTTTTTCTTTCACCTTTCAGTTTTCAGCAAAAGAGGAAAAAAGCCTTTATTATAATGATTTATAATCAGTGACAACCTGTGAGGCTGCACACATCACAGCACGCTTTAAAGACGTTTCACTTAAACCAGATAATGAGCCTTTAATTAGAACTTTTTAAATATTTTATTCAGTGAAGCAAGATATAGAAGAAGACAGTGATAACATGGAAAGACATAACGTAAGATGTATTTAGAGCAGGGATGCCATGGTTACGGCCCGCGGCGCGGACCCGGCACGACTGAACATCACATCCGGCCGTGGGTTGATATGGGAGAGCATTTTTTGTCTGCTTTGCGGAGCAGGTAAAGTTGTTTTTTAGAAAGACAAACGCCAAAAATGTGAATTAAATCAGATAATTTCGTTAGGTAAAAATGTGTTAATGACTGAATAAAATAGGTTACTACTTTATTAATCCTGCGTGAGCCTGCTGGTGTGACTCTGGCGGGAGACAGACAGCGCAGTGATGAGCCCCCCCCCCGTCGCGTGCGGGGAAGGATAGCAGCCAACCAGTGAAGGAGACGCTCGCCCATTCCCTAAGCTTACATTGCTTGCACAACACTTTTGATCAGCACCTCAGCGATTTGTTTATTGTTGTTGTTCATATTTAAACTAGTCTGCACAGAGAGCGTGAGGGGGCGGCCGAGAGAGAGAGAGAGAGAGCTCTGCGGTCTTGGCCATTAGTTCATGTTATTTTTATGTAGGTAATATGTTGTCAAATATGTTTAAAGTTAAATAAACTAGCCTACCTATACAGTAGTTATGTCTCGTTGTATTAGTTTGTCCTGGTATTGATGTGATGCGCGTCATTGAATAAAATAGATATTAAAACAGTTTGAATATATGTGTTTTTTAGAGGGAATATTCGAACGTCATTTTTGAGCAGTGTTGACAGCGTAGCATGGATAGGACAACGTTACGTTTTCAGAGGGTACTGTGACTTGCTTTAGGCTTCTATGTAATTGTAGGCCTCATTGTGAGGCTATTGTGGTGCCAATGCAATTTCTCTTTGATGTGTAGGCTTTAATGAATAATTTCAAACAGTGATGTTGAGTCAGTGTTTGGTCTTTTCAGTTCGAAAGTGTAATTCGGCCCGCTGAGGTCTCACTTGAAAAAAATCTGGCCCCCTGACCCATTTCACCCTGGCATCCCTGAACTAGAGGGACAGAGAAATAGATAGAGGAAATAAGCAAGTACGGTGTGCGGTATTTATTTCCTTTCCTTCCTACCAGGCAGAACACGAGCACTTGGGTGTGAATTAGCACTTAATGTTATTACTTTCCTCTGTTCTCTCAGCGCTGGGTTTCACTCGGCGGGTTCAGCTGGAAAAACATGATGTCACATGTTTTAATGTGGCAGTCAGGAACATGTGGACGATAGTTAAAGGTCCATACGGTCTAAAGGTAGATGTCCATGCGTTGTTTGATCATAAAGCAGGTCTAGGAGCAGAGCTTCCTCTCTTCTGATTGGCTCACCGACCTGTTGTAGAGCTCCAGAGAGGAGATGTAAAACTACAAATATATCTTCTTATGGATATCTCAAAACACGGAAGAAGAGGAAAATATAGAGCTTTAAATCTGAAGAAAGTTGAGGAGTTTGCTCATGTTGTCAGGTCTAAACTCTGAGACTGTAGTGGATGAGATGAACACATCTATGTAGAAGTCCTTTAAAAATCCTGTGTACAAAATGACCCGATACACCAGTGTTTCCCCTGAATTACGAGCAAACAAGCAGAGTGATTTCACCGTTTAGTGGAAAGTCTTTACTGAACCGACTCCTTTGGCAAAGGAAATAGAAGTAAGATAAAAATCAGAAGTGAGTGAAACACAGTGAGGAGAAGTCGTGAGGACAGGTTTCAGTCTGGAACCTCAAACAGCTGAGGGGAGATGTTTCGTTGTGAGGGCTGACACTGGGAGACGGAGCTGGGGAATCCATCATGTCAGTGACTGTCCTCACAACTATAGGAAGACCAGAGTGTGTGTGTGTGTGTGTGTGTGTGTGTTAGAAAACACACAAATCTCCCATCAGCCCTAGCAGATGGATGGTGCCCCCGCACCACTTGGCCTGTTAGCTTCCTGGCTCTCGGCTAACACTCGAGGCCGGCCACTTGTCAGCCTCCGGTCTGTTGGACGTGAACCTCTCCAACAGCGAGCGGCCTCGTTCGGTCCGTCACATGTTGGTGTCGGACCCGGATCTGAAGCCCCTCCCCCACAGGTCTCGTACACACTGCGATGTTTCTGATCTGTCTGTCTCTCCTCCGCTCCGCAGGCCCCACGGTGAAGCCTCCTCCTCTGGGCCCCGTGGCCCTGGCAGCGGTGATCGCGGGCCCCGTGTGCGTGCTCTGCCTGCTGCTCGTCGTGGCGTTCTACGTTTGCCACAGCCACAGGGGTCTGGGGGCCGGAGGGGCCGGGGCCCACCACCACCACCACCACCGGGTGCCCAACGAAGAAGACCCCTCCATGGACCACCCCTTCATCACTGTGGGAACAACGCTGAAGGACCTCATCTACGACATGACCACCTCGGGGTCTGGATCAGGTGGGTGCTGACGTTCCTGCACAGTTCCTACAGACTAGATAAAGTCGCCAGATTTTCCTTTTCTTCAGCTTTATGTGATTTTTGTGATTTTATTCTGACCATCTTTCAGTGAGGACAGGGGGAGCCAGATTTCCATGTCACTGCTAAACATTTCCCGTCCACACACAGAGAGATCCTCATGCATTTAATTTGGGAATTAGTTAAGGATCTGTTGATATTTGTGAGAGTCCAGGAGCTTATGAGAAGGTAACTCTTAGTCAAGGTGTCACAGAAGTCGTACCTCACCTTAGCACAAAGCCAGGTACAGACCTCCGCACCACTGCAAAATAATAACTATTGATTAGAAGATTCAGAAGCTGAAAAATGACCAAGAATCTTATCATTGTTTACATTCAGTTTACACAAGAATCTGTTTTGATGTTTATCATTTTTATCTTCACAAAAACTAGTTGTACCTCGTCTTCTTAGGTCGATATTCTATAATACCAAATATCCTGATATCTTCCACCACATGTGATATTTATCATAATATGAAAAAGAAACGGCCACTGAATGTTTCTGAGGGTTTTGCCAGAAAGCTGAAAACAAAAACATCATATATCAAGATATTCCATTTTATTGTCCAGTAGAACCTCAACAACAGTTAAAAGTTTATTTATGTGGATCTTTAAAAAAGTGTATCATATTTTAACCGTGGTCATAACTCAGGGTTTATAGAGGCTCCTCTGAGTTACAGTTGTTACTGTGTGTGATCCTGTTTCTGTGAATATCTGTCTGTATTTTAAGTCTTAGTGTGTGTGTGTGTGCGGGCGCACAAGTCGCTGCAGCTGTACACATCTTAAAGTAGAAGTGTGTATAATGACTGGCTGGCCCAGATTCAGGCTATACACACACACACACACACACACACACACACACACACACACACACACACACACACACACACACTGTACTGGCAAAAGCTCTTCTTTATGCTACCCATAAATTAGCACCTCTCTGTGCAGACTGGCACCTCCGACACACTGCCAAGGAAGGACTTGGATTCAGTCTTTGTAGCTATTTACACCATATTGTACAATATGCAACTGTGTGTGTGTGTGTGTGTGTGTGTGTGTGTGTGTGTGTGTGTGTGTGTGTGTGTGTTGCCTGTTGAAACTGGAGGAGGATTTTCATCCCTCTTCCATTTCCGTTTCCTCATCAGCAGTTAGCTAAACCAGTGAGGTGAAAAAAAACCTGTTTCCCATAGTTTCTGCAGAATCTCACATCAGTAACTTTGGAAATGTAAAAAAAAAAGTAAATTAAATGTACTGTCAGTTTGTAGAGAGTTTTGAGCTGGAGTTTGGAAAGATCAAGTGATTGAAAGCTTGTGGTTTATATCGGTGGTCGGCAACTGGCGGCCAAAACTGGTCCTTCAGATTATTTTGGTCTCAGACTGACAGTCCCACATTTAGTAATAATGTTCAGAGAACCCCCCACCCCCACCTGAAGGTGATCATCATACTGTTATCAATGAGTGTGAATGACGGACACGTCACTGTGGTCAGTGAACAGCACCTGGTGCTCAGATCTCAGCAGCAGTTACACACAGGATTCTGCCTACAAAATAAAAGCATGAGAACATTTCTTTTGTTTCTTTTATGTTCTTTGCGGTAATGCTTTTTATATCAAGCAATTATGAGCTCTAATTCTGAAAGGTTCTGACAGGAAGTATTCTGTTACTTGTTTGACAGACCTGAATTAGCCGACACAGGTTGTGTGATATGAAAAAAATCAGAGCGCTCAAACATACAGTATATGACTGTGGGAAGAAAATTCCAGTTTCATTTTGATCAATTTCTTAAATCAGCTTCGGATGATGTTCCCGCCGCCTTCTCCCTTCACATTCTCCCTGCTGCAGAACAGAAACACCGCATTAGGTTTTAGATTATTTAGGAACCGTGACGCCATGACGTCCTGTGTTTTAGAGTTAAGTTTAGAGTACAGTTTCAGATCAGAGCGACTCTGATCAGTGCACAACAGTAAAAAACAGTGCAACACACAACAACAGACACAAGGACACAGGATAGTAGATTCAGGTTTATTAACTGAGGTTTGGAGGTTTTGACATCGAGTCTTCTGCCCCTTCACAAGTCCTTGGTCTTCCTCCTCCTCCTCCACCTTCCTTGTTTATATTCCTTAAGCAAACGTGTTCCTCATCATCATGTCGTTTTCTCTCCAGGTCTACCACTGCTGGTCCAGAGGACCATCGCCAGGACCATCATCCTCCAGGAGAGCATTGGTAAGGGGCGTTTTGGAGAGGTGTGGCGGGGCAAGTGGCGCGGCGAGGAGGTGGCCGTGAAGATCTTCTCCTCCCGCGAGGAGCGCTCCTGGTTCCGCGAGGCTGAGATCTACCAGACTGTGATGCTGAGACACGAGAACATCCTGGGCTTCATCGCTGCTGATAACAAAGGTGAGAAACCTCTGGAGGTCGGAGGCTGATCCAGATCAGACCATGCACCCCGAATCCAGCGAAGAAGAATAGAATATAAATCATCAAAGTCTCAGAATCTGAACTGTGAAAATCAGAGCCTCGTCATCCTTCTCCTCTGTAAATGACAGTGTGGGCTGATTTAATTGCATGTGAACCTTGAGCTGTCAGAGCAGAAAAGCAGCTCAGCTAAAGGTGAGATCGGTGCAGACGAGTAACGGCTGTGAATAGACGGGTTGGCAGACAGTACGGGGGAGTAACGGCTCGCTGTGAAGACCAGACTTCACCACAGTTTAACAGCTCAAAGTGATTTCAGACGCCGTGACTCCTCAGGTTCTCTGCTCCAAAGAAAACAAGACGGGAGAAAGAGTTAATCATTAGCTGATCAAAAAAAAGGGGGGGGGGGGGCATGATCAGTCTGTTTACTGGATGGTTCATCTGTGTCGTAATGACCCCGACTTTCCTGCTTTTGCAAATGCCCACTGTGTGATACATCAACATGTCCTGGTAGATGATGCTTAACTCCATCTGTGCACACGAGCTCCAGCACCAGCTGTTTGAATATCTCCTCGAGGAGGTGGAGACAGAGACTTCTCCATGCAAACGCCAGGAGGTCCTGAAACGTCCCAGAGCTGGGACGACGCATCGCTGCTGGACGTCACGGTGACACCGAACACGCTCAGCTGTCACCTGCAGTGGAGAGAGAGAGGCCTGTCACATATGTTGAGCTCTGTGAAGAGACAGAAGAAGAGACTTGAGCATTTGCCAAAAGACACAAAGGTCACATTTGGCGACCAGGAGGTTTTACAGCCAGAGCGCTACGATGTCCAATCGGACAAACTGTCGGCTGAAGTCGGCAGCAGATTCAAAGAGCTGGACTAGATGGAGAGCATCCTCTGACGACAGATTTCCAGCGTCGGCTCTGTCTGATGCTTCAGGCGCCACGACCTGAATGTGAAAAACCACCTCATGTGAGGGTTTACGTTTCCATGACTTGTTTTTAAATCAAGTTGTGCATTAAGCAGGTTCATGGAAACACTCCTACTGTGGGTCAAATCTTTGTCAAATGGTGTTTTTTGTAAAAGAAGCTGATTGAACCAAAGCACAGAGCCGCCTCACTTGACTGTATGAGGTCGGCCTCCTTATGAACCCAGCTGTAAACCACCGGCTGAGAGAGTCACAGCCGCCTCATTGACTGACCTGAGTACGTACAGCCACGGTGACGACTGTAAGTATTGGTAGCTCTGTGGATCTTAAGTCAGTGTTGTACCCTCCTTATCTGCGAGTACACAAGGGTCTGCTGGTGTCGCCATCAGAGAGCGTATGTGAGGATCTTGCGGGGATGTAGATTCTGTGTCGAAAACCATGGCGCTGTCCGTGGTGCTGAAGTCACAGACGGATTTATGGAAACTCCTCATCTGATATTCACTCGTCTCTAAAGCAAATATCAAGAGCTCTCCGCTCGTTTTAAGAGACGAGTTGCAGCAGCGTTCAGAGCGAGCTCTGTTTCCTGAAGTGGTGAAGTAGCTGTTGTTAGAGTTAAATGCTGCTTAGTGATCTTTGATTTCCGTAGCGTCCCTTTGACCGTCGCTGCTTAAAGTCCCTAGTCCCAACGGTACCAACTGCACATGAGCTGGAAAACAAACATGGACGCTTAGTGTAAGGTCAACCACACCACACCTCACCTCTACAGGTCATCTTTAAAAGAAATCCACAGCTGTCACAGTATTAATGAAGAAACTATCCACTGTTTTTAAAAGTAAAGGTCAAACTCTTGACCTGACCTTTGTCATTGTCATTCTCACAGAAGTCTGTGTTTTATTCTTCCCCGTTCATCTGTGATGGACTGAAGGTTGAATCTTTGTGGGTAAAAAGAAGAAGTGAGTTTGAGTGGGAGGATTTAACTTTCCTCTGCCAACATCACAGGTGACTTTATGTCGGTGACAGCTGCTCTGATTAGGAAGAGGTTTGGAGATGAGTGGGTCTGAAGGTTTCTCTCATTCACTCCCATTATAACGAAGCTTCACAGCATGAATGGGATTTAAACATTAAATAAAACAAAAAGTGTCAAAACACGAGTCTGAAAACACCGAACATTTGAGAAAGTAAAGGTCCAGTGATGAGTTAGGAATCTGTCTTTAACTCTTCATCTTCCTCTCTGTGCGTAGATAACGGGACGTGGACTCAGCTGTGGCTGGTGTCGGACTACCACGAACACGGCTCCCTGTTCGACTACCTGAACCGCTACACCGTCACCGTGGAGGGAATGATCAAACTGTCCCTGTCCACGGCCAGCGGCCTCGCTCACCTGCACATGGAGATCGTGGGAACACAAGGTGAGTCGCACACATTCGTACTCGTCCCGGGCGCACGTGTCCTTTTTATTTTCACAGTTAATAGTTCGGTATCTCAGATTTTCTTATGGATTTTGAATCAAAGAATGGAGAGTGATACACACGCAGCTAACGAGCTAAATCTAGAAGTCGACAGTGAATAATCCCAAAAGTAAATCTATCAGGTCTAGCTCTAGAGATCAGATCTCATGGATTAACTGAAACTGAAACCGGAGTGAAGAACAGCAGGCTGGTGACCAGAGAGTAGTGATAGAGAAGTAACTGCTCTCCTCACTGTATCCAGTTTTTATACGGTCAGACCAACCAATCACATTTAAATAAACTGATCTTTTGAATGTGGCCTGTTCATGATCGGTCAAGTCCCCTAGAGTCGGGAATCCGTCGGCCTGAGTGAAGCTGTTCTGAGCTGAGTGAACGTGCAGAGGGGAGAGCGTCTGGAGGGAAATAAGAGTCAGAGTCTGAGCTGATGCTTCCTGTCGCAGTAAACGTCGGTCTCCTCCAGACGTCACTCGCACGAAACCATTTCAAGCTTCCTGTTCCAGCTGGCTCTACGTCTAATATCAAAGAAGTGAAACTGCAACCAAGAAAATTCAGAACACAGTTGAAATGATTCACGTGAAGTTTCAGCAGTTTGCAGCCACGTTGAACACCTGAGTGTCTCTGTGTCTCCAGGTAAGCCGGCTATCGCCCACAGAGACCTGAAGTCAAAGAACATCCTGGTGAAGAAGAACGGGACCTGCTGCATCGCGGACCTGGGTCTAGCCGTCCGCCACGACTCTGCCACCGACACCATCGACATCGCTCCGAACCACAGAGTGGGAACCAAAAGGTAGTCTCATCTTCTTCTTTTTTTTAAGAATCCAAACAGGTTCTTATCAGTTATTCTCCTCTACATCTTGTTCTGTATTCACCGATTCTGTCGGGAGGAAACTGAAATCCTCTTCTCAGGTGGAGTCGCCGCTGCTTCTCCGTGCAGGCAGCTGGTGCGTTGTTGACTCAGAGAGGGAGAGTAAATCTGTGGATTGGGGCTGTAAATAAGGAAGTCAGGTGGATAGTGTGTCAGCGACTATTTAATCTTCAGGCGGAGACTCTGTTTCTATTTCCGCTCAAGTTTACTGGATTCAAGTTCAGATCAGTAATCTTGTCAGTTTTGGGTAGAAACGGGTCACGCTGGTGCTCAGCCTATCAGACGTGGCGCTGTGTGTTTGCGCTGATGACCCGGGTCTCTCGGGACCTCAGGACGTCATGGACCTTGAAATGACTCCTCTGCTGATTTGCCAGACACTCGTCCACTAAGAGGCCTCGAGTCTTTCCTGCTTTCTTCATGTGCAGCTCAAGGACGTTAAAAAAGCACAGAAACACTCGCTGCTTTAAACCTTTTACCACCAACCTGCTCTTTATAGTCTTTAAGGTCTATTTCATTATTTTATTGATGCTCCAGCAAAGTTCCCGTATATTTTTAAATGTTCTGTTTTAGTTATTTTTTTTGTTTTTTCCAGAACTGCGGAGTGAGAGTTTGAGTGTGGTGCAGCAACAAAATCACATTTAAATACAAGTCAAATTACTGCCTTTGAAAAGTCTCTTATTCAAAGCTTATAAAAAGTTAGTGTTGCAGTAACCACACACACAATTATTCATGACTTCCTCCACTTCTAACTCTCCAGACTGGAGCCTCTCTCTCTCTCCCTGTGTTTCTGTGTCCACACGTCTCTTGTTCCATTATGTAGACGTTTCTCGCTGCAGGGTAGGAAAGGCAGCGGTGCACTGAGGCCACGGCGGCGCTCTCTCTCTCCCACCGTCTTCCTCTTCCTCCCTCCCACAGTGATACCAGCACAGCTTTGGTCCTGGAATGTTTTTCTCTCCTCTTCTTTTTTTTGTCTTGTTTATTTCTTCCTCCTGCCTCCTCCTCTCGTCCGCGGCGCTCTGCCGGTGGTTTGATGCTGCGGGTGTGTTTCAGCGGCTCTAAATGATTCATTAAGCCTCGGGTCAGTGGAGACAGAAGCTACGGCCTTGGCTGAAACCCACGTTACATACTGATGATCTGATTCCACCAGAGTTTATTTAACTTTCTATCACAATGCCAAACTTCCAGCCAAGTACCAGGGAGCGCAGTGAGCACACACCTGAGCGGAGGACGGTGTGAATTAGAAAAGGTTAATCAGAGCAGTATTGGTCAGGTGGGATGTGATCTATCTGTGGCAGAGTTGTTGATCGATTCAATTCAGTTTTATTTATGAATCTCAAGGCGTTTTTACAGGGGAAAGACCTCGACATCTGATCAAAAATGAGTTCAAATATCACGTTTTAACTGTGAGTGACCACTGAGCCTGTTGGTGGACAGTGTGTATGTGTTGTTGTTTCAATATTAAATCAACTCCTATGTAAATTCAAACATTATTATTTGGTTGTTGGACGTCACTGTAACCGATCGCTGTGTGACTCCGCCTCCTCGCGTTGCTACGACAGTTCACAGTTTATGTTTTAAGATTTACGTCAGAAACGATCAGCACGACATTTGAAAGGAAATGTGGATGAAGCTAACTGTTAGCCTTGAGCTAAATATCACCAGTTATCAGCCTGGTAACTATCAAACATGGACAACAGACCAGATCATGGAGCGGAGGATTAAGACCGAGTCGGTTAAAAGAAAATCACATGAAACCTCCGACACAACAGGAAGTGTTCAGTTTCACTTGTAGTGTCATCACTGCAGAGACTCGTGGTGCGTTTGATGACATCCGGCCAGTGTTCATGAGTGTGATAAGTTGGATGCAACATAAAAAGCATCACTTGTTGCCGTGCAGGGGATTGATGGTTAAAAAAAGTCTTACATCATTAGACGAGGAGAAAAGTTCATCACCGTGTTAAAAACACATCAGTTTATTTACATCTCTCCCTGATCCTGCTACAATTCACAATCTGTGAAAAAGCAAATATTTTTCATTCAGAAGTTTAACGTCTGGACACGACGTTTGACGTGCTTCACTCAAAGTTTCTTCTTTAACCACAACTGGTTCATATAGATCCTGCTCAAACATAAACGTGTTAAACTTTAAGGTGAGCAGAGAAACTTTCCCCTCTCTGAACATGAATGTGGAAAAACACACAGTAAATATAATATATAATATGAAATAAATAATTCAGCTCAGTGAAGATCAAACATCATGAAGTAAAAAGAAGAAAAACACATTTTTGAGTGCAGGGCGCCTTTGAGGACGTCTACTCCACGTTGGCTTGAAATGATGATGTTGCTCAGAAGCGTTGCTCATATTGAGCCAGTTAGTCCTCACACCTTGTGTTAAGGTGCTTTCACAGTGCGTTTCTGCCAGTTTCGCTTCTTTCAGTCAAACTGGATGAAGACGACTTGAAAACAAGAGTCTGAGTTCACTTCCTGTCTGAGTGTTGCCAATTCTTTGTTGTGTGGAACTAAAACGGATGAAAACGACCTTTTTGAATCCAGCTGCTGATTCTGGAAACTATCCACAAAGCATCTGTTTTATTAATTTGTTTTTTATCTATTTATTTTCTGCCTTTATTTGATAGAGACACAGGAAAGAGAGAGTGGGGGACATTTATCATATCTTTCTTTTATGTTCAAGCTAAACATGTGGAAGTGACTTCAGTGTGAAATGGTTCATCTTGTTCTCATTCAGTCACTGATTCAACGATGACTCTTTATCAGGTGTCGGTGAAGAGACGTGGCGGTAACAGTTCACACGTGAACTGTTAGTGATTTAAAAACCAGAGCAACCAAAGAGATTCGAGATTCTCTGTGTTTGTCTGAAAGAATAAAGTTCGACTTGATGAGGTTTATACCTGATTTTATTCAGACACATCTTGATAAAAGCCTCTTGTACAGATTGAAACGCTCCCTGTGTGGGTTGTGCTTGAACATGCACACAGATAAAGATTTCTTTCTTTTTACATTTGATTAACTTGCTTCTCCCTTTTCGTCTAAACTTCTTTAATGAAGCTCTCTTGTTTTCAGTTTGATGTTTTCCTCTCTTGATTCATCTGAAGCACCGGCAGTTTGCTAACGAAGGCCGTCCATTCATTATCTGTTCACAGATCACTTGAAGAATTCAGTTAATTCTCGGTTCTCTGATAAAGTTATTGGATTACGCTGTTAGGAGTGTGTGGCTGAGACTGTGTGCACATCAGGTTTGTTTTCATTGATTATCAGATTTCAGTGTGAGCGGTGTGATTGAATCTCATCAGCCGGTTTGACACGGTCAGTAATGTGAGGTTTTTGTGATTCTTGTCCAGCACAGATTAAATCACAGCGGGTCGCAGCAGGTCACAGTGTGTCACGGGTTTTAACCGCGACGTGGCTGTAGAGTCGTTATCAGATCAGTTCTGCCGCCTCCAGACGGACTTAATGAACTGAAGGCTTTATTCTGACAGATTGATCTACAAGTTACTCACTAATTTATAGATTGATGCATATTTTAATAACACCAATCAAAATGTGTTGATGAACATTTTAAATTCACACTAATCAGCTCTATTAAGTCCTGCTCATTTCCTTCAATTATTCCTGTCTTAAAACAGTCAGGTACGAACATATTAACATTTAAACAGTTTTAGTTGGCTGTCATCATCCCTCCTGTTCATACCACACCAAACAAATATCCCTTCATACTGTCCCTTCAGCGTTTTTATCTGAAGCTGATATGATGCTTCAGTAGTCTGTGTGAGACGAGTCAAGTGAATATCTTCCAAAGTTGGTCTTTTAATATAAAATTCCCTCTCTTTGTTCCCCTGTTGAGCTGCAGCAGCAGGATGGTAATAAACTGATTTCCACTTGGTTTGTCTCACTCATAAAAGCTTTAGATATACTTTTATAAATATCTTTGTACACAGACGTTTAGATTTTATCCCTCATCACTTTTACTGGAAGCCCATTAGGAAGGTGTCACTTAATGGCCGGTATGAACAATGTGATAATAAAGATTAAATGTTTTATACTTCGCATTGTTCAGCAGGAAAATGTAGCTCAATGAAGTCGACAGTACGTGTCCAAAATCTTATGTCTCAATATGAGGTATATGATATTATTGGCCTGGGTTTCTTTCTTTAATAATATAATAATATTGTATTTTATGTTTCAGATGTGTTTTTTAATAATAGATTTTATTATTTTATTTTTCAGGTATTTTTTATAAGATATATTTGTATTATTGTACTTAATGTTTCAGGTATAACTGATGTTGCCACTAAACAGCAGTTCAAAGTTTTATTTGTCACATGTCGAGGTTCATCAGTGAAAACAGGGTCTGACTCGGCAGCAGCTCAGACTGTAAAACCTTAAAAAATAAATTGATATAATGAAAAATATCACAATATTTGATGTTATTGAGTACCAAGCCTAGTTGACAGGAGTTTCAGCACACGGTTATAAACTTCAGCAAGCAAATGAATTAACCATCAAACGGTGACAGTTTAATGAATCTGTAGCTCATTAATCATGGATGTTGTTTTGACATATCTATAATGGGAATAACCCGTCTAAGAGTTCACACCTAGCATAAAGAAATGATGATGAAACTGAAAACAACATTAGGAAAGTGACATCTCAGACAGAGGAGGTGAATAAATCAGACTATAACCGATAAACTGATCTTTACTTTGAAGCCACCGAGGAAACGATGAAAAGGAATCCAATCGCCTCCATCAAACTGCTGCAGTCATTACTGTGGTTATTGGTGTCGGGGGGGGGGGGCAGATCTATTGTTGATCAGTCGGCGGTTGTGTAATTCATGTTTTTGTTTCGGACCTTTTTCACATCATAACTCATGTTAGAAGGAAAGATTTAAAGATGCAGTTAGATGAACAAAATCATGTTGTTTGCTGTTCCGCTCCCTATTTAACATTTATATATATATATATATATATATATTTTTTTTTATAACAGACTAATGTAGTTTAATACAGATATTATTTATTATAATGTAATTGTCAACAGCTTTAATTCCTCATGTGGGCACCAATATGTGGAGGCAGTCCTCACAGTAGAAGTTATATCTGCTGAGTATCATAGATATTTTAAATATACTTATATCTGCTTACAGCTATATTATAATGTATGATAACTATATAATAATTTGATTTATATACTGCTTTTTAAAGCTAAATAGGTAGAAGGAAAGATTTAAAGATGCAGTTAGATGAACAAAATCATGTTGTTTGCTGTTCCGCTCCCTATTTAACATTTATATATATATATATATATATATATTTTTTTTTATAACAGACTAATGTAGTTTAATACAGATATTATTTATTATAATGTAATTGTCAACAGCTTTAATTCCTCATGTGGGCACCAATATGTGGAGGCAGTCCTCACAGTAGAAGTTATATCTGCTGAGTATCAATAGATATTTAAAATATACTTATATCTTCTAACAGCTATATTATAATGTATGATAACTATATAATTTGATTTATATACTGCTTTTTAAAGCTAAATAGGGAGATTTAAAGTAAAGTGTTTCCATTGTTCCTCCTGTGGCCTCCATAGCTTCTTGTGACACACCTAGCAAGTGTTTTGGAGGCACAGGGAGGGGAGCACGACCTTTCTCTCAGTCAAGGCTAAGACGCAATTTATTTCTGTCGCCATCATGTTGCTTTGCTCTGACTCCCACCTGTGCACGCAGCTGTGGACATGAAATACCAAACAGTCAGAGCACAGTTCAAGAAGAGGAAAATGCCAATGTGTCGCAGGATGCTTGTTCTGCTCTTTGCACTTTCCTCTCTCTATTGTTTTTCCAATCATTTCCAGTGTGTTTCAGATCATCCTCTCAACAGTAGCAGCTTAAATGTCTCAACAGTTTGGTAACGAGCCTTCGTGTTTCTGCTCAGGTATATGGCTCCAGAGGTCCTGGACGACTCCATAAACATGAAACACTTTGAGTCTTTCAAGCGAGCTGACATCTACGCCATGGGATTGGTCTTCTGGGAGATCGCCAGCCGCTGCTCCATGGGAGGTGAGGATCAAATGAGGAGGGGGTGGGTCATTGAGTGATTGAGGGAATGATTGGGAGGTTGACAGATTAATGGAGGGAGTGATAGATGAATGGAGCAAGAGAGGTTCTGAATCAATTATGGAAATATTCAGACCAGTATTTGCATAGATGGAGAAACCACATCAAGTCAATTTATTTTATAGAGCACATTTAAAAATCACCCAAAGTGCTCTGCGATCGCTGCAGATGGATAATCAATACGAGTAAAGGTGTAAATAATACAAGGATAAAAACAAAATCGATACAATCGATTTTATTTTCATTTACATATTTTTATCATCTACTGTCTATTTTCATTGTCCTTCTATTCACCCTAATTTTATTTTACTAATTGATTAGTTTTTATTGTAAAGCACTTTGAGCTTCTGTAAATTAAGTTTATTATTATTATTGTTCCAGAGCTTGAGTGAAACTGCAGAAAACGTTGTGAATTGTGGAGCTAAGCCATTAAGAACTTTATAAACAAATATTAAGATTTAAAATCTGTATTTTACTGGTATCTTATGCAAGTTTGCCAGGACAGGAGTGATTTGTTGTCTTTTTTTTCTTTTTTTGTACCCAAAGTCTTACAGCTGCATTTTGAACAATTGTAATTGAAAAGGGTTGAAGGAATGGATCGAGGGAATTACAGTAATCCAACCAAGAGCTGACAAAAGCCTGGATGTTGTTGACGGGTCCTTCTGAGAAAACGGCTTTAATTTGTCCACATTTCTGAGCTGGTAATAGCTGCTCTTCACAACAGAACTGACTTGTTAAAATTCAGAGAAATGTCCAAGAGGATTTTTAAACACACTCTGACTTTGTAGATAAAGGACCAAACACAGCGTTCAAGGCAAATGACGGAGTGAGGAGGGTCGAATAGAAATACTTCAGTTTTGTTTTGATGTATTTGTTCAAAGTTTCTCACTATTTAGAACAATAAAAAGGTTCTTCTACAAGTCGGCACTGTCAAGTGTAAGTTGTAGATAAAACTGTCGTCAGAATAACGGCGATACAGAATATTATATTTCTGAAACGGATCCAAAAGGAAGCCTGATTAGTGAGATTAAAAGGGGGCCTAAAATTGAACCTTGAGGGATGCCACATTTAAGGGATGAAGAACAGTTCCCTCTTGTAAGTGAAGAGGTTCTACATCTCAGGTAAATCAGAATATTAACCACATTTATTTTCTGGCAGGCATCCATGAGGACTACCAGCTGCCCTACTACGACCTGGTTCAGTCAGATCCATCAGTGGAGGAGATGAGGAAGGTGGTCTGTGAGCAGAAGCTTCGGCCCAACATTCCCAACCGCTGGCAGAGCTGTGAGGTAGGACAGAGGACTCGAACTCACTGCGTAAAGGTGTCGAGTGTTTATGGGGAGAGATGTGTTGTTTTCAGGTTGTCTGTCTGTGTGTCGTCCCATTCTCCTGGACACGATATATCTTAGTAACGCCTTAACGGAAGTTCATCAAATCTGGCACAAACATTCACATGGACTCAGGGATGAACCGGTTTGATTTTGGTGGTCAAAGGTAAAGGTCAGTTTGACCTTGCAGCATTTCACTAAATCAGACATTGTCAGTCTGTGGGGCGTGTCTCCCCAGGGGTACGTGGGACAGTTGAAGGGGGGGCACTGAGGTAAAGGTAGGGATGAAGGAGGACACAGGTGTTCTGAAAACAGCTGGAGGCAGTAAAGGTACGTGACTGAGCCGTACCTCAGTCTCATCTGAACTTCCTCACCTGTTTTAACAGCCATGAAATATCAGGGCGCCGCTGCCTGACGCTCCTGCTGTGGGAGAAATCAGACGCTCTTTGGAGGAAATTCCTCGAGGAAAGTTGCGGCTCTTTTCTTCCTCGTTGGCACTTTTGGCATCGCCTCCCTCCGGTGTTCAGTGCTGTTTACGATACAACGCCGCAGCATCGGCGTGATGCTGCAACCGCAGCGTTTTCCATGAGGACACCCGTCAGTTTGTCGAGAGCTGGAGGCGGCTACTTGTAATTCTCTATGTAGGAGAAGCCCTGACAGTCACTCTGAACCTCAAAGGCCTGGAGTCCTTGTCAATAACACCGATCAATCATGTGACACACACACACACACAGGAACACAGGAACACACTCTCACACACTCCCCAGAGAGGAAGAAACCACTCAGCTTGCAGGAGGAGAAAGTGTGTGTGTGTGTTGTATCTCCTTTAGCTTCTGGTTTCAGGTTTACCTGTCTTATAGAGAGAGAGAGAGAGAGACACAAACACACACACACACACACACACACGCTCATGTTACCATGTGCTGTGTAGAGGAAGACTGTAACAGTTCAGATCTTCATAGTAAAACAAACATACTTGATAAAGTTCAGTGTATTTTCAAATTATTATATTATGTATTATATTATAAATATATTACTATTATTATTTTGTTACTGACTCTGTTGTTCTCAGTGAAGATGAAGCCAGTGACAGACATGATATGATAGCGTCCGACAGGTTAGCATTAGCCACTAATGACCTCTGTAGTTGTCGGATTCTTACTTTCATATCAATAACATGAGGTTTTCACATTCATTGAAGGTTGTTTAAGCAACAAATCACATGCGCACAGACACTGTGACATCATGCTGTGCAGATCAGGACGTAGACAGTTCAATGTGAATGATCAGTTTGGATTAGGTCCCGTTTTATTTTGAATTGAGATTCAAACACCTTTGAAATATTTCTATTGTATTTCTGTGACTTCAGTTCATTCGTTCTAAATATTGATCAACGTAATCAACGATGTCCATATTTTAAATCAATGGATCATGGAGGATGAGCACATCAGTTGAAATCCCTTCACTGTGAGTCGTGTTGAACCGGTGTTATTGTGATTATTATTGTTTATGGCGCACAGTGAGGTCAGTCACTGTGTGAAGGATCACTTCATGTGTTGGTGTCAGAGCTTTTTAATTTCTCTTGTTCTTGTAGCTGATGAGGACTCAAAGTCAGAAAGTCGTCTGCTGTTAGAACTGACTCTGGATGAGTGTTGGAGAAAATGTTTAGACCTGAATCTGAACCTTATTGATCACGTCAGAGTGTCAGATGAGACGATACAGGCGTCCATCTCCAGACCAGACTTCTTTATTAACACACACTCTGCTGTCCCGACACAGACTCTGTTGCTGGATATAAACACTGGAGCAGATCAGGATGACATCAGAGCTCATCTTCTAACCATTTACACCTGTAGTTTCTCCATTCAGGTTCTTTCTAAAGCAGCATCTCCACCTCTTGTTTAAATTAAACCGATGAAGGTTAGACTCTCTTCCTATTTTCTCATTCTCTCTCTCTCCCTCCCTCTCTCTCCCTGTCTCTCTCTCTGTCTCTCTCTCATTCTCTCTCTCTCAATCTCTCTCTCTCTCTCTCTCTCTCTCATTCTCTCTCTCCCTGTCTCTCTCTCATTCTCTGTCTCTTTCTCTCTCTCTCTGTCTCTCTCTCATTCTCTCTCTCTCTTTCTCTCTCTCTCTCCCTGTCTCTCTCTCTGTCTCTCTCTCTCTCTCTCTCTCTCTCTCTCTCTCTTCAGGGTTAGCCTTTCTTCTCTCAATGTACTTCTTTGTAGAGAGTTTCATGACTGCATATGTATATATTTTATAACTGTATTACTTTGACAGCACGGCTCTTCCATCTCTAGTTTAAACATTATATCTATAATATATAATGAATCCAGCAGAATGATGAATAAAGCTTTCAAATATCAACAGCTGTCAAACTCACAGACCTTAAGTTATAGCTGTAACTCAGTGAAAGCAGGAGCTACATCTGTAGATCTACTCAGGTATCAAATAAAAAGGATGCTTCAGATAATAAATTCAGATATTTTATCTATATTTCCATGGTTACAGTGTCACAGCTGATGCAGAGTGAAGAGGAGCCAAATATCAGCTGTCAAACACAGAGGTGTAGGTAGGTTCAGGATCTGAGGAGCCCGTTTGACACTGGGTATCTGCCCAGACCAGGTCCGACCTCTTCATCATGAGCAATGAAATAACTTTAATTACAATTTAAACTAAAAACTGTTTGTACACTGTGAGTTAATTGAGGTCGAAGGTCTAATAAAAACTCAAACTGAGTAAAAATATGTTATATTTATGGATGAATTATAAGTTACTGAAGCAGATAAAACATTTTACTGGGCGATAATTAGTGTTTTTAATGTTTGTTAATGAATTCAAACACTGCAGGTGTAAACCCTTTTCCAACACATTAGGAGGGTTAATTAACTGTGGATTAAATGTATTTGACACGTTGATATCACAATGCTGGAGACTCGTTAATCTTATTTGAGCATCTTGATCCAAATAGTGAAAGTCAAAATACAAAGTTTATGATCTTAAATGTTATGAAAAGTTTAATTGGACCAACCCTGACAGTGACGTCTCACTCTGGTGGATTTGTTAAAACTAAATAAATACTTGTGGTTGTTCAGTGTTGTTACAGAGTGGAGCTTCTTCCCTCACAAGCTATCTTTGACAAACCGACAACAGTCAAGTTCAAATTACTCACTGAATTAACATTGATTAGTGACAGCTGAGCTGCAGTAATGAAGGGATCCAGATTTGATTTGTTATTTTAGCTGAAACTGATTAAATTAAAATCGGCCCAGATGAGACCTGATGCAGATCCTGACGATCAGCTGAGGACGTCTCCGTCAGGGTCATCCTCGATAACAGCAGGATGAAGCTGCTGACTGTTACTGGGAAACATCAAAGCTCCTCCAGTGTAAAGGTCTGTGTCCATGTGTAGTGTGATTATAGATCAGCTCTAGCTTCTATATTAATACTGTGAAAGTATCAAAGCCTCAGTCCACAGAGAAATGCACACAGCCTGTATTCAGAAACTGAGCCTTAAAACCAGCCGTCAGGACTTCTGGAACTTTGTGATGTCACAACAAAGCAGTCGCCAAGCCCCGCCCCCTTTTCTAAAGACAGAGACACTGTTGCTGCTGTTTTTTAATTGTGGATATTTAACTTGACATCAGAACCTGTTCCCATCGCACTCACTCTTCTTTTTATTATGCAACGTGCACCAATCAGGCTCCACGTTTTCAGTTAATTTCTCTTATTTTATCAGATACTTCAGACCAACCCCCTTCCATTATAAACACAAACTAACAACCACAAGTTCAGGTGCCCAGCAGCTCATTAGTAATAATAATAATAGTTAATAATAAACGATAAACAATAATAAATTGGTCCAGTTCATGAGCCACCTCATGAACACTGACGGCAGTGGGGACAAAGGATCTGAACCTCTCTGTAAAAAAGGTATTAAATTAATTAAAGTAAAATTTAAAGATGAATCAGATTTGGGTTTGTATTTTCCCGCTGGTGAAAGCCTCCGGTTTTATCTCCACTGTTCATCTTCACCCAGATCATCGACTGTTACACTGTGAACAGTTCATTCACTTTATGTAACTGGGATCTGGTTTCACTGTTTGGTCTGGAGATGAACTCAGGAATGTCTCAACACACACACACACACAAACACACACGCACACACACGCCTCTCACATTCACACAGCAATGATCCACAGACTGATAATGACACAGACTGACAAACAGGTTCAGTAAGGTGAAACCACAGACACAGTGTTTGTTTGTGAACGCAGCTCGATCAATTATTAGAAAAAGCTGATGATTGATCTTGTTGGTGTTCGACTCGTCCTCCTCCTGAATGTTCGACCAAGTTAGAGAACCCAGAGTTTAGTTTTAATCTTTTAATTTCTTTACTTTCAGCTATTGTGCTTTGTTGCAGAATATCGTGTGTAGCTCCGTATCGGAAATTATCTGCGCCCATACGAACACACCTGAACACACACATCACATGATCATTCACAAACACTGGGCGCTGGTGGAAACAGGAAGCAGACTGTCGACGCCGCAGCTGCTTAAAGTTGCAGAAATCACGCCAAGCGAGGACGACGAGGTGGAACCGTCACTGAAAGTCACACAAGTCTGAGGTGGAAAACATATGCTGTGTCTCATACGAGCCAATCAGGAAGCGAACGTCTGCGTCATCGTTTCCAAAAAACGTCTCCCTGGAGTTTTCAGACTGAAACGTCGTGCGAAGTACGAGGCCTCTGAGAATAACGTGTCAAATTTTTGTGTAAGGTTCAGACAACACCCACGGCTCGTAATATTAGTCCGTTAGTATTTTTAATTAATGTTGTCACAGAAACACAAAGGAATAAACTGTCTCTCAACTTCTGCAACTTGTTGGATGATAAAATAAATAAGTAATTAAACAGTTTCCATCATTTCAGAGGTGCTGCAGATATTTCTGTCAAAACGTATTATTTTTAATAATGTACACAGGTGCCAGTATGTAGTTTATACAGAACTGTGAAACTCTTCAGGATGTTGTAACTGAAGCGCAAGAAAGACTCATGCAGAGATAATTATCTCTCATGTCCAATTTCATATTTATTTTTTAAGAAAGAACAGCTTAAACGAAAACGATGAGTCACTGTTCGTTTCCCTCTCTGCTATTATCTCTCCTTAGTGTGCAGACACTAATCAGCACTAACGGCTGAAATGTTCCTGTGTGGCTCCTTGTGACTAAATGTGGTCAGACGAGTCTCCTCACGGTCTAAAGTGGATCCATTTGAGACCCAGAATTAAGATCCTTCAGTGTCTCAGTCGTTCCTGGTTCTAACGGCAGCGTTCCTCCACCATTCAGCTGTAAATGAGAATGGCAGATAAAAGCGGACCTGTCATATATATGTATATATGTATGTATATTCCCTTCAGCAGAAAGTCTTTGTCTTTAGGAAGAATTCTTTTTCTCAAAGATCTTTTCACTAGATTTTCCACAAATGGACAGAGTGTATATTAATGTACAGTGGCTTCATCAGTGTAGCATTACTTTACCAAAATGTGCAATTTGTATAGTGTCAACTTTACAGCACATGCACATATTAAAATGAGCAAAACATGCAACCTGAACTCCTTCAACCCTCGCCAGCCCAAGCTCCCTGTGCAGCCCAGAGATCCTCGTGTGAGGAGGTCTTTCTCCCCGGGAGAGAACAGAGAGGAAGTCTGGTTTTACATTTAGAAAAGAGAGGAAATAAATGAATAACAAATGGATAACCTTCTATTACTGACAAAAACCATCTCAACGACAAAAAAATAAATTAATAAAAGGGGAAATCAGTCTTTAGTAAGAATTCAACAGTTACAAGGATGTTTTACTTGAAGAGAGAAAAAATAAGATAAAAAATCTGATTGGAAACAGAATAAAAATGGCTGCCATCTCAAAAAACTCTTTTCCTTCTCTTCACTCTCTCCATCACAACGTTAGCAAACCACAAATTATCAGCCATGTTTTCCTGTTTCTTGTTGTCGGGTGCTGCTGGTCAGCACAGGTGTCACTGATTGTTACCATGGTAACATTGGTCTCGGGCCTGAGTTAGGATGGAGTTAAGGTGTCTAATTTTGAAGAGCCTAGAGCTAATATTCTCCATGTCTCTGTCAGAGCAGTTACATAACATACAGAATGAGATAAATAAGGTTTGTTTTTTTACTGTGTGTGTGTGTCTGTGTGTCTCTCTGTCTCTGTCTGTGTGTGTGTGTGTCTGTGTGTGAGTGTGTGTGTGTCTCAGATGGCTTGTTTATGGCAGTGTGCAGTTGGCTCTCGTCCACCTGATGAATGGAGGACTGGAGTGTGTGTCGGCTGTCTTAATGAGCACTGTAGGAAGTTTCACAGATGATGCAACTCACCAGTCAGACACTGAGAGAGACACACACACACACACACACACACACACACACACACACACACACACACACACACACACACACACACACACGACTGGACTCATACATACCAGATGCTGTTTACAGCCCCACTGAGGGAGACGTGAAGAGATGAGTGTAAACTCTGGAAGCTTCAGCTCTTATTTCACAGCCTGTTTAAACGTCTAGTTGGAGACGAGAGGAAAGAGTTTCCTTTTTTAAAAAAGAAAAAAAAAAAATCAAACTGAGAAATAATTAAATTAAAATAATGTTTATATAACGTAAACCTAAGAACAGAGGAGGAATAGCTGCTGTTTCAGGGCCTTTCTTCAGAATCATCCTCAGGAGCCGACGGTCAGGACACGACGTTAAAGAACGTTTCATATATTGAAACTATAAAATCTTTTGAATCAGAAATCTTTCCTCCAGCCACAAGACTCCAGTCCTGATCATCCGTATGAGAAGTTACATCGAAACTTAACTTCTTACTTCTTCTTTTTAAAAACTTTCACAGATGTTTCTCCTCCACATCTGTCCACATCTGTCGCAGTGCTGCTGTTTCTGTGGCTGTTATGGTTTTGTTTGTGTTGTAACAAAAGAACCAAAGTTAAAGCACATGAACAATTAACTTTTGGCTGATATAGTTTTAGGGGTCCATTGGTTTAGGATTGGTTTATTATTAGTTCTAACTTTAGTTTTTATTCCTCTGCTCCGGAGCCATTTTGTTTTCAGGTTGTTCGTCTATCCATCCCTTTCTCGAGGACACGATATCTCAGTAACGTTTTGACAGAACTTCTTCAAATTTGGTACAAACATTCACTGGGATTCAAGGATGAACTGATTAGATTTTGGTGGCTAAAGGTCAAAGGTGAAGGTCACGGTGACCCAACAAAACATGATTTTGGCCTTTTAAACGCTTTGAGGAGATTTCTTCAAATCTGGTAAAAACGTTCACCTGGACTCAAGGACGAACTGATTGGTTTTTGGCTGATAGAGGTCAAAGGTCAGTGTGACCTTAGAAACACTTTTTAGCCATTACTCAAGACTTCACACAAATAGTCGATATTTTCTGTGACGCTGGATAAACGGGGATGTAATCTGAAACTAGTCTGAGTGGCGGAGGGATACGACCACGAGGAGGTGGTTCTAGTTTCTGTTTGTATTTTGTGAGTTAATAAAGTTAAAAAAAAAACAAACTGTTGACCATCATGTTATTGAGTCGTAGTAACTTGGGTCCCGTCTCTCCCCTGCAGGCCCTGCGGGTGATGGCGAAGATCATGAGGGAGTGCTGGTACGCCAACGGCGCCGCCCGACTCACCGCTCTCCGAATCAAGAAGACCCTGTCCCAGCTCAGCCAACAGGAGGGAATCAAGATGTAGACACAACTACCAAACACACACACGCACACACACACACACACACACGCACCCACACACCTCTGACTGGCATCCATATCGTTAGCATTACAGCATTATTATCTTCATTATTACTCATTGGTTGCTCCTCCCCTTTGGTTTGAAGAGAAGTGAAGAATATTTTTCCCCTCGTGCTCTTTTTTTTTTCCCCATTTCATTCATTGACAAACTGATGAATCCTGCACCTGAAACTCAGGAACCATCAGTGTGTGTGCGTTGCTCTGACACACACACATGGATGGCTGGATCGATGGATGGATGGATGGATGGATCTGATGAGGGGTGTTTGTTTCTGAAGGGGATAAAAGAGGCATTAAAAGATGCCTCCACTCATTATCCTCCATGTTCATTTACTATATTCATCCCATGAAGACCCACAGAGGCACCTGGTCCATCTCAGCCCCCCGCCCCCCCGCCCGACTCCACCCAACCTGTGTGAGCTCAGACCTCACCGGGTGAACTAAAGGCCAGACAGGTAGCTGGGAATCACCTGGGAGACCTCTGAGCTGCCGGAGCTTCACCCTCACCCCCTCACATCTTCATCATCACCTCCTCATCTGTATATTAGCGTTTCATCCTTTACTACAGAGGGTTCAGCTGCTCTTCAGTGGGGCTGCACGGCGCTCATTTACATCCTCATCAAATAATCAGATTTCAGAGAGTGAGAAAAATATTCAAACATATGTTCTTCAGTGAATGTAACTTAATTAAAAAGACAAATATTAAATTTTTGGATGTAAAAATTCAAGCCAATTTAAAAGATAAAAAAGAAAAATTCAATCTTGGAAACATCCTGACGCCAAGAATAAACGATCAAACCAGAAGCTTCAGTTTTGACTGACACTAAATAACTCACCAGTTTAATAGGAACAGCTGCAAGATTTCTTCAATGTCAGAGAATGGACGAAAACCTCGACTTAACCAACAGTATTTCAGAGTAAAGATCATTTAACAAAGTAAAGCGCCATGAGGTCGTTTGCAGCCCCGCTCTCGAGTCGTGTCACAGCAGCACTGGGGACTGAAGCGAGGACCGGGGGATCATGGGACAGCGTGCGAGCCGCCCTGTGGGCTTCACACCAACGTTGGCTTCATGTAGTCGAGTAGTGAGCAGAATCTCTCATCTCTGCAACAATTTTGCACCTGTTTTTCATATGTTACTGTTGTACTTCCCCGTCTCCCCTGATATCGTCAGGGAGACGGACAGGTCAGTTTAATTTATTGTGTTGTTTTTTTAAATTTTCTTTTCGGTGGCAGGGGATCTTTTTTGCAAAACTAAAACTGGACATGATGACCTCATTCATTTTTGGCGAACATGCTGCAACATATGCAATATACAGTAGATAAATGTGTCTATTTTCTATACTCTGCTCTGCTAAACCACAAACAGCAACAACAACAACAACAACAACAACAATCAGCTGCCACCATGCCTTCCAAGCCAGCTGTTACCGGAAAGTGCCAGTGCTTTAAAAACCCGACTCCTCTCATGTCGGCTGCTGTGGGGTGGGTGTGTTCTCGCATGTATGCAGCTCTGTGTGTGTGTGTGTGTGTGTGTGTGTGTGTGTCGGAGGACGAGGCCTGCGGGAGCCCTGCCGAGCAAACAGCAAGCTCGTACTATGCACACCCACGACGTAGGGACGGGAAGCAAGAAGGGACACACACACACCACAGCACAGCACCCACAACCCAGCCGACTCTCTGGTGCCATTTCGTCAAACCCCCCCCCCCCCTTCACCTGAACACCTGAACACCTGACCACCTCAGCAACAACTCATTGTACAGCTTCTCCTCTCAGTGGACTGAGTCTGGAAACTGAGCTCCAGCACCTCAAACTGTGTCTCGTTGGAAAAACTTCACCACAAAAGCTTAACGGCGGCTTTCGAAAAGACACACAAAGACTTGTAAGCATTACTGATGTTGCCCTATAAATGTAAACTCTTGGATTCCTGTTTTTTTGTTCTCTCACGTGTTTGTGCCGTTGACAGCGCAGCAGCGCGAATCGACCTTTCAAGTGTTTTCTTCTCTGTAGGATAATCAACAAAAAAAAAACAGTGAGGTACATTCATTTAAATATAGCAAACGGATATTTACTAAGCCATAGGTTTTCCAGGTTGTTTCATTTTATTCTTTTTTTTTTTTTTTTTTTTTTTTTTTTTTTTGTGGCAAGGTCTTTTTCTACCAGAATGTACATTTACGAGAAAAAAGATGAAAAAAAAATGTGCGTAAAATGGACAATTTTACCATTTCAGCTTAGCAAGCCTTAAGGGACCAACGCATAAGAGTCAAAAACTGCTCTTATTTTTCTTTTTTCCCTTTTATTTTTGTTTTATTTTTTATTTTAAAGATAAATACACACACATATATATACACATATATACGTATATATGTATGTATATATAAATTGATTACTAAAGCTAAAGTCTACTAAAGGTAGTGTCATGATTCTATCTATAGGACGAAAAAAATATATGTAGCACCTGATGTGAGTTTGTTTCAGTCAAGTGTTTGTCCTGTTGCCACATTGCCAGACATCTAAACCCACTCTATCTTATCTCTGCAGATTAGTCCATCGAAAGCACTTGTCTTTCAGCACAGGTCGAAATAAAATGCATGATTAGAGACGGTTTAAATACACAAAGTATTAAACCCTCAATAATTAATGCATCCAGTAAATTAGACCTGCCGGACAGTGCTGCACTCAAAGAAATCCCACAGTCTCTTGATTGTTCAGCAATAAGTGCACTTCTGAACCACTGCGGGTTTACCTGTGTGGCAATTTGGACGCCCGCGAGTCCGTCTGTCTCCATTGTTTCTCTTACATAATGGATACATAATGTATTGATGTGCTGCTACTTAGTTGTCCACCTCGCTCTCCGAGTCGAGGTGAGAGCTGCCGTTGGATGTAAATATCCTCAGATTGCCTGAATCTGAATCATTCTGTGCCATGTTGCTCTGACGCAAATCCAGCGCATTTGTCATTCGGTAGGCAATCCTCTACAAGATTTGCTGAAGTGTGTTAAAGAGTTTGTTTTTCAGCCGGCGTTCGCGGAGCTCGTTTCACTGATGAGCTCTTCCTCCCTGGTTCAAAGTGAGGATCGGTTCAATCAGTCGCTGTAGATTGGAAAAGCTGCAGCCTCCATGGAGCATGGTTGAAAACCACTGTGCCAATCTATCAGTGGGATTCGGAGGAGCTTGTTCTCTCCACTTTTGAGTCCCACACAGTCAGAAATGCATTTAGAGATATTTTCCTCCACTAGAAGCCCAGGTTTGGGGGGGGGGGATTCTTGTTGAGAGATTTGTTCAGTAAAAAGTACTTTCTCTCCATAAACACCCCCCCCTCCCCCGTTGATGGCCTTAAAGCAACTGATAATGTAATAACACATAGATAAATGTCATAATCCGTCAAAATTAAAAACTGCACTGCCCCTCTAAAAAATATAATAAAACCTTTTGAGCATTTAATTACAAGATGACGTAATAGCAGCACTAATGCACCTCTTTTTAAGGCAGTTATTGTCAGTCAGAGGAAGCCTAGTTCCCATTACTCTCCAGGCTGCATCAGTGGTTTCTGTCTGAAATGATTTTTCAGCATCAGTTCTGAGATTTGATTTTTTTTTAACCACAAATTGAAACAAACAAATAAAAAAATCTCCAGTTATTAGACAACTTTCGGAGGTATCCAGCGATCCTCAGCCAAATCGGGGAATCGATCAGTATCTTAATGTTGAGTATGTCCAGGCTTTGATCAGTGACTCCCCGCGAGGAAACCCTAAGCTCAGCACAACAGGAAGTCAGGAGTGACAACACCTTTTAAGCCACTGATGAAAAGTCCTAGAAGAGCTCAGAATAATGTGACGTTTAATGTTTCTGAAGAAAAAGACACAACCTGCACCACATCCTGTTGGCTGAAGTAAAATATCAAAACATTTCTAATGTGAAAAATCCATTTCTGTAAAAATTACATTATCAGTTGCTACAGGTTCATTTAGCAATTCCCTTGTCGTCCTTAAAAAAAAATTGAGACTTTGGTTAAAAAAGAAAAAGAAAAAAAACTTTGACAAAAAGCTGTTAAGGTGTGAAGTGCCCACCTGTGTAGTCCCACCGTTCAGAGTCGTTCTTGTGAATGAAGTGTTATTACATATGTAGAAATGGTGCAGCAGTGGCAGGAAGTGACATAAGCCTTGTAAATATCTTGTGGAGTAAACAGCAGAAGAAGAAGCTATCCTGATATTTGAAGAAAGTAAAGTGGATATCGCTGCTATATTAAATACAAAAAGGGTGAGACTATGCTGAATTCAATGTTAAATGTGTAAACTAATGGGCCAACTGGGTCTTACCAGGGAAAACCAGGGCCAAGGATTTGTCTTTCTAAGCCATGTGGGTTTGGGGGAAAGGGGAGGGGGGGGATTGGTGGTGGTATGGGAAACTCTAAATTTCAAATCTCAAAGTATCCCTTTAAGTAAGCCCTGGCTATCCCTGCTGGGCCTTAGGGTGGGATTGAGACCGTATAGTGTGTGTGCTCCATTAGCAATGTCATTCTCTGGGACATTAGCAACAACAAAAGCTCAACTCAACAGCACCTCTGGTATGCCTCTACTAGGACAACCTTCATTCTGTCTTAAAGTCACCAGCAGCCTTGTACTTTTTCTTTTCAAAACCCAAGATGACTTAACTGTAAAAAGATGTTTGCACCCAACTGTTTTTTCTCTTGTGGTCTTTATACAGCAGTCTTTCTTTCCTTGATTCTCTCTTGCCTTTCTCTCTTGTCATTCCATGTCATTCTCTAATTGACATAACAGATATCTCCTAGCTACAAGGGCCACTCTTCACTGCAGCCGGTTCACTCGCCCCATAACGGGCCAACCAACTCCCATCTATCCCTGCCTGATTTTACTTCTTCATCTCTCTAAACTCGGATCTTACATTTAAGGGTGTGCTTGAAACAAACTAGTTGGTATGATGCACAAATGGGGACAGCGGTTCACACTTGTAGACAGTCTCTCCTTTAAGGTATTCATGGCGTTGTCCTCAGATGTACACGAGACGGAAGTAGTTGTGCGGAGAATGATTCAAACTGTCTCACCTCTACGTGGCTGCACACTAGTCAGCTTGTCGGTTTTTGGAAAGTTACAAAAATTGACCGAAAGCGCTTGAAGAGTGTCTTCAAGAGCACTCCATCAATTTGGCATTCTAATACTGACTCTCAAACCCAAACACAATGCAACTGGACCAGTCAGTGGAGTTTCCCTTATAGGACTGTCCAGATTCTGTCTGAAACCTCCTGCAACCCCCACCCGCCTTCCAGTGTTGAAATTGGGGGGGGGCTGCATCCAATCTTCCTTTACCTTTCGGAAAACCACCAATCTGACCAACATCATGAATGTGTTCCAGGAGAGACTGTCTGAAAGCTATTAACACTTTTGCATTCAGATGTGACCGATCGACATTTTGTACCGACTACTCTGTTTTGAGCATACATTGACTTCAGGACGTTCATTGGGATTGAACATGCAAGGTATTTTTTGCGTAGGTGTTTCGATCACTGAACCTTTTTAAAAAATGTACCCGCTGTACCTCCTCTTTGAGAATCTGTTCTTGCCTTTTCTCTCCGTAGCTCAGATTAAAGGTGGGGCGGACACTGCTGATACGCAGCCGTCATGCAATATCAAACCTCGGTCCACTGGTCAACACGGATGAGGGTTGTGAATGTGAGCGGCGTTTAGTGACTCAAACCCGTACGATGAGATGCGCTCTAGTCAAATATGCAGCCTTTTCATGCTTTACTTTGGAAGCTCAGAAAGGTATAAAAACAAGCAGGTTCTTCTGCTCCGTGTGCACTGATGGAGGGCCAAAATAGGGAGGTAACATAAACTATGCCAGCAGCTCTACCGCTTCAAACCACGCACTGAGAAATTCCCACAGCCGTGAATGTATCAGCCCTCTCAGAGTCAACAAACCAATCCGAGCACAACCTGCATAACTCAGCCCAAAGGTCATGGCAGCAACTTTGTGAGCATGCAAATATCCGCCGCACGGGTCTGTTTCTATCTATGTCTCTTTCTCTTGTTATGCAAAGTCTGGGCCCAATCATGTCTGCCCACTCAGTCCCACTGGATCACACAAGGTTGAATGACCTATCTATGCTAGCATGATCCACACACTGTGATGAGGTCCGCGTTAGGGTCAAAAGATTAAATCATTCTCCCTTCATGGTTGCCCTCCATCGTCTGCTGTATAACGGTCTCTGCTGAAGCATCTGCAGTGGTCAAAAGCCAGGGAACGTGTTACTGTTGATGCGAAGAGCGGTTTGGGTCACTAAAGGGCTCGGGGTTCGCTCGGCTACAAAGAGTTTTCTTCTCCAGTTCGACGCTGCAGTGAGGCCTTTGTGGCAACAAGGGTAGCAGAAAGCTTTATCATGTTTTATTTGGTGCCTAAGTTTGACAAGACTTCTTTTACTTTTCACCTCGAATGACGAGACTGCATGTGATTGTGTGTCTGCATTGATGTCTGCATTACCTGCTTTATAGATGTCATCCAAAAGCTGAGAAGATCTTAAAAAGCATAATTAACATATTAAAAAGGTCACTTAATCAAAAAGAAAATACCTCCTTTTAAAGACCAATGTGTTTTACCTCACTGTATATATATATTCTTGATTTGTTTACTCCAAGTTTGCAATTTATCTTTCTCTTTTGTTTCTATGAAATGCTTAAAAAAGTTGAAGAGAATAATTTGTTTTTCTTTTCAATGGTACTTTTTTTGTCAAATGGCATTGTATTGTGTTTGTGTTGTGCCCAAGCAGTATACTATTCCTCTTTTACCATGCTCTTGTATATGACCTTGTTGGTTGTGTTCTGCGTGAGCTGTACAGTCAAAGCGCTTTACAAATGTCCAAGCCCCTTTCTGAGCTCTGGTACAAATGCCTTGTTCAATATATTCTTTTTGTTTAACGAAAAAAAAAGAAAAAAAAGAGTTAAAGTGGAGGCGGAGGAGGCTGGACGTGAGGGGAGGGACTGTACACCCCTACAGCGAAAACCCCTCAACAACTGTTGAACCCTCCTCACCTCACAACCCTCTTGGATTTCTAAACATATAATCTTGACTTTTTTATATAGTGTGTACAGATGAATGAGAGATCAGCATAGGAACTAGAGGATTGACACTTATGTTAACTTCTAACATAGCTGGAGTAGAAAATGGTGTGAATAAAGAAACAAGGTTTCAATACAAATCCTGTCTTTGTTTATTTCTTAGCTACAGGAAGTCAGTTAACCTCTTGATGAAAACCTGAAACCAGACCTTTAAAGAGGAGGATCTGTATGACTGAACCACCAGCTGCTGTTTTCAGAATCTGCAAACCCAGTCTTTAAACATGGCTTAACTAATCCTGATGCAATAATCCTGATCCTGGTTCTTCAAACAACACAAGATAGACTGGTGTTCTCAGATGAAGTTATCTTTAGGAACATTGCGCTCTTATTTTGAAGTAACGACAACATGAATACCCATGATCAATTGGCTGATTGGCTGAGTACTGATAATATTGTCTGGCATTGCTCTGTAGCTACAGACGTCATGTTTTTACAACAAGGTTTCTGCCTGACTCGACACTTAAGATGAATTTTGCGCACGTCTTTGCTTGTTTTGAAAATTAGTTTGATAAAAATGTATTTATTTAAAGCTGAATTCAACAATATTTTTTAAATTAGAATGTATTCACATTATTAGATGATAATGCATCTCTTCATAGCTTTGTAGCCTCGTTTAGTTCCAGCTACAGCAGGCAGCTGTTTTCAGTGAAAAGCTTTGCTAACATACAGTATTCACTCTAAGGTGACAGTATGACAGACTGTGGGTCTGTGAACTGTCCAGCTCCTTGTGGCTGAAAACCAATGAACCAAGCTTTGACATGACCCAACAACAAGTGCGTCACTTTGTGTTGAAAAGCAGTGAGGACATAAAGGCTCAGATGGAAAAACATTTTTTAAACGTGTCCTCAACATATGTGATTTTATGCAACGTAATCAGGTCAGAGTGGATAATTATGGCGGAAATAAAAGGAGCGTAGCCGAGACAATACGAAACCTCACGTTGACCCACAAGTAACATTCATCCATATGCATCCGACCATGTCAGTCAACCAATGCCAATATCACATCTACTGTAGAGAGCACCATTGATAATGATATCCACTATGACGAAATAGAAACGACTGAAGGAAAAACATTAGAGAAACAAAGTTCAGGCTCAACCGATCATGACTCATTCTAAGCATCAGGTTTAAATATTGATGCGTGAGAGTTTCTCTCAAAGATATTTTTCAGAACATTTTTAACAAATTATGCTTTTAAAAAGTGATGAGGACGAAATCGGCCATTTCAGAAAGTGGTGGTGACATGTCCCCAGTGTTGTCAAGGTGCATTACAAATTAAAATATTACTCTCAAGTCCGACTACATTTTGTATGATCCATGCACAATCATGGTATTTGAACCTCGTATTCATTGAGAACAGGAAAATCCAGTATATTTTGTGTCCAGGTTCTGTCTTGTCACTCCCTGTAAAGCAGACTGAGCAGCAGATGGAAGCTCGGGGAGTGATCAATACCAATCTCCCATGGGAAATGTGGGGAACGGAGCCCGCAGGTGGATGCTGTGAGCAGAGAAAAATACACCAGGAGTCTTCAGCAATCAGCAGGTGTGTGCAGTAAGAGCCGAGCTGTTAGGGAGGGAGATACTTTGATTAGGAGGATAAATCTCACTGAGAACGGTGACGACAGATGTCCGTCTCACGGGCTTTGTTTCATTTCACTCCGAGAACTTGCACATTAAAATGTAAAGCCTATGGAGAGCAGTCAAAAATGTCATTTGAATGTATCACTCCCTGAAAGGCTTACAGAGCAGCAGATGGGGGCAAAGGAAGCGATCAATGGAAATCCCCCGACTGCACCAAGATCACAGAACAAGATGCTAATGTGGCTGTGACCATGGTGGAGCACCTGCCGCCCATTCAGCTGTATGTTATGGCATCCCAGCCTGCACCTCTGTGTAGTCAGGTTGCACTTGATGTTATGAGACTGAATGTGTCACTTCCTCTCTGTAACCAAAGCATCTTGTTGTCTGTTAGCTCTGTATAAGCCGGTGATATGTATTTATCAGGATAATGAAGCAGTACAACTGCAACTTAATCCCAGCATCGATTCCTTTGACAGTGACTAACAGGAGGCCAACGGCTCATTTGTGTGAGGAATTGACTGCAGTTTGTTCTGACGCTGACTGAACCCGTGCTGCAGCATTGAGGTTCATTTTGATCCATCAGCTCCACTGATTTTAGAGACAGACCTGATGAAGTGTAGCCACCTAAAGACAGCTCTGATTTACAAGCTACCAAACTGAAGTGACACAGGAAGCAGGCCACACACACACACACACACACACATACACACACTCTTACCTCCATCATCTTAATCTTAAACTGTGTGTTTTTAGTTTTATTCATGTTTTCTTCTCATGCTCTATTTTTATTCCTGCTCCATTTTTTACGTTTCTGGTGCTATTTCTGTATTTATTGTTCTTTTGCTGTCATCATTTTTTTCTTCTGTCAACCTTTCCACACAGAGTGCAGCCAAAATATACCTCATTGTTTTGTTAAGCATCAAACACACAATTTTTCCTTTTTTCTTTCAAACACACTAATTTTAGCTGATGTCTCTTACAGTGATGGAACAACCAGGAAACTACCACTACCATTATAATTTGGCTGCACTCTGGACGTGGATGTATTATAAGAAGTTCTTGTAATAGATCCATGGTAAGCGCCAGGTGAGCAACTTCTATAGAAATGAACGGGCGCCATTTTTGATCCGGTATCCAGTTCCATTAATACATCCATGACTCTGAATGTAAAGGCTGATGGAAGAAAAACAACAGTTCAGTGGGTTGAAACATTTATATATCAATATTATCTGTAATTGTAAATATTACAATATATTTCCAATATTATATTATTTACATAGCTGGAAGAATCTTGTGATACGATTTCAGACACCACTAAAGTGGACCGTACCATTTCTTAACCTTGACGTTAGCTGAACGTCTGTCTCCCCTGCCTCACTCCATCAGTGGTTCCGTCCTCACGTCTCCGCTCTCCCGCGTCGCGCAGACACTACGTAAATGTAAGTAGCAGTAGCTAACTGTTTAGCTTGTAGCTTAATTCACTTTTCTTATTTTCAGAAATTCCGAATCAGGTTGTGTCATGTATGTACACATGAATGCTAATATTAGCTAGTTAATTAGCCTTAAGTTACAGTTTTGCTAAATAATGTTAGCTAGCTGATAGCGTGCCTTTTCATTTCCAGTGTTAGCTTGTTATTCACCAATATAAAATGTTAGCCAATGTTAGCATACACTGGTGCTGTCATGAACAGTGAGACAATGGAGGATAAGTTGTTGTAGAGATACGTTTTGACAACAACATCGAGTTTATTATTTCATGTTAATAGTCTCTTGTGTAGCTGTGGTGGTTTATTTTGCCTTTTACCTTTTCGATATTAGCTCCTACAACGGACTCCATCTTGTTTCCACTCAGGAATTTATTTTACCTGTTGGGTAACTGAACAATATTAAAATCCATGTTGTGTTGAAGGCTCAGTAATTGTATTAGAACTTATGGAAAGTAATGAAGTACATTTACTCCAAGTACCGTAGTTAAGTATAATTTTGAGGTACTTGTACTTAACTTGAGCATTTCCATTTTATGCTACTTTAAACTTCCACTCTTTCTACTCCACTACATTTTTTAGATTTAGTTAAAAAAGTAAAAATACTGTAAGGACTGTAACGCTATAGTTCACTGAAGGAGTCACCACTGTCCTAGGTTCAGACCCCCTCCCCATTTTTCATCGTATAACTAGCACTCTGGATACTATCATGCTGCCACAGGCGCACTGCATTAAACAGTCGATTTATTAAATTATTAAATATTATAAATGAGCAAATTAATTAGTTTTTATATTTTAGGCAGTTTAATATCCTTCACGTGAAGTTATGCAGTACAAAATACAATCACAATTAGCCTATTCTCTATTATCTTTCCTGATGGTTGGATGTGATGGATGATACATGGATGTAAAGTTAAACAAATAAAACTGTGATTGGCTGTGTTGCCAATCATGTTCTCAATAAATAATCGCTCTCAGGAATAAAGAATTTTAGCTGCTTTATTCCACTCTTTAAAGAAATAAAATATGAAAATGCATCTAATATTTGTGGTCTTTGTGTGAGGGGGGACACACACTGTGGTGCTTTATTTGGCTTCTGTCTGTTTGCATCTGGTCTATCTGTTACCACAGTATAAACCACAGCCAGCTCCAGTGGTCCAGTTCAAATGAAGATGACAACAAGAGAAAAAAGGAGTACTCAGTAGACGACATGGTAGACCTTGAAGCGAAAAACAGAGAAGGAAAACTAAACCTTTATTGAAAATGAGAAGGAATCCACATTCAGTTATAATGTTCCATTTAAATGTTTAAAACTGTTTTGTTTTCAGTTCCAAGGTTTGTTAAGTTTCCTAGACGACCTCTCTGCTTGGAAAGAAAAGAGACAGATGAAGCAGCCACACTGAACCTTTGCGTTTGTTTCTGTAGTTCTGAAGGTGAGTAAATTAAAGTTTTCTATAGCTGGAATCGAAGCGTTGTGAATCAGGCTACACAACAGCACTGACTCTGTGTGAGCAGCAGCTCTCGGTGCCTGAAGCCTCACCCAGGTAAATCATCACCAGCCAACACAAGCTGCTGTCACTGGGAAGGTTTCACATGGTTGCACTTGTCTGTTCCTACAGAGGGGAAGCTGGTGTTTTGTTTTTACTGTAACATTTTACACTCCACAAATTCTCAAATAAACAAATGAATGAAATAATGGCCAATGCTGTGAGCTCTATGAAAATGATCCATTCACCACCATGGCAGGGTGGAGGAAGAACTAAGATAACAAAAAACAAAACTATCTTCATAGCTTGATACCACTAAAGTTAAACGTGAGAACATGTTTTTGTAATTTGATCATTCTTATTCACAGGGTGGAATTTCAGTTTTGTAATAAAGTCTTCCCAGTGTCCTCACTTCATCTGGGTGGAAGTGTTCCCTGAAATTTCTTTTAATCCACGTTTTAAAGAAGAAAGAGGAAGAAGATTTGAAAGTTTACTTCAACTGGTGTAATCACACATTTTTTCATCATTTATTTTCCCTTTAACTAAAGCAGAAGTGTAATGAGGACTGATTTGTGTCCACAAAATTCTTTTTTTTTTTAGTATATTTTTTGGGCTTTTTATGCCTTTATTTGATAGCACAGTAGAGAGAGAGGAAATGGGGAGGCAGAGAGAGGGGGAATGACATGCAGCAAAGGCCGTCCGATGCGGGACTTGAACTGCCAACTGCAGATAGGACTGTAGCCTCTACACATGGGGCGCCTGCTTAGACCACTACGCCATTCGACGCCCCCACAAAATTCTTTTTTGACGACACTCTTTATCTGCTACCACTTGAAACCTTTAATATCTTTACTAAATCTTAAATAACAGCAGGACATGAAACAACCACCATCTTTTTTTCCTCTCCTCAAGTGCTTAACTCGTTTCTTTCCCTTCTCTGGTCCCTGTGTCTTTCACGAGTGCGTGTCACAGTGGAGGGTCAGAACGAGCAGCGGGAACGAAAGGTCAATAGCGAAATGAGGAAATCGATGCAGTGCAACACTAAGCTGCTGCCGCTGCTACAACCCCTGCACACTGCAGTGCTGTGGTGCCACACTGCCAAGGAGCCGTTGAGCTCAGGACTGCAGGAGCAGCACTTCATAAGGTCTAACTGTAAGAGTGCACTCTACAGTACATCCTGTGTGTGTGTGTGTGTTGACATGTTGGCTGGATTTTTCCAGGAGAGGGTAAAAACTGCTGCTCATGAGTGTGATGTATCAGGATGTAATGTGCAGAAAACACACTTCTGTGTCCTTGTGCCTGTATAATCTAACATCGTTGTGTAATGTTGCTGGTTCCTCCATCTTCCCTCGTTCATGTAAACCATCTCCAGGTCTCCTCGCAGGGCGCTGGCTGCAGCTACACCCACTAAATGAATCATCCTGGAGCTCTGCTGCCTTCCCTCTGTACTCTTGGTAACGATGATAGTTCACCTGCAGTGCAACGCAACACTAAACACGCCTGAGGCAAGGGACGGGGACTGTGGTAAGTTTCCTGTGAAGCAGGGAGTGGTGATGTGTTTTCCTCCTCAGTCTCTTTGTGCAAAGGCTAAGAATAGCTTGACAGGCTCGCTGCAGATTGACAGTGATGTATGGACGTTGGCCTGCTCCTGCTGCTGCTCCTGCCGCTGCCACACACACACACACAAACACACACACAACATCTGTCAACGAACTGAGGCCTGACGTCTCTGCAACAGTTGTTAAAGATAAATAAGGTGCTAAATTGTTGTTAGTGCTGCTGATGCCTTAGTGATCATGAATTTTGAGTTAATAGATTTCTTCTTTAATAATAATGTGCTGTCAGACAGTGATTCTCTACCATTTACACTGAACATATTCAGATGTTCTCCATACTGGCCTATAGAGTTCTTCGTTGTTGGAAGTGCTTTTCCACTTTAAATTATTTCAGCACAAAATGAAAATAAATTAGCAAACTCCTGTTGTGTAATCCATCACAAGTGAATATTACATCTTAGTCATTGTAAAATTCTTTTCAAGTGCAGACTCATTTAAAAAGTTTCCACAGATTTGCCTCCCAGCTAAAATACTTGAACAGAAGTTAATGCAGAATTATTACTTTTATACTTTGTTTGGTTTATTCACTAAAGTCTCTGTAAACTGGCTCCTCTGGTTGTGCAGGTCTCTCTGCATGAGAGACGAGATGAGCTGTTAACATGTTCTCCTAGGTCCTTTTTTTGTTATTACCCTGCACTCACAGCAATCTGTCTAAGTCTGTGTCCTGGGGCTGGATTGGCGTCAGGTTAAGCATCATAAAAGGCGACTGGCTGGGGTTAGGGATACGGTCTGGTTCAAATAAGTGGAAACACTTAATGACAGGGAAACAAATTCAACACAACACCGGTGCATCAATATTTACTGTCTTCCATTTGCTTTTATTGAAGCCGGAGCAACAGACAAATTAGCGTGTGTTTGCTGTTTTGCTGTGATCTCCAGCGGATCAGAGGCGGCCTCTGATCTGCTCTGACTGAGCAACACACACTGATCAGTGTGTTTGGACCTGGGCAATTTTATTTTTGTCTAGTGTGTTTTAGCACTGTATATGGTACATTATCACACTACCACACGTCCTCCTTTTGTTTTGTTAAATGGAAACATAATGCGACCCATTTTAGTTACAGTGTTCTTCTAAAAAGAACATAAAGTTTAAGATCTCTAACAAGAACCAAATGTGAGTTTAAGTGCTATTAATGTATTGTATGTATGCATTGAGCAATTTACAAGGTATTTCTATTTCTTTGATTAAACCATTAATTTGGGAAGCCTGATAACCAATTTCATAGTAATGTGTTTTTTTACATATCCACATTTTTATAACAGAAGAAATCGTTTCACAGATTTTCAGTTTTTTCTTATTTTTTTGCTTTTTTGTAATAAAGTAAATAAATCAACAATTATAACATCCATGAAAACATATTTTATATTATTACAACTGTGTTTTACTATATAATCTTTCATTAGTTCATCTGTCTATATAACAGCCCTCACCTCTGGAGGAGTTATAGTTGTTGACATTAGTAAACACTTAAATCTGCGTACAACTACTTTAAAAACCATTTAGTAATTGCTTAAATATACAGTTTATAATGCTAATTTATAAACTATGACTCATAGAATCATTTTTTTCGCTTACAGAGATGGATGGAAACTGATGCAGACCTGAAGTGGTGAAGTGACGTTGGGAGCCTCTGCTGCTGGAGACCTGGACAGTTTTGTGATATAGATCCAGTATTAGTTCCTGATTCTTTAGGACGACCTGTTGGGGTCACGGTGGGGTTCGTGGTGTGTTTATTGCAGTGACAGGACGTCACCACTAGGGGGTGCTGCTGTCCATCACATCCACATTAACACTGCTGCAATGTGTGTTATGTATATTTTTGTCCAAATACGACGTTCAATGTTTAGTGACATTTAGTATCTGCAACCACGCTGCTGTCGTGCTGCTCAGTGAGAGCTCCTTCATGGCAGTAAAACACAGGTTGGTGGAGGGTGAAGAATAATGCACTTAAACTGTACAAGGAGATTTTAAATAAACAGGTCACATGATCATCGGATACAACATGACTATTTTCCAGTTTGTTCATACAACAGTCACATTGAGTCCCCGATTTAACTTTAACCAGTTAACTTGACAGTGACTAAGACGCCACAGAGTGATGGTTCATAAGGAGCAGAGCTGTCTGTACAAAAACAACTGAGTATGTAACAGAAAGTAAAAGAAAGGCTTGGTTTTTGGTATTTATCATAATAAGGTTGTGATTTACGTGTAAAGCCACCAGCCTCTCCTACAGTTCACCATGGTGCCATTCATTTTATCACAGCTACACCACTCCTCATTGTTTCCCTTACAGGAAATACAAACCAGACATCTCTTTGTTTATGTCTAACTCTTTGAGTGTCACGTAACTGCTATGTGTCACGCTTATTATTTGTGTTTCCCTGTAAACAGTTGAGGCCTGTGACAGTGCAGATACTGGTTTTAATCAGTGCGCTCGGTGCTGTACGTAATGTATGGAAGCACGTGATGAACAGCGTTCACTGATGTAGCGTCACGGCTGATTGAATCTCTGTGCAGATATTTTGAATGTATAATACAGAGAGCCTGGAGCTGGAGAACCTAAATGGAACGCAGCCATAAATAGTGCTGCTAATTACAGCTGTCAACGTGCCCGTCATGAAAAAGGCCTATTTTCTCCTGCTCTGTTCCTCTGCTCTTGCCTTCATCTGTCATCCACCCCCTACACCACCACCTCACCCTTTCCCCTCCCCGTCTGCCTTTTCATTGGATCGTTCTGGATTGGATTAAAATTGATTGTTCTCTATTGATATCTGGGTAGGAAATAGAATTGCAAATTTTACTTGAACTTGAAAGGTCAGTGCAACTAAATTGGAAAAAAAAAAACATGATTTAAAACAGACCAGCATGGCAGAGTGGTGGAGCCAGGGGGTATGGCTTTGTTTATTTCATAATTAAATACATTGAATAAATGAAGTGGTAATCATGTTTTGAAGCTTATTTGCTTGATTGACAGGTGTCTCCGCCCATCACATCCAACCAGGATAGTTGCCGTTTGCTCGTCCCACTTCAACTTCACACAGGTTCTGCTCAAATTCTGGGCCTACATTAACACAATAACTGTCATCATCCCCACCCTGGTCAGTCTGACACACACAGCTGCTGTCAACATGAAATCAACTAAAATAATTTTTTCTAAGTATGAAAAACTCAAACCTGCACCCCACATTTTTTAAAATTGCTAGATCACTCAAGATTATTATTATTTTTTTTTTAGTGAATACAGACCCCACAAGGAGCCGACGTCTAATATAATTATGTTAAACAGATCCAGGGTCAGACTGTAACTTCACTCCTGCCTGAACTATGTACATGAAGGTTTGTTGGTTATAAAGGGAAGAACAACAGGTTTAAGTGTGATAATGGTCAAAAACAGTTTTGGTGAAATTGTATTTCGGATGAGATCAATAAGTAACATTGAAAAACCAAAAGCTGCAGTTCCTCTAATGGCCACTAGAGTCTGGCTCCAACCGTGAGTCAATCCCCATAGACTCCCATGTTAAAATGTGCAACTCTGCAACAGCAGAAATAAACATGTTTACAACCTGGTACGAAAAGCAGTTTTGGTCTCTAGAGTTAATTTCCTCCTTCATGACACCTGTACGGAGGTGAATTCTTTTATAACTGACCCGTTTAAATTGAATTGTCTATAATTAGGGGCGTGGCCATTTTGAGTCACAGGTGGGTGCCGTTAGAGTCTGCTAGCTGTCTGCTAGCTGTCTGCCCTGCATCAACTCAGCTAATTCCAGTCGTGACCTGTCGGCCGTGTTTGTGGCGTTGGGGACGGATAGTATGAAACAGAACGTGGGAAAGTCTATGCTCCTGTTTTTGAGTTGAGTAAAATTCTATTTACACCATATTTCACCATATCTAGCTTGTTAGCTTAGCTCGTTGACTAGCTAATTAGTCAGCAAATGAATTAGCCTCGAGTTAGCCATTTGAGCAAGAAGCTAACAATGCTAACGGGAGCGTATGCCGGCTACGGTTACTAAACCGGCGTGTAGCGAAGTCTTTGCTCCACACACGCCCCACCTCTTTGCCCATTTTCGGATTAACCAGGTGAATCAGTACCGCCAAGATGATGACAGCGGAGCTTCAGAAACCTATGGGTGACGTCACGGAAGCTACGTCCATCTTTATTTGCAGCCTCTGGGTGGGATGCAGTGGAAGACACATGCGGCTGAGAGAACCATGTTGACCTGCTGAGTGCCCTGTGATTTGTTCTGCTCATCGGGGTCTTTTCTTTTTTCTTTTTTTTAGAAAAGTACATGAAGGCATTTAATGCAGTCTGTGAGGAGAACGTGCTGGTGTGGGGGTAATGGAAAATTATGAGCCAATATCGGCACAATTTACTGTATACTGCTCTTTGGCAGCAGCTCTTCTAATATGAATGTGAATGAATGTGATTATGCAACCGCGACAGTGTTTGTAATTAGATGAGAGCTCAAGCAGCTATGTCTGCTGAAACTGTAATTGTTGATTCTGGCATATGCTTCCTTGAAATGTTTCCATAATTGGGAGTCTGTGTCCTCAGTGGTCCTTTCAACACAACTGATTTGCCAGAAGCTTTTATACACAGTCTTGTGATTGTAATCAATGCAGGAACAGAACATAATGCATGGTAATGTCATCTTGAGCTGTAAATCTCAAGCATTGAAGATTACAGGAAACGGGGGGAAATGAGGAGGGAGGGAGCAGTAGTGAGTAATTATCAAAATGGGGATTATTTTAAAGCAAATGATAAATAAGAGTAAAAAACAGAGAAAAGTGGGAAAAAAAGAAAAATGGTTCTGCTACTGCAACAGTATCAGTGCAACTTAGATGAACAATTCAGTTTAGCAAAAAAGAAACCAAAACATCTCTATCGCCCCCTGGTGGCTGGCTGCAGTATAGGTCATAAACCCCTCCCCCTCCATTAGCAGATACCACATGAGCCAAATTAAAAACAGGGTTTCTGTCTTTTTATGTAGCTCTCATGCAGATGTTCAAGTGATAATTTTTCTGATAAGTCTGGACCTCGATATCACAGTTCCCCCATATCACTACTGCACAGACTGATTTTCCAAAATGAAGGAAAGAATTTTTGGCTTCATCTTTGTGCAGTGGGATGAAGTGGAGACGAGATGTCCGTTTTAATATACAGTCATTGTTGTTCACTTTCCTAAAAACTAAGACATCAAGCATTATTAATATTTGCTTTGGAGCCTTCCCAAGGCACAGAATAAAAAGCAATGATATACATGTAATCTCTTTAGCAATGGTGATCTGGCAGAATTTGAGCCAGACTTTAACTCTTATTTCTTTGTCCTGTAACTGTTATTGTGTCATGAAATTTAGCTTTTATATTTAGTGAGAAAAGAAAGAAACCATTTAGATTTGAAATATGTGATGAATTTTACCAACACGTTGCCCATTCCTGCATTGCAGATGTTTTTGAAGATATGGAAACCCGGGTGAGACCAGCAGGCTGGCGGAGGGCAGTCTTCTCCTGGCAAGCCTCTTGGTAATTTACTGATGCCGTATCTCTGATGTGTCTGTAGGTTTTCTTCTGGAAATCAAAATATACTTTGGTCTCAGAGTGTAAATCTAATATTTGTTGCTGCCACATTGTGTATATTAAATTTTGTTTTATTGTAAACATACAGTGAAGATAAACTCCCAAGGATGAGAGTTGAAAAAGGCCTGTCACTCAGTTCAACTCCTGTCTCCTCACTCTCTTCAAACCATTTCTCTTTTTTCAGTCATTGTCCAATTCATGGACAAATAACTGTCAAAGTGAAAGACTGATAGTTGTTGTGTGATAATGCAGTGCGCATTGTAGAGCTATGAATAATCCATCTTCCTTGTATGGAGTAAAATGAAACCTCTGGCCCAACATATGGCCGGCCCAAGTCTGGCCCATACACTTTCACATCTGGGCAGAGTCCAGCTGTCCGATAGTGACTGACAGGCACAAAGGTTTTCTGTGTGTGTGGCAGAATTGGTCCAGATGTGGAAGTAGCATCTGACAATCGTGCTGTGTATCGGCCAGTTTGAGGCCGTGGAACTGGGCATATACTGGGCCACGAGAAAACAAGCATCTGGGCCGAGTATGGGCCGGATTTATTTTGGTGTCTGGGAATGGACTAAAACATGGGAAACACTTGTGAGGTCTCTTACAGCTTCTCGGACAGACTTCTAACAGATATTTTTCTCTCTCTCTTTGACTGTGTTTACCAAGTGAGAGGATGAAAGAGACACAGAGCTGAGGAGTCAATGCTTTGCATTAGCCTGAGAGCTAATAATCAAACCTGCTTCGCCCCTCTGGGTTTGTTTGTTTGGACCAGAATCTCACGGCTGACCGTAAGTCTGTTTATTTCAATATTGATTTAGTGAAATCCTTTTTCTTCAGCTTGTTCTGCCTCAGTGTTTGCAACAGGACACACACCTGTAACATATTGCATGCTGTGCATTTTTTTAATTGTTGTTTGAAACCAAACCCGGTGATTATATGTAGTAAGTTGCAGTGATTCATTGCCTTTCAAAGTCATTTAAGCTCTTTTTGGAACAATGGTTGATGGAGTTTCACAACATCTCCATCCCCCTCCATTAGCTGATTATCCATCGCTCAATAATGGAGGACAAAACCAACAACACAACAAAATCATGCAGAGGGAGATGAGCTCCATCAGTTTTGTTGCATTTCTTACTTGCCACCAACAGAGGTCAGAGATGGATAACAGTTATTCTTTTATCTGAGGATGTGACTTATTTGCAGAAAACCTCTCAATATGTAAGAGGAGAGAGATGATGCTGGTAAATTGAGGAACACGTACATTTTCTGTCTTTTAGATGTTTTAATTATGTGTAATGGTATAATGAAGGCATAGATAAGGTGATTCATTAGATGTATTAGTGTGTTATTGCGTTTTCTAAAGGCCAGTCAGTATAAAAGGACATGGAACGTCATTAAATGGAAATTCACCTGAGCAGTGATAACACATCAAGGACTCCTACACACTGTTGGCCCTCTGGGGTTTTTAATGACAAATAGTTCAGTCTGTTTTAATGTGTTGATTAGGGCTTGATTAAAAGGGAGGCGCAGATTTTGAATGAGAAGATGAAAGAGCTGAAACCATTGCATGCAGGAAAAGAACATGGAACACTGGAATTTAAAAGATTTAATATTAAATTCCTCACAATAATTGTAGTAGCAGTAACAGCAGTAAGCGGGCCTGGTCTTTTCATGGGATTGTTGGGGAAAAAAAAAAATATATATATTTATACATATATATATATATATAATAGTGTGAGACATGTCCTTTAAGGCCCTGCAGGACCACTGGAGATCCCCAGACCGCATACTGAGAGCTGCTGTCAGGGAGCTGCTCTGTTCCTGCACCACAAAGCTCTCACAGTATGTAAATGTCAGTGTTATTAAATGCACTGGCCTGGGGAGTGACCACTGGCCAGAGGTCATTGTCTTATTGCTTAGCTTAGCAGGCGACCCACTTTTCTCTCTGATTAATTCCCCTGTGAGTGTGTGTGTGTGTGTAAGAGAGGGGGGGAGGGTGTGTGTGGCATAAAGCGGCAGTGATGGGATATGCATGGTTATTCCCTCGCATGGTTGCTGCAGCATATTTCCGCAAAATCTACCAAATCATGTCATCATCGCGACAGACCAGTTGCCATGGTGATAATCTCCTCCGTGATTCTTTGATCACAGCACTCGTAGACGGGGTGGTGCTTTCTGGGAAACTGGACGGGCAGGGTGGGGTCGTGGTTTGGATACACTTAAGGAAAAAACAGTGCATGTAATTATGTATTACATATTAAATTTAAATTTATATAGAAGCATATGCATATATGTTCAATCATTTTCATGCATATTATTAATTAAATATGGTTCATTTCACTGTACTATTAATGAATAATTTGGCTTTTCATGTAAAAACCAGTCAGTGCAGATGAACCAGTGAACATATGGTTGTTACAGCAGAAAAATAATGAGCTACTCAACAAGACTAATGAATGGAAAAGCAAGCATCAGGATTTTACATTCAAAAAATAATTGTTAAACCGTTAGACCCTGTATAAAAAAGCAGTATCTAGTTTGGTCTCCTTGTCACATTTCCCATTTAAATTTCACACAAATTTATCTATCGAAAACTTTATTTTTCCTTCTTTTATCTCCAATTAATTAACGCACAATCCCTCAAATTTATTTTGTGACCCTTAAGAGGGCTCGACCCCAAGGTAAGGAACCCCTGATCTAAACAACCTGACTGTATATAAAGTCATTAAAAGTCCTGGGGTAGCTACAACAGTAAAATGCTTCTCGCATATTGCTGCATCAAGATTAACAATCCAATTATAATCATATATGATAATATATCAGTCACTGCAAAACGAGTATTCATGCAGATTTCTGCAGTTAGTCTGCACTAAAACCATTAATGTGGATCGCACAGGTCCAGTTCTTAGATCCTGACTTGCGTCGAATGAATAGTTTGGGACTAAATTCAGGTTTTCAGGTTCAGGTTTTGTGCGGCACATATCTAAATCTCCACAAGAAAACCAGAGGTCTGCTCCAACTCCCAGTTCTTCTTTAAATCATATTTATATGTTGTTTATATTCCAAAGTCTTGTTTTAATGCCTTTTATGTCTTACATAAAGCGTTGAATTCCCTTGTCGTTGAAAGGTGCTACACTCATAAACCTGCCTTGCCTTATAAAACAGATGAGTTTTCTTCAGTTCTATGGCAATTTTGTTCAGATGTTTGTTACCTTTTGGGAAGGTGGTTGATGTCGAGCACTTCTAACACATCCCTCTCTTAGGATGTGCAGGCACTTGATTGCTTCATTGCGATGGAGGGGAAACAGCTCTCAGACATCAGAGGAGATGAGATTTTTTCTTTCTGTCTTTGCTCATGTTTCAGGATCATCTCCAACTCTCAGATTCCTGATGAATAAGCACAAATGCACACACATATAAAGGGAGACTTATGTTCACACAGTGCTATTGCTGCTGTGTGTGTTGTTCTTGGTGAGGCAGGCTTACAAATTAGCCGTCAATGAAGCGAGGTAATGAGCAATTTGAAGCTCTGCCATATCTGCAGCGGCTTTAGTCTCAGCACATCTGATCTGATCTAATCTGCAAAGCCATGTTCTGCTGGATATGAAAATACAACAACAAAATTAACACCCAGACTCTCCCAGTGATACTGCAGCAATATCAGACCCAGCTGAGAGATCAGAGAAATCTTTGAGATTACTAAAGTGAGGCATCATCTCAGTTTGAACAGTCAGCAGGAGAAAAAGCTGAGGCTGCACTTATGGCCATCTCCCTTCTGCGTATTGTTATGGAAATGAGAAGCAAATATACGTCACAGATGGAATGGATCTTCTATCCCTCTGGGTGGAGGTGCATCATCAGGAGAGGCAACCCAGGCAAATACTTGGGGCCCCTGATGGCCCCTCTAATCGGCACATTTTGCAGTGACATCTATAAACCTCCTTAAACCTCCCATAACGACACTACACTACTCTGCACTGCTGCTGCCCCTGAGAGGGGCCCCTGATGATATGTGCTGTAGCTAGCATCTACTCATTGCTAGCATGTGAGGCATTTAGGGGACATCTGTATATAGTAGCATCTACCAATAATCTGTGTTTTCTTCTTCTTTGCCTGAGTCCCCCCAGAGACTTAGATCACCACTGCTGACTGGGAAGGAGAAGGACAAAGTCCACCTTCTTTCCCCAGTGTCCAAGAACCGTTTCACTTTCATTTGGAAAATCAAAATGACAAACATAAGGTGGGGAAGGCCCAGCAGAGACTTTACTTCCTCAGGAAGCTAAAACAGGTCCAACTCCCTCAACATCTGCCAGTAAACTTCTACTGAGGCACAATTGAGAGGCTCCAGACCTGCAGCTGCACAGCGGAGGACCAGAAGGACCTGCAGCAGGTCATCAGGACCACATTACCACCCCTCAGTGTCATCTACACTGGGCAAGAAAGCTAGCTGTATTTTAAGAGACTCATCCCACCCCTCGACACTGCCTGTTTCCCCCCCTCCCCTCTGGAAGAAGATACAGGACAATCAAAACAAACACACTAAACTAGAATTACTTCCTCATGGTTGTATCCCAAAATCTAACCAGTTCATCCTTGAGTCATAGCGAATGTTTGTGTCAAATTTGAGGAAGTTCCTTCAAGGCGTCACTGAGATATCATGTCCGCGAGAACGGGACGGACTGTCACTGCAGAGACATAAAAACCTCAGTGTCACCTCTGTGTCACCCTGCCTCGTATATTTCTTCCCCATCCTCCCACTTTATCTCTCTGCATTTGCCTCTTTCTGAAAGTTAACTAACTGTTTCAGATTTTTATTTACAGCACTGTGCTGCTCTGATAGACCTTGTAAGATGAGACTCCCACAGATTCGTGGCATTATCGCTGCCTATTCCTGCGTTTGGAGCCAGTCTCCGAGGGATTAGAACATCATTACTGTCCTTCATGATTTCATCAAAAATCTCCCACTGAGCACAGGATCAAGGGAGGAGGATATTCAGAACAAAATGATCAGGCAGTAGCACACTGCTCATAGTAGGAAGTGAACCATATTAATTTCTCAACCAGCAGATGTTTCGAAGATGTGACATGCTATCCGCAGTCCCCGTCCTCAGGTTCCTTGGGCTAAATGCAGGAGGTTCGACAACATCCTGTTCTTTTTCTAGCATCTGCTGTGTTCTAATGATATAAATGTAAATGTGAATCAGAGTCGGACCAACACAGGCTCTTGAAGACTGTCTTAACAAGATGAAGGGCAACATCAGGAAAGCTGCTGTTTGTATCCTGTTTTTTACCAACAGTCAACATTTGTTTTCTTTTAACCATAGACCACAATTGTTCCCTAATCTTGATTAAATTGTTTTTTGTTTTTTTTACCTCAGGATTAGTCCCTGGAGGCAGCTGGCCACTAACATCATGAGGATAACAGTTGTTGATATTTGCTTGAACATAGGTTGTGAGGTCAGGTACCAAAATTCAGTGTCAGGACAACGTCAAATACCAACGTTAATTTGACGTAGAACACTGATAATAGCTGATGTTGATAATGTGTTGGTTTTAAGTTGTGTTGTTAAGTAAACAAAATCCAGCGTCTTCAAAACGGTCCATGCCAGGGACATCTTTCACATGTAAAGTACAGACATTCTGGTCGTGAGCAAAACCCAATTGCTGCCCATTTTTTGGATTAGCCAGGAGTTAAGTGCGGAGTCAGACCCTGCCAAGATGGCAACAGTGGAGCAGCTCACCCTGAGCTTCAAAACAGCTCTTCAGAAACCTGCGGGTGACGTCTTTCTGACGTTACACTGACGTCCAGTGCTGCTGGGATCTTTCACAGTCATGCAAATTATTGTAGTAATAGCGGTTTGGGTCAGTGTGCCCATTCACATTAAAGATATGGAGAGTGTCACCTATGTAAACAACCATACAGTAATCAAGATGTCAAATAACAGATATGTTTGGAATTATTTATATTATATTAATATAGATTCTAGACTTGGGCTGGTATTCAGTCATATGGAACATGGCAATATTTCCCGCCACATGCAATATTTTTCATAATATCAGAAAAGATATTTTATATATATCTGAAACATAAAATACAATAATATAATTGTATTATAAAGCCTTGCCTAATATCAAAAAAAGCCCCACTGTTTTTATAATTGTGCTGATATTCTTAATGAACATGAATGAATTGTTTCTGGTTGCTAGCGGTTGTGTTAGCAACATGGCCACTACTATCAGCCTGGCTACTGTTCAAAGCGGGAAACCACCAGAAGAATCCCAACTAGAAAAACCTAGTAAAACACCTGGTTGTATTGATAAGTAGCAGGTGTTGTTACTCACTGATCCAGTAGAAATATTAAGGCCAACTGAATGTCGGTATTGAACCCTCTCAAGTCCTAAAGCTCTCTCCGTAGTTGGACTTTGTCTCTTGCTGGTTAGAGTTTCCACAATTACTCCAGTTATTCCACCCTCCTTTGTTTCTGCTACCAGGGGAAAGCTCCTGATGGATACCAGAGAAAACAAGGGCACTATCCTCTTTCTGTTTAGGCTGCAGAGTGGCAGACATGCTTCCTTCGTGCTGTAAATTGAGCCTTCATTTTTCTGGGAAATTTCGTGCCAGGTGGCAGAAAGAAATAGTGACAGTGAGGTTTATAGGAAACCAATCTGAACTACGATGGTGTCTTCATTCTTCAGTTATTACATTGTGCAATCAACATCTTAAAGATAAGTTAAAACCAAAAAAGTTGTCTAATGTCACTTTAAAATAACAATAAAAGGTCAATAATCACCCACATATAACTGGGAGACTTTTTCTGTCTCGGCTTAATTTATGTACATTGGCCCCACTTGTTCAGCAGATTAATTTGGAGCTTGTCCATTTCCTCTGATGGAGAGGGGAATGACAGAAACAGACCAGATAAGAGACTGAAAGCTTCAGTGGAAGGCAGCAGCCCAGGTCGGACTGATGCTGCTGCCGGACTGGATTACTGCAGTGCTGTGAGGGCAAATGTAGATAGGAAATTGTTGAATTAAATGCCATTAGAGCTCTGATGTCACTAATTGTTATAGTGGTTCGCCTGTTTGGAATCAGGAATCAGGAAACCATCTATGTAAAGTGCTTTTATTTTGTTCTCTCCTCCATATTTATTTCTGTGATGGAGCTGAAATGTGTTTCTCTAGAAAATCTTAAGAATTTTAATACATAACATCACAAGTGTGACATCCCTGTTGTGTTTCATTAAAGGCAGAACACAATGGTTGATGCTCATACAGGGTGTATTTATGCTTAAAGTCATAAAATGAACAATGCACAGTGAAGCAGGCTGAGAAAGTGAAAGAAAGGGACATGGGAGGTGAGAGAGGCGACAGGGGGAGGTGGTGGTATGTGTGGAAGGGGTGGGGTTGTGGATTTGTTTGCTATATTGCCTAATCCCGGCAGCACTGCATCACACACCAACACCATCTGTCACCAGTCACATTTGAGAGTCAGCTGCCTGGACTGGACTGCTGGGTCCCGACCACAGGTCCTGACGGGTACTGGCTGTTATTGCAGGCGGTGTGGTGGTGGTGGTGCTGGTGGTGTTGAGGGGGGGTGGGGGGGGGGAGGTTGGGTCTGCACAGAGAGTACGGGGTATGCGTTTCAAACCGAAGTGGAGGTGGAGGGGGGGATTTCTGATTCGCCAAGCAGCGCTCTGATGGTTCGGTGCGCTCACAGAGGAGCGGGGAGGATGCAGAGGAGGGAGAGACAGTGATGCGGTGACACATGGCTGCCCGTACCGCCTGCACGCTCTGACTGCGGCTTCCACTCTCCATTCACCGGGAAACAGGAGAGGCTGCCTGGACACTGGGATGCTGAGAGACGCTGCTGGAGGCTGCCGCAACCACAGACCGGGATCAACCAAACAAACGAGCCCTGAAGAAACCGGGGACCACATAGACTAGACTGCTGAGCGGATACCCTGCTGATCTTTTTACCTTTTGGTAAGCCCCATTCTGACTCCACCTGTCATTACCTGCAGTGATTTAGTAATTATAGCTGAAGCTGCAAATTTTCAGTGTAGCAACAATTATTAAGAATCTCCATTCAAGCAATTCAATCTGCATTTTATTGTTCGGGTCTTGTTCTGGTATTAGCCACCAAAACAAAGGACGAGCTGAAAATTCAGCAGTTTTTTATTAATGATATTAAAATGTATTGCATGTTTTTTTTTTATTTCATAAATTGTCGGGGCCTGTATGGAAAGCTTAGCCTACTCAAGGTGACATTCATTAGCTAAAGTTTTTTCCTCAGGTGTTAAACTTCATTCCTCAATAATGCTTTTTAAAAAAAATTCTCCTGATTTATTTTACCGTTTAAACGGGGCAAACTTTTTCCTTTCCTTATTTCCTTTTAGGTTATTAGCCAAAATCTTTAGTCTAATATATCAACCACAATCAACATGATGTACTGGTGAAATAATCATAAAAGGAGCCTTTACTGACAACAACATATTAATGAGATTATTCTGCTTTTTTGCCAAATGTAGACATGAATACATGGATATCGTCAGGGACAATAGATAGATTATTGGATTGGAAATTTGCATTTCTAAATGTAAAATGTCAAATCTGGTCCTTACAATAAAGCTGTATGAAGTATGTTATTTTCAAAATAAAAGTATCTTTCCTGGACTATATCATTATTTAGCCTGTAATGCTTGATTTTTTTTCTGATCTTGTTTGAAATTAATTTAAACATTTTGTTCTACCTTTCTTTAGTATAATGAGAAGTAGCCTATATATAAATTGCGGATATAGTTATACAAATAAAAACACATTTTAATGACTATATTTAATTCTTATTTTATTAATACGTCCGCCTTTGGCGTGTTTTTTAATTGAAAATTGAATTTGTTTGAAGCGCGATTGCTTATTTCCACTATAATGGCCTTTACAGTGTGCCTGAGGGTTTTTGTCCCTGCCGAGCCGCCGTAGCGATGGGAGATAACATGTCCAAGCGACTGAAGCTGATCTCGGCTACAGAGGCAGAGATGGAGGAGCGCTCTTTTCCAAACCCGTACCCGGACTGGGACCAGGGAGTCCTCACCTCCAACTCCGGAGCCGACGTAGACTACAATGAACCTTTTGATGCAGAAGGAAAGGTGAGAGGTTTTGATTTTAAAGCATTTTTAATAACATCTGCTGACGTGCTAATGTTAGAAACTACAGTTAGCTTAACTCAGACGTGCACTTGTGTCGTAGTTTCTAAAAACTTGTCACTGTTTGTTTTAACGTTTACTAATGTATCTGTAATGACTGACATGGGTGTATTAGTGACATTGTAATTGTAATTGTAAACTGAGCCTAACGACTGTTACAAACGTTCATGCTAAATGGAGACAAACAGGACAGTTGACAACTCTCACCAACTGATTAAAAATATGTTGCTATAGAAACGTCTGACTTCAGCACAGCAGGGCTCAGTGGAGTTTGGTTTGTGACGCATAAAGCACCAAATATCACATTTGAAGTGTCATTGCGAAGCTGGTGTAGTAGACTGTGTTAGTTGTAACTGGGTGAGCTGACAGCAAGTCTCCAACACAAGCCCCACGTGTTTTAATTCACGTGAGTTAGAACAACGATGCTCAACAATAAGTCTCACTTTCGTTTACGTTATAATTTTTAGTTTTTGTTGAGACTGTGTTGATTTAGTGCTGCTGTAGTTTGGTTTAGCATCAGGAGGTTTGAGTGTTATTGTTTTAGTAACCCTCACCCTAACCTACGGTGGCCCTGAGAGCTCAATGCACTGCAATTTAAGAGAACATATGCAAATTCAGAAAACATCAATTTGAAAACACATGCTGCAGATACTCAGAATTTTGTTGTGAGTATTTGCATCACGTGTCAAATTGATCATGTTTTTGAATTTGCTTGTGTTTTGTCTATTTGCATCTCTGTTCTTAAATTGCAGTGTGTGGAGCTCTCAGGGCCACGGTACTAACCCACTATAGTCCTTGAGTATTCAGAGTTTTCGAGTATTGGGTATTGCGCACCTTTCAGGCCCTAATAGTTCAAGGACTAACATGATGTGCTGCTGTCAAGTGGAAGTAAAACAAAATGGACCAGTATCCTCCCAAAATACCTAACTGTAGGATACATACGTACTTTTACAGAAAATAAATGAAACTCTACCGTTATATGATGACAGTATCAGAAAATAAGAAATAACCTGGAGTTGATTAAAGTATTCAAGTCTTAATGCAAAACAATTATTGACACTGAGAGCCAGTAAAAGTCAGTGAATCTCTCCAAAGTCTGTGGGCGCGCAGGAATCAGGAGTAATGTCCACAGGCTAACAAGCTAACAAGCAGTGAATCCACTGTGACTTTGGTACATGAATAAATCTGGCGAGTCCCAAAGCTCAAGTGGTCTCCTCAGTATTCTGTGGTATAGAGGCTGTAGTTCGGCATGAAAGAGAAGTGTCGAGGGCAGCAAGTCTTTATGAGCGCTGGTTTCAGCAGCAGCAGCAAAGGTGGTTTGTAGTACTGAATGGTCTCAGCAGCGAGCACATACAGTTACAGAAAGCCCCGAGGGGAAAGCATGTGTCAGTCACTACCTGCACTGCTTAAGCAAGCTAAATATTGTCTCAGAGTACTCAAGTGAGTTTGTAACACAACTTCCGGTTGTACAGTGGGGTCCAAAAGTCAGAGACCATGAGTTAAGATACTTCTGTTTTGTGTTTGTTTCTAATTTAATTTAAAAAAAAATGATAACAAATGAGCTTAACAGTTTGAGTGAAAAGTTGAAAAATGTACATGAATTTCAGAATATCTTAGAATTTGTTTTGTCGCCTTTTGCTTTAATGACCGAGCTGCATGAACTCCACAAGTCTGTACAAAACCTGATGACCCGTGTTTTCCCAACATGATCTGACAGTGCTTCAAAAAGATTCTTGGCATGTCACAGACTGCTTTGCTTTCTCAGTCTCCATAAATGTTCAATGAGATTGTAGTCGCAAAAGCTCTGACGTGTGTTTGGGTCATGATCCTGCCACAGTATGAATCTTTCTTCACAAAGATGCTAACCAGAGGGTGTAGCATGTCTATGAAGAATGAAGTGGTGCTTCTCCTGAGTCTGGGTGGAGTAATGAATATTCGTCCCACCATGTTTCATCATCGCCTCCTTACATACACCCTTCTGTTACTGCCATCCATCCGAAACACGGCTCCATCAGTAAATATGACATTTTTCGAGTCATCCACTTTGAAATGCTGGTGTTTCTTAGCTCATCCCAAGTGTTTGGGCTTTTTTCCCTCCTGACAAGTGGTTTAGAAACTGCTACTCATCCTCTGAGACCACTACAGGACTGCCTCCTTTTGACAGTGCTGTTTCTGATTGGTGGTGATTGATTGCTTTTCTATTTCTCAGAGAACTAACTAAGCTTGATGTATTGATCCTGCGATGGTGTGGTCACATTTGCTTGCCTGATTGTGCTTTGAATTCAGCTGATCCACTTTTTCCAAAGCGTTTTTAGAGTTCAATGTGTTGCTCCCTTAGAAACCTTCAGTCCAGCCATGAGATGTCTGAGAAAGCCCCTCTTTGTTTAGAACAACAATTTGACTTCTGACATTTTCATTTAGTTCTGATGTCATTTTTTCCACCATCTTAAAAAAATGCCAGTAGAAAGGATTTGGTTGTTCATTATTTGGCCAGCAAACAGAACTGAGAAGAATTGAATGTGTTTTAGGCTGAAACAAAAAAATCATTATAGATTAAGATAGCCACTGTTCTTTCGATTAATTCATCAATCGTTCAGTCTGTCATATGAACTGCCATCACTAGTTTCCAAAGTTGAAGGTGAAGTCTTTATTTGTCGTGTTTTTTCTGACAAACTGTCAAAAACCCAAAGAATTCACACTTATACAGTGTAACACAGAGAAAAGCAGTAAAACCTCATTGGAGAAGGATAGGGAGGGAGAATATTTGCCAATTTTGTTTGATAAGTTGCTAAAACTACTTTTTTTTTTTAGCTTTACATGGTTTATATTCTATTAAGACTAAGTGTGTACTTTTTGGGAATTTTTCTTAGAGGAATCTACCAAAATAATTCCCTATCACAGCTTGGCAGATAATTTGAAAGCTAAGATTTTGATTTTAAAGGGGATATGAAATTAACATTTTTCTTTTAAACTATTCAGCTTCACTCTAAATCTTTTAAGGTTTTAAGCAATGACCTACCAGGCTTCCAACTGCACACTCTCCTTTTGGGCTGCAGGAGTAGGTCCCATTGTCCCTGATCTGTGGCCCCTCTTAAACAGAGATCCCACTGTAATGCTGTTGAGAAGACCACCAGCTTTGCCTGCACTCTCAGAAAACAGCAGGCTATCATGAGCACCCTGACTGATAGGCACACAGGGAGGGCAGGTTAAGAGATAGACCGGGCAGGTAAAAACACGTTGGCACCCCTGTTGCACCTTTGCATCATTTACATTCAAATAAATGAGAGGGCTGTTTTCTATATGAACACAAGTTTGTATTTTTAGTCCTACTACTGGTGGATAATGACACTGTCAGTGTGTTGTTAGTTCCAACCAGCACCCAAATAACTAATTGTGTATTGTATGAACTGTATAGTAATGTGTCACATTGGGGCTAAAGGCGGAGCTTCAGGCTCTCAGTCTTGTGTAACACTCTCATTCCCCTCTCGGCTTCTCTGAACGTTTCATTGTTATGTTAAACAGTAACATTTGTTCTTGTGCAACAATCCTGTCTGTCACTTTGCCTCTGCATTGTTCTCTTTCCCCCTCCATCGATCCCTTCAACCATGATGACAGTAACAGTGAGTCAAAGCAGAGAGAACAGAAAGGCCGGGTCATAATCCTCTCTGTTTGAGGACAGAGGCCACTCTCTGGTCAGGCTCTCTGGGTTTCAGCCTCAAGGACTGTCTGTTCTGTTTGGACTGTACTGGGGGGGAAATGGATTCCCTGACTGACAAGTGACTGAATGCAAACTTGGGGCAGACTAGAGAAGATGCTGTATGTTTACTGATGATAGTGTACCCTGGAAGATAACGATACAAATTGGTCGGGGGAAAGTCCCACCAGTGACATAGGAATAAATTGTTGTTGATGAATCAATTTGTTGTTATTGTTGGCAGATTTATCATTAAAATTTTTCCCAAATTTTGAAATGATGCATCCCAGATTTCAGACAGAGGTGGGCAAAAGCGACTGACAGTCTACTGTGTCGGCTATATAACTGTTGCTAGCAGATTTTATTAGGTGTAACCAGCTGTGACAGAGCTGCTAACATTAGCCCAGACTCTGATAGCGTTCAGGACCGGCTTCCAAACAGGTTCATTTTCATGTAACCTGTGTCCTCGCTAAATAACGTAGAGAGTTAACAATGTACTAAGCTAATGTGTTGCGAAAGGCATAGCTTTACAGACCTGTTGTGCCTAATTACGGTTTCTAAGCTATGATTGGACAAGTGTTATTCAGGGGCGGGGTTTAGTCGATCATCTATTGATAAGTCACTGACAGCAAATAATTATTTATGACAACAAATTTGCCAGATGCAGCATTGTGAGGATTTTCTGCTTTTTCTTGTTTTTTTTATATTAATTATTTTCTAATGATAATATTCATTAGATACATCGAGATTGCACAACCTTACAACCCATCATCCATTGAGTAAAACAGAGAGGCACCAGCTTGTGAAAAACTGTTTGCATAGGCCCTGCTTTCAGAAACCTATTCTCTAAGTGGTTCCTGTTAATTTATCAGGCCAGTGGATAGGAGTAAATGGGCCTTGAGTCCTACAAATAGCTCCTGCATTTCTTGTGTGCTCCCAGACTCCCATCTGTGTTTGTTTGAGGAGGTGGCTGGTGTGAGACACACTGTCTGAAATCTGTGTAGCTGCTTTGACTCGGGAAGCTCCACAGTCCTTATTGTCATACAGTTCTGTCGGCTGACTGTGAGTGGGGCCTGTAGAGAATTAATTAACTGCATATCCATGATCAAACCAGCCCTTGAAGCATGATCTGACCTATGCTGTAAGATCTGTAAAGGGTAAATGGGGCCTTGTGGAAAATTACCTTATTAACATAGGCTGTTTCCTGACATGAATCCTAACGAGTGGGTCGTAACCTTCTGCCAGATGTCTGAGATTTTAGTAGGATTACCACCTTTCTTTTTCAAGCCTCACACGTGTGCTCATTTGCTGCTTTTCTGTATTTTAATTCTAATTCTATAGTAATCTGATATCTCCGGGTTTGTCACACATAATAATTGATCTGAGGACAAGACCTTGAGATCTAAAGAGATTCAGGCTGCGTCCACACCACTACGTTTTCGTTTTACAACACATCTCTTTTGTTACGTTTCCTCCTCCCGTCCACACAACTCCGGCGATTTCAAGCTCTGAAAAGGGAGGTTTTTGGAAACTCTGCTGACCCCACTGTAGTTTGAAAACTCTGAGGAATGGCGAAAACAGAGACCTTTGGAAACGATGACGTAGACACCCACGGTCTCTCCTGATTGGGTCTCATCAGCCTGGACTACCAGTGGTGAATACGACATGATAATGAATTACAGTGTCACTGACCTTGTTGTCTTTGCTAGCAGCTGTTGTTCAGTTAAATTCTGCATTTTGACGTAGAGTAGACAATCTACTTCCTGTTTACACCAACTCACATTTTCAGGTGTGATAGTCTAGATGGACTCCATCGTTTTAAAATGAAAACTTTGTAGTGTGGACGTAGCCCTAGAAACTGCAATTGATATTCCTTGATATTAATAATAGTGAATATTTTAATTTGCTGTTTATAAATTTGCTCTCTCCTCCTCAGGTGAGTGCAGGATTCCAGAAGAAGGTCCAGAGTAAGATCAAAGATCTCCTCCTGCAGATGGAGGAGGGCCTGAAGACTGCTGACCCCCATGACTTCTCCACTTACACTGGCTGGACAGGTCTGTGTCCAGCACCATGAGACATGCCGGTTCCAACTAGCGCAGATCCCTAGTGAACGGCTCAACCATAACATCTACTCTACTGTCTTCACTACAGGTATTGCCTTGCTGTACCTGCAGCTGCACCGGGTCTCCGACGAGGCCTCCCACCTGCAGAGGGCACTGGACTATGTGAAGAGGGCCATGAGGATCCTGAACGGCCGCAAAGTGACGTTCCTGTGTGGTGATGCGGGGCCACTGGCAGTGGGCGCAGTGGTCCACCACAAACTCAACAACACTGCTGACAGCCAAGACTGTCTGTCAAGGTTAGTGGCCACGACTGGATGCTGGTATGGATGTGACAGGCCAACTTAACTGAGTAGCAAACTTTGTGGTGCCACCAGTTTATCATAGAATATCTTGAGACTTATCCTATAATAAACCTGAGGGGACCCAGCACAGCCCATGTGTGGGACACACAGTTAGGGTCTTAGTGGTTTGTCTTCATTGGAAACCTTGAACAAACACCAGTGCCTGTGTTTCTGTCAGACTCCTCCAGCTGCAGAGGGCAGTGCTGAGCCCAGACTCCGAGATGCCAGATGAGCTGCTGTACGGCCGGGCCGGCTACCTGTTCGCTCTGCTCTACATCAACAAAGAGATAGGAGCTGACACGGTGGACGAGAGCACCATCACGAAGGTGAGTCAACACATTTTTACAGTTCAACCTGTAAAACGTTGTGAGTTTAAAGGGATGGTTCATGTTTTTTGATGTGGGGTTGTGTAAGGTACTCATGAATAGTCGTTACATTACCCACCGTAGAAGGTTGATGAGGAACGTCCAGGAGCACCCGGCAGAGTGGCAGAGCGATGTGTTTCTGTGCACGGGGCCACAAGAAAAAACGGGTTTTAGGGTCTTTTAAAATAAAAAAACGCCCACCAAAACAATCCAATATCTGTTTAAATGAAGCTTCATGTAGAATATTGTCAGCTCTTTATCTTCATGTGAAAGCAGCACTTTCCTTTGGCACTACATTTTTGAACTGCTGAACTACCGTATTCCTACGCACAAGTGCGCCTACGGAGAAGGCGCCTTTCGGATTTACCCGGCTGACCTGCGGCTGTGGCGTAATACAGTGCGCTCCGTAGGTGCTGGTTGCTGGCAAGACAGTTGAGTTCTGTTTTGTAAGGCGACAGTCGTTCCCATCCCATGTGTACAGTCACTGTGGTTGTAGGTATTATTTTATTCTAGGCACAGTTTATCTGTTTATAGCATCTCACTGCAGTGATACAACAAATTGACTCCAGGTGTCAACAGAGCTGCTCACTGCCTGACCTTGTTAACTCAGCTCTGTTATATCTACCTGTGGTCTCCCCTGTAGAGTGATGTGCTGTGATCATTTAGAGGCTGATTCACGGTCTGAGTTTAGCTTCAGACGAGCAGATAAAATGTCAGATTACATTTTTTCTACAATGCGATAATATTCTTTCAGTGAGCACCTGGAGACAGATTTATATGGTTGACAGCCGACATTAACCCTGCGCTCGTTTGTGACATTTTCAGCGTGTCATTGAATTATAAATGGATGTTGACTTTATTTATTTTCTATTTTATTTTATTTATTCGAACACATAAAACATTAGAAATACATAGCATATAGCTTTGTTTGTGGAGAGCATGTGCAGGTGAGGTAATAAACCCATCGAGGGCTAATGTTACACTTCACCTCAATGTGAAATAAAAAATGACATCATACAAAATGAGAAAATTACATGTGACATACATATACATGACATGTTTTATACTGATTTCAATATTATGTAAAAACAATTACTTTATAAACTCGTAAATAAACACATAACTTAAAAAAACATTTCTGATAAAAATACCTTTTAATTTGATTATTAAAGGTTCTAACCAACATATGTGCTTCTAAATTTCTGTGGTGTGAACTCTGGTCAGTTATTGGCTGAATTATATGGTGGCACAGATCTGTGATAAATTCATATCTACCAGTATGTTATTTCCTGGCTGATTTATTGGTGTAGCTGTGGTTAATGTGATTTTGCTAGCTGAAGTCTCTGATTTGAGTTTTCTTAGAGACGGCACAAAGCGATTTTTCTAGTTTTCAGTGTTTTACTTTTTCAGTCTGAATAAATAATGTTGAGGAGGTGGAAATGTTCAAGGATGTCAGAACCATATGTTCTCAGTGAGCAGGAACAAAAGTGGACTAGGGCACTAGAACCAGGGCACAGAGGACACACACACACACACACACACACACATACACACACACACACACACACACACACACACACACACACACACACACACACACACACACAATGAATAATAATCCCTCCACATGCCATTTTGACTATTTTCCTAAGCAGTCACACATACACACTGCAGAAACTGCAGGACCAGCTGTCCCCTTTGGTAAAGTGCCAGAGCAAAACACATATACTGTACACACACACACACACACACACACACACACACACACACACACACACACAACACACACATACACACACGGGCAGATGGGCTGAGATTGGGCGGAAGCACTCAGGTCATAGACTAGTGTTAGAAGTGTTAGTCATAGGGTAATGATAATAATAATAATAATGATAATAATAATAATTATTATTATTGTTATTATTATTATGAATAAGCTTTAAAGCTCCAGTTTCCTGCAGCACTGCGGTTCTGTTTATTTCACCGTATATCTGTCACCAACACACACACACAGAGCAGCACTCTGCGGGCTTTACCAAACACTGACTGTGCTCCAGGCTGCCGTTTAGAGGTCTTTTTTATCTTCTTTATTCTCTCTGGAGCTTTGTCAGACATTTTTTTCTTTATGTCAAGATTTTCACTCTAGTTTTTTTGTTTTTTCTCATTCTTTGTGGTATTTTTTATGTCAGGTTTTCTGCTCGGCCTTGTTATGAGTACTACCGTCGTTTTCCTCAGCGTGCAGTGTAGACGGTGTAGCTCATTGCTGAAAAGAAAAGAAAGTTTAAAGAAGAGTTTGTGTTTTTCTACCACCAGATTGTTTATTGTTTGGCCTACAGACAGATACAGTATCTCTGCTTCATGACAGATCTAAGATAGAAAAGGATTGAGTTTTGCAGCAGATGCCATGTTAGTAAGACACAGAAAGTTCCTATTGGTAATCTATTGGTAATATAAAAATATTTGTTACTTGAATGCACCTTTTTAAGATGTCTTGTTCTGGACCAAATCACAGTATTATGTGTTGGTCCCGCTGCTGACAGCCTGAAGCAGACAGTGCATTAATACTGCATGGCCGTTTGAAATTTTTCTTCATGAATATTCAGTGTTTACTCCAGACTGGAAAACCCTGGGGAAACAGCATCTTTGTGGGGAGACAGGTGATGTTGGTAATCAACACTGGCACTCAGACCTGTGCAGAATCTGATCAAGATGTTGCTTTTGTGAAAATGGAATTGATCAGGATCGATCAGCTTGTATCAGACACACATGATGTTACGTATCAGCGGGCTGCTCTCCAGCCTCCAGCTCACTGCACTGACTCACAGTCTGAGTCTCTGTCATCAGCTTTAGATTTCGTCCCACTCCAGATGCAAATTAATGACTTTAACATTTAATTTAGTTTGAATCTGTTAGGCCAGTTTTATTCAGAGCCCTTAGATTAGCCTCTGCCTGTTCAATCCTCTTGGTGCTGAATCCCGCTGCTCCTGTTTGTTTGCACAGATAAATTTACTCGGCAAACAGATTAATTTACCCCAAATTACATTTTCTCCCTTTTAGAGGGACAGTTGATTGCATATTGGAGCTTTGTGTGTGTGAGAGAGAGAGGGAGAGGGTGGAATTAGATGTGGGGAAAAACAGGAGCATTTGAGGCAGGGCTGGTTATAGATGAGTATATATGTGTTGGAGTGAAGGGATCGTGTGTAAATGAGCTGGCTGGCTGTAAATCTGCTCTGTCATGAGGGAGATATCGCTGCCGCCGCCACTGCTGCTGCAGAGCTCTTTTCCTTTCTTTTTCACTCCCTCGATCTTCCCTGGGGAGAGAATAAACTGCTGACTCAGAGCCCCCAGCCCCTACACCACTACACATATACACTGTATATAACCTCACCGATACAGGCTGGCGACAGAGTTGACAGAAACCTGCAGTGAGGCTTATGAAATCATCCTCAACACAACCCTCAAATGTGACGATTAAAACCAACCAGCAGCTAAACAGAAACCCACTATCAAGTCCTTAAAGAACAATTTACACAACCAATGTGTAATTATTCACATGATAAACTCTAAACATCATCTTTGTTTAATATTCAAAGAGTCAACAGTGACACAAGACATTATTTCCAGAACCAGGAAGCACATAAATGTAATTTTAGGAGACAGGGTTGGGCTGTAGAGGTTTTATGTTCAAAGTACAGTTAGCTAGCATAAAGCAAGTTGTAAGCCCTTCAGTGCTTCAGCATCTGTACTGGCTGTGAGGGTGTACATTACAACCAAATCCATCAAGTGATCATCAGCCTCATTAATTATCAATTAATATCTACAACGTTACAATACTCAGTGACGGTGTTTCTATAGAGCTGTTCATTTGACTGGCATTGCATTGACTTATCCGGGGTCAGGTGTAAAGTGGCAGCAGTTCAACCAAAGTTTTCCAGATGTCCCTCCGCCCAGCAACATTTCCCAGCTCCTCCTGGAGGAATCCGAGGCGATCCCAGGCCAGATGAGATGTATAATCTCTCCAGTGTGTTCTGGGTCTACCCTGAGGCCTCCTACCAGTTGGATGTGCCTGAGAGACCTCCAATGGACGGCGCCCAGGAGGATCCTGACCAGATGGCCGAACCACCTCAACCGGCTCCTTTCCTCTCCCTATCTCGAAGGCTGAGCACAGACACCCCGCAGAGGAAACTCAGTTCAGCTGCTTGTATCAGTGATTGTTTTTGTCACTACCCAGAGCTCAGGACCAGAGAACAAAGATCAACTGGTAAAACCAGGGTGGAACGCCCGCTTTACGCAATCTGCAATGCATGGTAAAAATGATCCGTATGGGCCGTGGATCAGCTGATCTCACTCATAGATGATCGGTATCGGTATCGGTATCGGCGGCAAGAAAACCTCGTCACAGCATCCCTAAACAAGACTCTGAGAGGTTGTAGTCTGCAGGTGCTCTCACTCAACAAAATGAAAACTTCTGCAAAAATACTGCAAAAAAGAGTTAAATGAAGATCTATGAGTTTGTTGTTGTTGTATGTGTGTTAAGCACATTGAGTTTCTCTGTAATTGACTGTGCTGTGTACAATATACAACAGAGCTGAGTTCACTCTGGTCAGTATTACTAAAATATTAAGTAATTTTAGGTCCTGTCCTTTTTAATACAGTTTTATATGTTTTTAGCCAAAGCCCAAGAAGAATCAAGCCAATTAATTTGGAAAACAGAAATGTTTGACTAATTAAACTTTAACAAAAGGTCCATAGATGATGGATTTCATCTATTTTAGTAATATTTTTACATCCGCCTTTATTTTTGATGACAGATTTCATCTACCTGGACATGGATGATGTCAGTCCTGCACAAATCTGAGGAGAGATGTTCTGTTCTTCTTCACAGATGATTCTTTTTCAGCTGTTGTTTGCTGGAGGAGTTTTGTTGCTCGACCATCTGCTTTAAGATAATAAAGGTGTTCTGTTGGATTCAGGTCAGGGGACACACCAGGTCATAGTTTCACTTTTTTCATCTTTAAAAACTCTTGGTTTTTGCAGTGTGTTTGGGATCACTGTCAAGTTGGAAAATTTCTGTCGTGCTGTTTCTTGAGACCTGGATTCATCTTTGTATTCAGTGCTTGGGTACAAACCTGCGTTCATAATGCAGATAGATATATGAATACACATTTTGCTCTCATGTAGACACTCGCTCCTCGATGTGTCATGGTCGGCACTGTGCAGTCATTGTGGTGGTCCTGACCAGGTCCTCACCAGACATGCTGGACTCCATCTGATCTAAACATTTATTTTGGTTTGGTCTTTTCATCTTCTTTGGCAAAGTTTAATCTGCAGTTTGATGATAATGGTTTCCTCCTTGTCTATATATCTTGACTTCCTGCAGTCTCCCTCTCACAGTCACTGAAACACAGTCAGTAGCTCTGACCGTCTGCTTTTCAGTGCAGGGCTGCTGCTTAAACAGTGAACTTCCCATCCACTGTGTCGGCTGTTATTGGTACTATGACTCTTCCGTCACCTCCTAACCACTGCTCCCACTGTTTCTCTGCTCATGTTCAGTAGCCTCATGTTCCCTCTCCATCCTGATGAAGTCTCAGTCTGGTTTCTTACTTGTTCAGGTAAATAGACGGAGCCCAAAACTCAGAAAGCTTTATTTTATAACCTCTTGCAATTAGCACAGGTGTAATCAAAGCTGTTACAGTGATCACAGGTGTACTCACTTCTTTCAACTTCACCTGTGTGTTTTTAATTATAAATAAGATCAAATACCCAACACTTAATTTTAAGATGATACAGTTTTAATCATTTAACGTGAGTGACATTGACCCGGCGTTTAAAGTCTAACCCCATTCTTACTGAGTCAAGTACAAACATAAAAAAGCTCCGAACTATTCTCGACAGACTTGAGTCTTACTAGTTTTATTTAGAGTTTCACCTTGTGTGTTTAAAGGTTCTGGTGCATCTTTTAAACTCGACCTTACTGAACCTGAACAGAGAAGGTTCTTAATTTAATTTATTATGAAGCATTTGCTTACCAGGTTGAATTTCGCTCTTTCCACAGGGCGTTTAATATCTCTGTGCAGCACACAGTATGGACGCTATCAGAGAGAGAGAAGAGTAATTTAATAATGACATTTGCAACTAACTAAATCTGAGCCTGAAGCTTTAAACAACCAAACAACCCAGACCTGACCCAGAAGCAGAGTTCAGCATGTCTGACTTAAACGGAATATTTACATTTTGCCCATAGAGAAAAGGATTTGATCTGTGGCTTCCTTATTGCTGAGTTCAGCTGTTGACCTTCTCAGCTAATTAGCTCCTCTCAGGGCTCGCTCGGCCTTCTGTTCCTTTCCCACACTGGCCCTTTCATTACAGGAGGCACTGAGGCATGTGTGTAGGTCTCAGTTCGCCCTGAACACATTTCAAATGTCAGTGGAAAATCCCATGTGCAGCGCTGAAATTTTATTTTACATTAACATATTAATTCTCTCGACCTTTGTTGCTTCCTTACATTTAAATGCCCAGCATGACGTCTTTACAGCTGTTTCAGCTAAATGCATTAACCAGAGGAGGGACAAACTTAATTTCCAGATTTCACTAATTTGAGATTTACAAAAGAGAGATTTAAATAAAACTAAACAAAAGCAAGTCTAAACTAATTGGATGGCCTTGACCTCAGATCCTGGACCTCAGGGACCTGCTGGTGTACACAGTAGGGCTGCAGCAGTTCTCCTATGTAGGCAGCTTCCTGTCCATGCAGCAGTATGTGGCGATCATGCAAAACTAATTGAAAATGTATAATTTAAAAAGGACATTAATTGTCAAACTATTTAAAGGCAGTCCTGCAACTGAGAGGAGGGGGCTGAAGAAGTTGGACTCGCAGTGTGAGATCTTGATCTTCTGTGATAAAGGAATGACACAGGCTGATTTCTAAAATAAATAATAGAAATAGTGTAATTGTCAGATTATCAAAAGTTCATCAAAATACAGTGATTTTAAACTTAGAATATTCAAATTCCAACAGCTTTGGCCTTTGCTTCGTCTTTCCATTGGATAAACTGGGATTGCATGACTATGGACAACAAATGAAGACAGTGTAAAACTGGTTGAAAGAAACAGAAGCAGGAGTGAAACCACGAGCTGAAAGCTGAACTCAGATCTAAAGGAACATAAGTAGTTGTTATAGATGTCAGAGTCTGAGCTCAAAGCACATTATAAAAGACTTTGGGAAGGACTGTGCCATGAAAGTATAATGTAGTGTCACCTTATCCCACTGCATTTTGATATAGATGTGATGATAACGGTGTTTTATATCTTCATATAGAAGTAAAAACTGATGATGCCAGATTTGACGTCTCACTGTTCTCTCAAAGGACGGTGTGGCTAATAATTCCTGTATATGAGGTTGTGCAGTGAAGGAGGAGGAGCTGTGGATGTGTTAAGTTTTACGAAACTTGCCAAGGCAGCAGCCAGGCCTCTGTTGGTGGTTGAGTAGAGAGAGGCAGACTGTTGTTGCTGTGGCGATGGCCGCAGTGTGTGGTTGTCATGTTGTATAACTGACATTACAGCTGAATCACTGGAAGTACAGTGACACGAGCACCGTTGGGTGAGAAGCAGGGCGTCAGATCTTTTTCTGCCTCGGTCGTGTTCACATGAATCTGTTTTATATAAGAGGAGGTGGAAGTTAAATGTAGGCTGCAGGAGGCGTTACATCAAGACGCCAAGGGAGGGGTGACCTGTGTCCTCCATTTTGGGGAAAGAGTGGAAGGAATTATGGTCTCAAAATGGAGATGAGCTGTAAAGTATAAATCTAAATGGAAAGTTAGGAGCAAATACATTTGAATTCTAATGGAAAAAAATATATTAACCTTAAAAATCTCATATTTCTGAATTACTCTTAATAATATCTGCATATATCTTTGAAACATCATACACTGTCTGAACACTGCATATACAGTCATGCTTCATTTTACAGTCATACAAAATAATGATGAGTTTACAAAGTGGTTTGATAATTGAGGCAGAAGTAATAATGACAAGAGGCTCAAAGGCAATATAAACAAAAGAAATAAGGTGAAATTAAGAGGAAAGACTTACAATACACTTCAATGTAAGAAAGGACAACTAGAGAGACTAGATGCCATATAAAAGCTATAGAAGGATAATAAAGGGACCATAAAAAGACGACACCACATAAATTAAGTCTATAAAATGGGTTTTAAGAAGTGATTTAAAAGAAGTCCCAGATTCTCCAAAGTCGAAGGGCCCTGATGGTAAAAGTGTGGTCAAACCCGAATAAAACTTTAAGTCGATTCTCAGTGGATGTTCTCCAGATTAAACACATGCAGCGAAACCTGAGGACAAATTCTGTTCCCAGAAATCAAAAGACGTCTTGTTCTGTCTGGATAAATCTCTCTGTCTCCGGTCCTCAGGTGGTGACAGCCATGATGGAATCAGGGAAGAACATGTCAGCGGAGCAGAAGAAGACGGATCGCTGCCCTCTGCTCTACGAATGGCACAAAAAGCAGTACATCGGGGCGGCCCACGGCCTGGCCGGCATCTACTGCCTACTCATGCAGGTAAGGGAGGGCAAGGAGGGTTGTTGTGTGTCTCAAAGATCCCCTTAGTGCTGCAGCTTAGACAAATGTTTTCATGCTACTCTGATCAGACTCCAGTTGCAGATGGAAATAGCAGAGAATGGTTTTCAAGGCATCAGTCGTGAGTTATGTGATGTGACAGGTGTATTTTGGTCGTGCCATAGACCGGAGGTGTTCAGAGTGGGAGGTGGCCTCACCAGGTGGGGGCTCAGTGAATGGAAGGAAAAAATATTACAAGTTATTACATAAATGTGAGATTTGGTTAAAGAGTGAGAAACTAGTAAAAGCCTCAGGACTGACCTTTTTCATGGGTTTGGTGTAGTCTCATGTTATGTCAATCAGCAGGATTAGACTATCTTGCCTCAGTTGTTGAGTCTATTGGATAAAGTAACGTAATCATGATCCCATAGGCATCCAGCTACTGAGCGAAACAAAGCAAAGGTGGGGTGAGGGGAGGTCCAAACGGCTCAGACTTTGAAAACCTCTGCCATAGACCCTCTTGGGAAAAGTTCTCTTTTGTGTTTATTAATGTGTCAGGACGGGTTTCAGATAAATCAGGGTTTTCCAAGCACAGCCGGCGAGGACCTCGACCTTTGTAATGCCATTAGAACAAATCCTGGTGAGCCACCACATCGGTCAAAAACCATGTTAATGCTTAGATCTGATCCTCAGGGACCCTTTAAACTCTGCAGTGATTCAGCTTCAGTATTTGGTAAGAGAACCACACTGGACTCGTTCCAGTATTAAGTGCAGCAAGAAACATTAATCAGTGGGTCAGTGGTTTAACGCCTGGTGTTTGGGAGGGTCTTACTGTCCCGGGCTGAGAGCCAGTGGAGCTGCTAGCTCCTGCAGTCTGATATCACACGAGGGCTGGTGGCCGCTCAGCTAGATTTTATTAAGAAGTAGCTGCAAATGAGAGTGAAGTGGATCTGTGTCTGCCTCCAGTCTGGGGCTGGTGGAGATATTAACAGCTGGTGAACAGCCCAAAAAAAAAAATTCACTGTGGCATTTAATTATTTCTTGGCAACATCACACACCAGAGAATAAATTCATTCAAAAACGGATATGAAATTAGATTAAATTAGATAGAAATTAGATGAAATGAATTAGTTTTTCTTTTTGTTTACAGACTTTGAAACTGAGTCTGTTTGGATGATTCTTCTTCTTGTCACTGAAACAAGTCGACAGACGACTGTGCTGTGTCTCTGTTCTTGTTCTTTGATGTTTTCATTAACACCGAACTCTCTTCTTACTGGAAATTAATAATTCATCCCTGCATCAATCTGAGGGGCGGTGTCAAGTCCATTTAGACCCGTTAAAGAACCCGCTTTGTTTTTTTCTTATTTTGTTTATCAGTTAATCATTTATGAAGCTGCTGAAGAGGATTCTGGTAATACAGCCTGAATTTGATCCGAGGACGTCACATAAAATGAGCTCTGGTGTCTTTCTATATAAAATGGATCCGCTAACACGTCATGTCCACCACACACAGTAAATCTCCAGGTTGATACCAGGTGCTCTTGAAGTTGAAATGGTTAATATAGACACAAGGAAGCTGCTGAGCTTACTTCAGGCACACTCGCACCGAGACAAGGATAAAGGTAAAATACCTTTATTGTGTTAGGACATATCAGATTAAAATATGAAACAAAAAAATCAGAAAAAGGGAATAAAACGGCGAGCGGCTTCCACCACCACAGGCTCGTCTTCAGGGCAGGGTTGGAAAGAGAAGTAAACCAGAGAAAAGCATCGTGATTCCTTATATAGACAGATCTCACCAGTAAATCATACAGTATGTTACAAGGAGGCTATATAAACCATAAGATATTAGTCACCATCATGATTATAATCAATAATGAAAATTAGAAATAAAAGGATACCAGCCATTTTTAAACGATAAAGAGAGGGAGTAAAGGTCTGAAATCTATTTCCTCATTTAACTCTGAACAATATTGGAAATGTGTCTGCTGAAGATTGAACCGTGATGGAGACAAAAACCAGCCAGCAACCAAAACACAGGACATGAAGATCAGGTTGTGGCTGATCAGAGATGTTGAATATAAAAAGCTTTCAAAGAAATCTAAATAATTTACAGTTTAACCTTCAACTTTGGCAGCTTGGGTTGGGTTACATTATGCAGAGATATTACATGATGAGTTTCTACAATTGTTATCAATAGTAGAAACCTGTTCCCCAGTTTTCCTCTCTCCTGTTCTGACTCCATCTTTCTCAGTTCAGCTCCAAACTGACTACAGTGTTGAAACGTGTTGAAACTAAAGGACGGTATGAAAGGAAACGGAGCTGACCAGTGGAAATTAAACTAATCTCTGTCTCTGTCTCTTCAGCCGGGAGCAAAGGTCCCTCTAGACATGCTGTCGGAGCTGGTCCGTCCCAGCATCGACTATGTCCGCCACAAGAAGTTTCGTTCGGGGAACTTCCCGTCGTCTCTGAGCAACGAGAGCGACCGTCTGGTTCACTGGTGCCACGGAGCGCCGGGCGTCATCCACATGCTTCTCATGGCTCATAAGGTGAGGCTGCTTTCTGCTCCGTACTGTGTGACGTCTGTCTATCACATGAACAACACTGGCACCTTGTGGCAGGGCCGTGAACTGCATGTACACGTATGTTGTGTTACATGTATGTTGAAACGAACAGTCGTAAAAGCGGTTAATCTCTTTTTATTTGGGCTTGTGAACACTCCCCTCCTGACTCAACAACAACTCTTTCATTTCAGTAGTCACACACACACACACACACACACACACACACACACACACACACACTGCAGTGATGCATTGTAGGCTAATTTCTTCTTTTCTTGGCAATTAGGAAACCACTCGCCAGCTAATGTGCTGCTATTCTGGCGCTCTCATTCGTCTCACTGATGCAGAGACTCTTTGGCGCCACACACAGAACAATACACAATGGGAGACACGGTGGCTCATCGCTGTTTCACTGCGAGCAGAACACACAACAGATCTGCTTGTTGTTGCAGAACGAGCATTTTAGCAGCTGCAGAGGAACGTTTCAGGTCAGCTGTGGTGTCTGTATACAGCTTTTCATTTAGAGTCATAAACATTGATTTACAGCAGACTGGAGCATGATGGAGTCACTTTCAGGAAGCATGTTCTTAACATCACTTTTTCACAGAGTGATGATAATAATGAAAAGAGAAATCTGGACCATCTGTAGTAATATATGAAGATAAGCCTTAAGGAGCGCTGCATCATTCTTGTTGCTAGGCAACACAAAGCTTGTTAATATACCAGCTATGTGATAAATTGTCTCACATCAAAGGACCCATGAAGTAGTAATTTATTTCTATTTGAAACTCAACTTTCATTTAAATATTCTTCACGTAGCAGGAAACAATAAAATGTTAAAAACAAATACAATAAACACAAGGGATAAAAATGAATATGAAAACTGATGGTTAAAACAAAGAGTACGGCTGTAACATTTCTCTGAATTAAAAACATCGGTCTTGAGTGTCCTTTAGTTTGTCAGTCTAATATCCAGAGGCAGTGAGTCCCACAGTTCAGAGATGTTAAACTGGAAGTCGGCCTCGAAGATACTTTTATGGGACACATGGAAGATTTAAAAGATGAGCTGCGGAGCCGTCAGTGGACCTCAGTGATCTGACAGGAACATAAAATGAATGAAATGTGATGTAGGGAGGAGAAGCTGCTTTATAAGCTCTGAAAGCTGCAGGTCGTGAGAGCGAGGGAAAAGGGGAATTACAGTGGCCTAAACAGCTGGTAATGAAAGTGTAAATGAGCATTTCAGCGTCTTTCTGAGTTAAGAGGGTTAGGATTAGACGTTCGTGATATTCCTGGGATGAAAAAAGGATGTTTTCATGACCTTGTTAAAATGAGAATTAAAATTTAAATCACTCCTCCGTGTGTTTTAACCAAACACTGAGTGCAGTTTTTCTCTTGCTGCTTTGGGTCCTGTTAAAAGAATCAGTTTTTCTCCTCATTCAGTTTTAAAATGTTTTTACCCTCCACACATTAATGTCTGTGAGACAGACAGTAAGAGCATGCAGTGCACTGTGGTCATTTGGTAAGACAGATGTACAGTTGACGTTTTAACGGTTAATAATGTTTCCCAGCTGGGATCATACATAATGAAAACAACACTGGGCTGAGAATGTTTGCAGGAAGTCTGTCAATCAAACTTTTGTATTAAATTCTGCTCTGAGATCTCAGAGAAGAAGGGCAGCCGTGCTGTCCATGCTGGAGCTTTTCTAACATGTTACTGTTGAAAAGGATCTTCTGTAAAAGTTAAAAGGAAATGCAGATTAGAAATGAGTCTGTAATTGTTCAGCTCTGAGTGATCTACAGTGGATATCTTGAGGAGTGTTACCACAGAGGACGTGAAGGCTAATTAGGAGAGAGGTTTATTCCACCACTGGGAGAGGCTTTGGATTTAAACTCTTGATAGGGGGTGGAGTCTGGAGCACAAGTGGAAGACGAGGACTGAGGTTGAACTTTTTATCTACACTCACTAGGATCACGTCAGCTGATCGTTGTTTTCCAGGAAGTTCAAGTGCCCATTTCATATGAACTATAAAAGTTGATTTCAATCAGCGGGTTGTTGCCATGGTCTTCTCTGTAACCGTGGAAACCGCAGGACCCACTCTGAGGCGAAACAACGCAGGAGCTCATTTTACTGGTGTCTCAGCTCTGTGAATTGTTCACCTCCTCACCAGCTCTGAACAAACAGGCGTAATGACACTGGGTACTTTACTTTAACCATTTCCTCTGTGGTTGTGTGACGAGGTTGGAGTAGACGGATCACAGCAGCCTGATGAATGTGGTGCAGGTTGTTAGTGGGTTTGGATGTAGCTGCTTCATCATCGAAGAGATTCATATTCTGCTAGAACAAATGAAACAAACTTTAGATTGAATTGAATTAGGGAAAACCTAAATAAAAGTATAATTTAGTGTCTGTGGACTGAAGAAGCTTCTGTGTCCCTCCTTTACTGCGACAGTAAATATTATAGGAAGAGATTTCATCTGAAAGGCGGAGGACCTGTCTCTTTACTGTCCTCTGTTGTGGAGCTGCTGGATAATGGCGAAAATCATAATCAGGATTATTTTGATCAATACTGGGATCACGATTATTTAACACGATCACTCACTGACTTTGGGAAGACCACGCATTTATTATTAACAGTGGACTGTCTTTACTGTGGACTTTAAATACAATTCAACGGAAAAACAAATAAAAAATTAAAAAGAGATGTATATATTTAGATTATTTTATTCAATTAAATATATAATATAAATAAATTAGATCAACATAAATGAGATCAACTATGTTTCCACAACCTACTGAAAACTACTAAATGTATATAAAAATAAATTAGATCAAATATGTTGTGGTTAATACTCCAAAACATACATTCAACATGTTGGTAAAATATATTCTGCTCAGTAACTCGGTCCAAGGAAATTAAAGGCTGGACCGACTCCTACGTACGTTGCTAACGTGCGCTGAGATGTAACCAGGAAGTGGTTACATCTCAGCTGGAAGTGGATTTATTACAGCTGCAGCTGTAATAAATCCACACTTCCTGTCTGAAGCCGTCACACTGCTGTTGGAGGCTGGTTAACAAAGTCACTCCTCATCAGACAAACTGACAGTTTCCACATGTTCACACTCTCTCAGTTTGTCTCCTCAGCTTCATACAGGTGATGTGTCGGCTCTTTATGAAACGTAGACGCGTCGCTCTGCTCTGGATTAGCCTTATTACCTACTAATGAGGTCTGGACACGTGGGAACGTTCAGTCTTGTACGTGGGCTCGGCTCTCAGCTGTTCTCCAGGGGACAATAGAGCAGCCAGCCTGTCAGGAGGATGTTTTCTTCAGTGTATGGATTAAATGATATGAGGATTAAAGCTCATACTGGTTGTTCTGGGTTGAAGTTCCTGTTTTATAGCTGGTATTTAGTTGCTGCTACTCAGCGTGCAGACTGGGAAGCTGCAAGAGTTAACAACATTTTTTTAATTTGGCTTCCTCTGTGTGTTCCCAGGTGTTTAAGGAGGAGAAGTACTTGAAGGAAGCTGCAGACTGTGCTGAGGTGATCTGGCAGCGCGGCCTGCTCAGGAAAGGCTACGGTATCTGCCACGGCACCGCTGGCAACGGCTACGCCTTCCTGTCCCTTTACAAGGTCACCCAAGACAAGAAATACCTGTACCGGGCCTGCAAGGTAAGGACCAGGCTTTTTCTGCAGCTTGTGCAGCTTGGCACCAGCCTCATTTTATCTGTATGTGTCCTACATGTAGAGAAGGGAAAATGTGGTGTGATTTAATCAATCTTATGCACATGGGAGATTTTCCTCTTGTGAAAAATGAATACACATCACAGCCTCGAATCTAGCTCATTCAGAAAATCTTTTTACAGACGCAACAAAAAGAAAAGATAGAAATCTAAACAATTATGGAACTACTATGTATTATTTGTGGATTAGTGACAAAAATGTCAATTTTATCAATTTCCAATTTAACCTGCAACACAAAGTGCACAAAAAGTAAAGGGATCTAGATATTTTTAAAGCCACTGTTCATTGAATCTCAGTCCCAGCACCTCCAGCCACTTTTTCTCTTGTCTCTGGAGAGCATGAGTGGCCCTGATGGAATAAGAAAAAAGGGATTTTCCACTTCAAAGTCTTTCTAGGTGTTTGGGAGAACCAGTGCATATGTGAATGAAGTTGTTTAAAGCCTTTTGTCCCCAGAGGCCACTCTTTGGAGTCTGATAAATGTTCCCAGGCGATGTCACTCGAGTCGGTTCTTGTCGGTCTGAAGACAAACTTAAACTAGAATTATTGTTCACAAGGCCAAAACCGCATTTTGTGAGGTCACCGTGACATTGACCTTTGATCTTTAGACACCAAAATCTAATCAGTTCGTCCTTGAGTCCAGGTGAATGTTTGTGAAAAATGTTCCGTCATATAAGGAATCAGAATGAGACGCACGGACATGACCAGACCTCTGTGGGACGCTCCTCAAATCTGCTTCAGGCTCCATTAGCCACTGTTAACATAGAACACCCACATGACTGACAGCTGACAGCAGTCCAGTTGCATTGTGGGTAATGTAGGCGCCAGGTTCTGACAGATAATTAAGAATATATGGAAGAAAAAAACTATATCTGGGTGTGGTGGATTTTTTTTTTTTTCAGTCTAAATCAGTGAAGTCCTTTTTAAGACAGTAGTATTCAACATTATTGTCAGTATGGTCATATTTCATAATTTAATTAAAATTAATTATTTCTGTTATGAAAGAAGAAACTGGATTTTCCACCAGCGATCCTCACCACCACTTTATTATTAACTGCATATATTTCATATTTCATACAAATCCTCCTCCCCAAAATCTCATCAATGGAACAGGTGAGTATCAGGTTGTCATAGCAACAATGGCTAAAATGATGAAAGTGAGCCCACAGCTTTTTTCCGTCTTAGAACAGAATTAAAGAACATGTCGTGCGCTGGTTGTTGTTGTTGGCAGCGATCATCTGACGTATAAATATTTGATGTATATTTTTCTGTCATTGTCACGAGCACACATCAGTGAATGTCCGTTAATATGTTGTTTCCTCTCTCCAGTTTGCTGAGTGGTGTTTGGACTACGGCACCCACGGCTGTCGCATCCCGGACAGACCCTACTCTCTCTTTGAAGGTACCGAATGTTTATTATTGAACTCTCCACCAGTTCGACTCAAGCTGCTCTCCCTCCCCAGAACCACAGGTTTTAAATCAGTGCAATAGCGGACCTGTAATTTGTGCTGCAAACAGTTAGTCTGCTGCCCATCAGCACTCTGGGTAATTTAGTCTGTGTGAAGTCAGAGTGGCTGTAATGAAAGAGCAAAGGACACGACTGGCAGCACAACACAGGAGAGACGCTCCCATGTGTATGAATGAGGCAGTGACTGCAGAGAGGCAGCAGGTTTAATCACAGACTTAAACTCTGATACAAATTGCTCTTAATTCAGTTAAAATGAAGCTTCATTAGAAAGAACTTTTACAGGAAACAAACCTGTTTCAACGTTCATATAAGAAACTGAGTGTTGATTCAAGACTGGAAAAATTGTGAAACTGTTCTTTTAATAAGTAAATCTGTTGATAGGAAACATTGGCCAATCAACTATATATATATATACACCTTTCTAAATGGAGACATGTCTGCATGCACACACGGACTTATTTTACATTTATTTATTCAGGTGAATCTCTAAAACCATAGAGACCTAAAAAAACATAGCAAAAATAATTCATGAACAGAAGAAGTTATAATAGTTTAAAATAACACACAAGGAAAATCTTAAAAGATGCCAAGATTATATGATGAATATCTCTATACATGACCTAATCATTTTACTGTATAAATCATGTTTGAACAGCATTTCAGTCAAGTGTCGACCATATTTAATTTGACATCTTATACCATTCAGTTAATAGCTAATTTATTAGCATAGAGAGCATAGTCACACACTGTAAATATGTATTATCTGTGTTGGTCTAAATATTACAACCAGCTCATGTTCTCAGACTCAGCCTGTAACATGTGTAGCTGGCAGTAACGTGACTTCCTCCTCCTCAGGTATGGCGGGGGCCATCCACTACCTCTCAGAGATGGCGGTGCCCGAAGCTTCCTGTTTCCCTGCCTTTGAACTTTGACCTGCCAACTGACGGGACCGGGGGTGATGAAAAGGAGGGGGCGGGGACAAACTGACCTGAGTTTTTACTCAAACACAGGATGAGTATGTACTTGCGATACAGCTTTCAGCCGTGGTCGTGAATGAGTGTCGACCAAATCAGACTGAGGATGAGCCTGGAACAAATCTTAAGAAATGTCCATTAAGAAAAAGGGACAGAAGGACAATGTTGATGGAGTTGTCTCTAGCTTCCTTTTGGGCCTTTCAGGAACTCTGAGGTCGCCTGTCGTCGTCGGCATGGACACAGACGATCGCGCCCTCAGCCTTTAATATCGTAGCGCCGAGAAAGAGGGTGTGTGTGTGTATGTGTGTGTTTTGGTATTCCTATGCCTCTGCATGCTCACTGTAAATGGCTTTTGGTGCCTCATATCCTGTCGATGTAGTGGTTTTCCTCTTCCTGTACCTGTAGCTGTGCTGTTTCTCCAGGTGTTTGTCACATGGTGGGAAAAAGTTTCAAAACTAGTCTGCCTAGCTTGCCAACATTACCACTGATTCCCACTAGATGTTACTTTCAGCTCATGTTATTTCCACACCTGCTGAGTCATTAACAGTTTCTGCACACTCAAATTCACAAAAATAATTTATTTTTCACTTTGACTTGGAGCAGTATAAATGAATGTGATTTAGAACAAAGTAACACAGAAATCATGATAAGCTCCTGTCCTGAAGCCAAAAGCTAGTTAGCTTGTTTTGATAACATGTTCCTTTTACTTTACTTTTCAACCATTTTAAATGGAGGTTATCTCTTATTTTTGTTGCCCAGCTGAAATATAAAGACAGAGGAATTTTTTCCCCACAATGTGACAGATGTCTGAATTGAAATAAAAGCTTTTTACTTTGTTGTTTAGGCACCAGAAAAAACAACCTTGTTTTGCATTGATATAATTTCTGCTGAAACTTGTCCAAGCTACATTATTTAATTTAAATAATTGAATTATAGTATTGTATCCCCACACATGGATTTGTGTACAATATATTATGACACATGACGGTTTAAATAATTTAGTGACGAAAGACATTTAAAGTCAGACCTCTGTCTCGTGCACGTTCGAACATGGAAGAACTGGCCTGTATGGTTGGGTTTACATCAGCAGGTGTAAACTTGATACTATTAAAACAAAAAGGGGTAATTTGAGAATTTTCTCCTACTGTCAACAAAGTGATGTCTGTGATGGACAGTTACCCCCCCCCCCAACCTAATTGTTGTATGTACCATGTCTTCAAATGATTTCACCTATTCTCTTTTTGAAAAGTGAGTCATCACTGGTGAATTGTGGGATAAGTCTGGGACGAGTTTTTCGGAAGTGGAAGGTCAGTCTTCAAATGCAGCCTCTGAACAGAGACACAGCTACTGAAGCTAAACCAAAGGTGGCTAAGCAAAGCGTCAATTAGTGCATCGTTTCATGCTGCGTTCCTATTGGCTGTTTAGTAGACGCAGGTCGTAGCAGAACTCACATTATTAGGTGGTCAACCTAAAATTCTGACTAACAACAAAACCAACATCGTCACTGGGTTTCTCTCTGGTTTAGTTTAGTCAGGTCTCCATGTGTCTCCTTCAGGCTCAGCTGTAAAGTAGAGTAAAATCCAAGATGTCCGACAGCACGTGAATGCACATAAATGCCTAATTCTCTTGCAGAGATCTCGTCATGAATGTCATTGCATGAGAATAATGTCACATGTGAAATTATGTGCGTCCTGGTTCACTGGTCCTTTTTAAATGTATTTGGTGGTGATGTGTGTCCCGCTCCCAGCACCGAGGACTCTGGACATTAATGGAGACGTGTTAAGTGTTTGACCTTTGTCCCTGTATGTGGATTTGACTCGGCCTAATTGGTGTTAAGATATGACTGTGTGCTTATTTTTTCCTCATTAAACTCCTGGGCTTCAGTGACAGAGCAGTGACATGTAACTAAGTGTTTTTCCCCAACAAAAGGTCAAATGACAGAATTCATGCAAAGTTTGGAAATAAAATGAATAGAGCTCCTATACTGCCTGTTTCTTGTCTCATTATTCCAGATGAAATTAATTCATATATTCTGTTTTCTATGTTTGTTTCTCCATTCTGAGTGCAGGAGTAAGAAAGCAAAGAACAGCAGTATGTTGTTATTTTTCAATGCGCTTATCTTGAGATCATGACTGAAGGGGAGACCAGGGCACCTTATCACACTTTTTACTTTTTTAATTCATCATAGTCATTCATGTTCCAAATGAAATTAAATGATAAATTCTTCTGGACAAATGTACAGTCTTTGGATTTCCTCCTTACTTTAACATTGAGTTATAAATCCAAAATTTCCCATTGGGGATACTTACTGAATGTATATATGTATGAACAGTAAGAAGGACCTGAGTTCAAGCCCCAGGCCTGGAGACTTTCTGTGTTGACCTTGTATGTTATCCGGCTTCTTCCCACTGTCCAAAAACATACACATTAGGTTAATTAGGGACTCTAATACCTTACTGCACTATGACGTTTTTATGAAGTTTTATACCTTACTATACTATGATGTTTTTATTATTTTTTATGTCTTACTATACCATATCCTTTTTATGACTTT